>NC_072004.2:2965000-3270000 GCF_028885655.2 Pongo abelii
CCAGGAGCTCAGAGATTGGAGAAAAAAAATCTTGAATGAGCCCCATTACAATTCTGTAAAAATGTTTTACTTTAGACTGGTGAGCGTGCTATTCTCTGAGCTTTAAGGAAGAAGAAGAAAGAAAGTGTACTTTTATTGGCCATCTACTATGTGCACTGTAAATTTTTATTGAAATACACTATGCTAGAAAGTGTGGGAGATACAATGTAAGGTAATTAAAATACATTTCTTGTTTGTTTTTCTGCACTCTTTTCCATCCCAGATTTCTTTAGTTGTACTTTCCTTTAGCTGTACTCTCTGAGGAGTTAAGACGCTTTCATTCATTCATTTTACTGACTCTGGACCTGGCAGATATTAATTACTGACTCTGGACCTGGCACAGTGCTAGGTAAATGAGACAGTGATAACCCTTAACCTCAGGGAATTTTTGATCTAATGGGCTAGACATAACTGCCTCTATTAAAATCTTATACGAGTTGGATTCAGAGTTTTCCAGCCATTCACCTGCTTTCAAACCACTCTCAGACCCCAAGACTGCACCTGTTCTGATTAATCAAGCCCAAAACTCAATATTCTCTGAAGATGCAATTTCATATTATCTATTCTTCTGGAAACCAATTCAACAATCAACTATTTAGTAAAGACCCACTATATACAGATTACTTTTTGAGGTGTCAGTGAAACTCCAAAGAAAAAATCATATTCTCGTCTCCAGAATCTCAAACAGAACAGGATTTGTCCTGAAAAAGAAGCTGAAGGCCAAAAGTCAACAATCAGGTAACTCACTCCAGGGTACGACTGGAGAAGCAGCCAGGGCTGTTCTGATGGAAGAGGGCTTCATATGGATAGAAACATCAGCAAGAGACCAGGTGTGCTGGCTCAGGTCTGAAATATCAGCACTTTGGGAGGCCTGGGTGGGCAGATCACTTAAGGTCAGGAGTTTGAGAGCCTGGACAACATGGTGAAACCCCATCTCTACTAAAAATACAAAAAAAAAAATTAGCCAGGTGTGGTGGCGGGTGCCTGTAGTCCCAGCTACTCGGGAGGCTGAGGAAGGAGAATCGCTTGAACCGGTGGGGGCAGAGGTTGGTAGTGAGCTGAGATCGCCCCACTCATGCCAGCCTGGCCCACAGAGTAAGAAAAACGAAGCAAAGGGAATGAAGGAAGAAAGAAATCAGCAACAGGGAGTAAAGGTCCCCTAATGAGTACAGCCACTGTGTGGGGGTGACTTTTCTCTCCATCTCTTGACTGGTAAAATTCCACACATTTCCACACAAATGCCAGCTACTACTTAACATTTAAAAGGTTGTTCCTGAACCAAGCTTCCACAATATTTTGACTATACATTTCTTTTTTTTCGTCAGCACTTGAACATTTTTGTGCCCCTGTATTGATAGATTCTTTAACATGCTATGTCTTCCTCACAGTAGCTGTAATAGTGTCTTGAATATAGACAAATTAAATAAATGTTAATTAAATGATTAGAATTTCTACTTTTCTACTTTCTTAGGGCTTACCTTCCTTTCCTGAATTTATTCTTATAAAGGCTGAGAATTTTAAAACATGGAGTGAAACATGAGTTTCGGTCAATTTAATTCAGTTCAATTCAGCAAACATTTATCAGTCTTCTCACCCTCTGTACATGCACCTTGACTGTCTTTACCCAGAGAAGGAGTGCATTCTGTGTATTTTATCTGCATAAACACCCGTGGACTGAATGGAGTGAAGTGTTAACTGTTGACCGGCGGTGATGGCTTTGAGGATTCTGTGAAAGGGAGAAGTTCTAAAACATAATTTGATCAAGTCACAGATAAAACTTTCAGAAGCTTTTGGTATCCTTTTCAACAAGTACATATCTGAATAAAGAATAAAAAGGGTGCAAAGGAAACTACACTAAGAAAAGGGTGCATGGAACCATTTATATCTGAATTATGTATTTGGGACTAAACAGTGATTGTCTAGGTCCTAATTTTCTTATGTCTCCCCTAAGAACTATGCAAAGTGACAAGGAGGGGCAATATAAGCTCAGATACATATACTTTCATTGAAACTGAGAGTCAGAAACATCCCACATTAAAAAAAAAAACAAAAAAAACAACCTTGGAAATGAATGGCAGAAAACACCATGAATCAGCCCCATCACTGTGGCAAGTAAAGGCCAAGTAGAAAAGTAGGTGAGTAGAGCAGGGAGTAATGGGGAGTATCAGAATCTACAAATCCTCAGCCGACACTCATGCCTAGAAAGAGAGGGCATAACCCTGAGGGAAAGTTGTTATGTATAGATCTGAGGAAACAGGGCAAGAAGTCATGCTGAGGAAAGGTGAGGCACTTGTACACAGAAGCCTCATGTGATAAAGCAACCTTCATCATTGTAGCAACAGAAGGAGTCCTCGAATGGAGAATCTGGGCAAGTTACCCTAATCTTGCTAAATTTCTGGTACAGAAAATAGGCAAATTGTTCAAATGTGAATCATAACTAATGACAAAGTTGTTGGACCTATAGAGAAATATAAAAAAAGGAACCCCTGAAAAGTCAAGCTTTTTATCACAAGACAACTCACTAGGAAATTGTCTCTATTGAGAAAAATTGCAATACAATATGTCTTCAAGAATTTTCTGTCATAAAACTAATTGTGAAAGAATACTACAAAGAGGAAATAAGCAAACTCAGAGAAAATATGCCTGACCACAAGAAGGTGTGAAATAGGAACTGAGAGAAGTCTGGAAAGAAATGAAAGCAAAAGCTACTTATTCGATGAAGAATAAGTTACAAAGAGTTTTTAAAAATGAACAATACAGAAATCATTATAAAGGACCTAAAAGCTAGAAATCAGAAAAGCAAAAGAAACAAAAAGAATGGGGTGAAAGAGTTAAATAGGTCTAGAAGACTGACCAAGAAGATTCAGTATATTATAAGCATAATCCCAAAGAAAAAAGTAAATTTCAGAATAGAAGTAGATTAAAAATTAATTTAGTCTACGTATCGAAAAGGCATGTATCTTGGAAAATGGATATAAAATAGTAAATTCCAAAAAAACTTAGTAAAATTGTTAGACCTTTGAAATTAACAAAGAATCCTTCAGGTAACCAGTTCCTCCTCCCTGACCAAAAAAAATCAGATTGACATCAGTCTTGACAGCAACTTTCTATACCAGGAAATAATAAAAGAACACTTACAAGAAACTCAGAGATATAAAGATGAGCCAGGAGTTTTATAGCAACCAATCTGTACTTTAAGTATAAGGGCTATAAGCAAAGAGTTTGAACATAAAGAAACTCAGGGATCTTTCTGGGGTTTCTACCAGAAGATGCAGTTCAAACAATCAGGAAAATGTTGGAATAATCTTAGCAAAAATACAAGTGAAAAGCACTGAATACAGATTTACTGCAGAACTAAACTAGGATCAGAATGTGGAACTAAAGGTGACAGGATAATACCTAAATGCAATATATGCTAATAATATGGAAATAACTAACTAATAAGTGGGAAAAGGAAGAAAGTAGGAAGTATAAGTTTCTGATTGTCTCTTAGGAACACTTAGGAGAAAAGGAATATCATATAAAGCAAATAAGTCAAATAGTAGAAGCTTAAGCTTGTCTAAGAGGATAAAGAAAGAATATTCTCGAAAAAATAGTAATATTGAATGGTGAAAAAGAGGTAGGAGATGGGAGAATAAAGTTTACAAGTTAATTTCATTGTATATAATAAGGAACAAAAGATACTGTCTAAAGAAAGAAGAGACTAAAGGTATTATATTAGCATTATGAAAACTTCCTATGATCAGAAAGAGAATGGCAGACTACATACTAAACATAAAGTCACATGGCACACCTAGGCCTAACACATCAGTTATGTTAATAAATGTAAATGAGCTTAATGAACCTTTTAAAAGAAAAATCCTTCAAACTGACTCTCAAAGCAAAACCCAACTCTATTCTGTATGTAAGAGAAATTGCTAAAATAAAGTAATTCAGAACGATTGAAAATGAAATGATAGGCAAAGATATAGGAGGCTAATGTGACCAAAACAGCGTGATCCTTATAGCGAAAAAACAGAATTCAGGAGGACAAAACTAAACCTACCATCAAAATAAAATGTTTTTAAAAATCTATAATATTTATGAAGCTTAGTTTGGCTTAGTTCAACCATTGTGGAAGACAGTGTGGTGATTCCTCAAGGATCTAGAACCAGAAATACCATTTGACCCAGCAATCTCATTACTGGGTATATACCCAAAGGATTATAAATCATTCTACTATAAAGACACATGCACACGTATGTTTATTGCAGCACTATTCACAATAGCAGAGACTTGGAACCAACCCAAATGCCCATCAATGATAGACTGGATAAAGAAAATGTGGCACATATACACCATGGAATACTATGCAGCCATAAAAAAAGGATGAGTTCATGTCCTTTGCAGGGACATGGATGAAGCTGGAAACCATCATTCTCAGCAAACTAACACAGGAACAGAAAACCAAACACCACATGTTCTCACTCACAAGTGGGAGTTGAACAGTAAGAACACAGGGACACAGGGAGGGGAACATCACACACTGGGGCCTGTTGAGAGGTGGGGGGCCAGAAGAGGGATAGCATTAAGAGAAATACCCAATGCAGATGATGGGTTGATGGGTGCAGCAAACCACCATGGCATGTGTATACCTATATAACAAACCTGCACATTCTGCACATGTACACCACAACTTAAAGTATAATAAATCTATAATATCTGGGTACTACATAAAACAAATTTTCTTAAAGTAGAAACTATAAAAGATACACGAAGAAACAGAAACATATTAATAAAAAGAGAAGGTTTTGTCAGTCCAAGGCAGATCAAGTGATTAAAAAGGGAGGATAGAAAATATCAAACAAGGCCAGGCACGGTGGCTCATGCTTGTAATCCCAGTACTTTGGGAGGCTAAGGTGAGCAGATTGCGAGGTCAGGAGATTGAGACCATCCTGGCTAACACGGTGAAACCCCGCCTCTACTAAAAATACAAAAAATTAGCCAGGCGTGGTGGCGGGCGCCTGTAGTCCCAGCTACTCGGGAGGCTGAGGCAGGAGAATGGCATGAACCCGGGAGGCGGAGCTTGCAGTGAGCTGAGATCGCGCCACTGCACTCCAGCTTGGGCGACAGAGCAAGACTCTGTCCCAAAAACAAGAAAATATCAAACAAAATAATATGTGCATGAGTACATGTGTGCATTTGTGTGTATCAGTATGTTTTAATAATGGTAATGAATACACTTTACTTTCAAGTTCCTATAGAACATGTTTTAAAGGCAGTTTATAGACCTACAACAAAACCTCAAGTGAATTCCAAAAAGTAGCAATAATTCAACTAATGATCTCTGACAAAAGTGCAATAAATAGAAATTCATTATAAAACCAAAAAATAAAAATGGTCTTTTAACCTGGAAAAAATGTTTAAATATCTTCATTAAATAACTCTAGGGTCCAAAGGAGATACAAAGATCTAAATTCCAGAATTGTTAGAAAACAATAGCAATAATAATACCACATATCAGAATCTATAGAATATTGTTAACACCATAATAAAAAAATTCACTGCCTTAAATACTTATATGGATGACAATCAAGAATAAAACACATGAATTAAGCGTCTCACAAAAATAAATTGAAAGGAAGAAGAAAAAATATTTAAAGCAAAAATTGAGCTAGAAACCAGAACACAAAGTTAAAAAAACAACAGTTCTTTGGTCTTTTCAATAAATAGTTTTGGGACTATTGCAAAAGGATGAATTGGAACCCCTACCTCAGATAATATATAAAATTAACTCAAAATGGATTAAAGACCTATGTAAGAGCTAGAGTTATAAAAGTCATAAAAGGAAATACAGGCATAAATCATTGTGACCTTGGATAAGGCAATAGTTTGTTAAATATAACACCAAAAGCACACAACAAAATGAAAAGCAGACAAATTGCACATCATCAAAATTTAGCACATTTGTGCTTCAAAGGACACTTAAGAAAGTGAGAAGACAGCTTATGGAATAGCTCACTTCTCACATAACAGAAAATTTTATTTTTTCCTATTCCATAAGCAGATAAGGAATTTCTATCTAGAATATAGAAAAAAACAAATACAACTCAATAATGGAAAAGACAACTAACAATGGTATGATTTACAAATCAGTTCCGATGTGAGTTTTTTCCAAGTAACCTCACTGAAACCATATAATAGGATGCATTTTTCTTTGTGTCTACATGATCATTTTCTAGAAAGCAGAGGTATCTGTATTTCCCTTTCTATATGAAGAAAATAGTGTCCGAGTGTGGTTTTAAAGACAAATGTGAAATAAAATTGTTTCACCTGGAAAAAAAAAAAAACAAAACAAAAAACAAGATACCACTTCCCATCCTCTAGGATGGCTGGAGTCAGTAAGTCAGGTAATAACATGCATTATCAAGGATGTAGAGAAACTGGAACCCTCATACACTGCTGGTGGGAATGTAAAAGGGTGCACCTCACTGGAAAACAGTTTGGTAATTATTCACAAGGTTAAACAGAGATTACCGTATGACCCAACAATTCCACCCCTAGGTATACACAAGAGAAATGAAAACAAACATCCACACAGACATTTTACACATATGTTCACAGCAGCATTATTCATAGATTATCATAGCATTATTCATAGATTATTGATAGACAAAAACCAAAACAACCCAAACACCAACTGGCGAATGAAAAAATAAAATGTAAAAATTGCGTAGCTGTAGAGTGGAATAGTAGGGCAACAAAGAATGACGTACTGACACATGCTTCCACGTGGATGACCCTGGAAAACACGACGCTCAGTGAAAAGCCAGGCACAGGGGAACACATATCGTATGAATCTATTTATATGAAAGATCCAGAACTGGCAAATCCATAGAGGCAGAAAGGAGATGAGTGTCTGCCAGGGGCTGGTTGAGATGGGCAAGTGTGGGTCATTAAGGAGTTGTGGGGGTTTCTTTCTGGAGTGATGAAAATGTTCTAAATTTGACTGAAATGATTGTTGCACAACTCTGAATACAGTAAAAGACAGTGAACTGTAAAAGCCACTGAACTGTACATTGTGAATGGGTGAATTATATGGTATGTGAGCTATATCTCAATAAAGCTGTTAATTTTTTGTTAAAAAAAAGTTCTTTGAAAAAGTCAATAAAAGAGATAAGCCACTTGCTAACCTAAACAAGGGGATGTGAGGGGAGAGAGAGAGAGAGAACACAAATAGACTAAGTAAGTAATGAAAAGGAATGTACACACTGAAAAAGAAACTTTTAAAAATCACAAGACTGTTTTTGCAAAAGTCCATAAGAATAAATGTGTAACCCTAGATGAACTGCAATGTACCAAAAATAACCCTGGAAGGGATAAAAAGTCTAAGCTGATCATATTCCACAAAGAAAAAAAATATGTATTAATCATTTTTCTCTTGTTAATACTGTGATAGAAACTACCCTCAAATCTCAGTGGCTTAAAAAAGCAAAGATTTATTTGCTCACTTATATGACCTGCAAGTTGTGTGTACTTTTGGTTAGCACTGCTTCATGTGTCTTCGTCTTGGGACATTCCTTTACTTCCTATATTTAACCAGCCTTGCATTCCTGGGATATGCCGTTTTGGATGCTCTAAGAATGCCACTCTTAGAGAAAAGGAGAAAAAAGCAGAGAACTTACAGAAACCCACAATGGCTCTTAAAGCTTTTGCTTGGAACTGGCACACATCATGTCCAGGCAAAGAATGGGAGTGTATAATCCTTTTTCAGAGAAAGTGGAAAACAATTGACAGCAAAAACACAGTCTAGTCTGTCAAGGACCTACCCTCTAAAGAAGTGCCAGGATGACTTAGCATCACAGGAGATTTGCCTAGGCATTTAAACGGAAATCTCTTTTTCTATTCTGACTCTAGAAACAGAAGAAAAATCTTCCAAAATACTTTTATAAAGTAGGTATAACATTGATAAGTATTGCACAAAATTAAAACCACAGAAGAATCTCACTTGTGACTATTGATACAAAACTCAAAGCAGAAGCAGAAGCTAACAAAACACTAGAAGAACACTACATCTAGGCTGGGCATGGTGGCTCACACCTGGAATCCCAGCACTTTGGGAGGCTGAGGCAGGCAGATCACCTGAGGTCAGGCATTGAAGACCAGCCTGGCCAACATGGTGAAACCCCGTCTCTACTAAAAATATAAAAATTAGCCAGGTGTGGTGGCGGGCGCCTGTAATCCCAGCTACTTGGGAGGCTGAGGCAGGAGAATCGCTTGAACCTGGGAAGCGGAGGCTGCAGTGAGCCAAGATGGTGCCACTGCACTCCAGCCTGGGTGACAGAGCTAGACTGTGTCTCAAAAAACAAAACAAAACAAAACAAAAAACAAAAAAAATTACATGTTCATCACGTGGGATTGATTCCAGGAACACAAGGCTGGTTAAATACAGGAGAAACATAATCACCCATGGAAATGCTGAAAAGACATTGTTATAGACTAAAAGTCTATAAGAGGAATCATAACTTGTTGGACAAGTTCCCTTCCCTCTAACATCCTCCTCCCAGCAAACCCATCCCAGCCTCAGCAGAGAGGCTTTGGCAGGAACATGCTGTGCTCAGTTTTACTGTAGCGGGAATGCTCCTTTCCCTGGGGTGGATGAGGGTCTTGCTCTGAGCCTGCATTCTTGGGTCTGGTAGAGAGCCAGGCATCCATCCCAGCGCCTGAGTCTTTGCTCCAGTGGAGAGGACATGGCCTTCAGAGATCACTGGCAGCCTGGTGTTTCTGTCCAGCCCATGGGACCCAAGCCCTCCTCTCCCAGCTGTTCACACAATTCCTCATCCCTACTCACCTCTCTCTCCTTCTGTCTGTTGCTGGCTGCATGTAGAGCACAGCCGATTCCATACTCTTCTCCCCCCAGCACTGTATCTAGATGAACCTGACCTGTGACTCTGAGCTTCCCTTACTTCCCCACCAGTGATGGGAGTCTGTCTTTCTTGTGACAACTTACCTGTTACTCCTCAAGGTATTCTCTTACCTATAATCTCTCGTTTCTCCCTTTTGTTAAAAGAATTCGCATTGCAATTAGAGGTGCTGTTTCACAGCACCTACTTCATCTTTTCTGTCAATTCAAGAATCCTCTCGCAAGCATCCTGAAGAGGGGTTTTGCCTGCTTAGGGACCTACAGCCATGGGGAGCTCCCCCTCAGCAGAGCGACCTACTGCACTTTGAAGAAGCTTCCGTTTTACCCTGTGACACTGGAAGTCCAGGCACTTTTTAATACTAATGTGTTTAAATTAATATGTGTTTTTAAATTAGGATGTGTTTTTAAAACACTTTTCAGTTAATACTATATTTTACCTGTGTAAAATATAATATTTATACACATTTACAATTATAATGCATTTACCTGTGTTATTAAGTTACCAGTCTTTATTCATTTTTTTCTCATTATTTTTATCTCTTTTTGCTTTCACATGAAACTTTTGATGATATATTCAGTTTTTACTCTACAAAATAGATGATCACTTCTGGAGTATTGATATTTATATTATCTGTACCCTATGTAGGTTTTTAAAATTTACATTTTCATGCTGAAATATTTTAAATGCATTGACAATTATAATGCATTGACAAATATAGTGCATTTACCTGTGTTAAGTGTTTTTCAAAACATGATTCTAACAACGTGTGATTTCCTCTTTCTATCTATGCAAATGCTGCCTTACCCTCCCCTCCTCTATTCCAGCCACTCTGAGCCACTTAGTGCTCTGAGGGTGCATGCTTTGGCCTCAGCTCTGGTGTAACATCCTCTAGAAAGCCTGTTCTCACCAGCAAAACCAAATGAAATACCCCTCCAGTGTCTAGAATGCATTAGTGTCCTCTGCTCCTGTGACATGCTATGCATCTCTCTACTACAACACGCTACACTGTGTTTCTAGCCTGCCTCTACTACTGTTTGAGACAATGAAGAAACAGTGATGAACAAGCTGAAAAGGAACCTACTTCCATAGAGGAAAAGACAGTGAACAAGTAAACCTAACCAAGATAATTGCAACATGCCAAGTGCCACGAAGTTGACAAGCACAGGATATGCAGAGTGCCATTAAATTGACAAGCACAGGATATGACGGAGCATGACCTGTATGTGAGGGTGGCTTCTCTACACAAAGGAGTCAAGAAAGGACTCTGACTTAAAGGCTTGTGAGCTGAAACTTAACAATTAAGACTTGTTAGTAATTTAATTGGAATCATGTTGTATTTATATTTTGTTTGGGGAGAGTTAGGATTTTTATGATACATTTTCCCAGCCTGGAACATTTTCCCATTTTTTACATCTTGCTGATTTTCTTCATAAAATGTTGTAATTTTCTTCCTATAGGTTTTATGTTTTACTTGTTGCATTTATTCTTAAGTGTTTCACAGATTTTGTTGTCATTGTTGCTGCTGTGATTTTTTTTTTCAATTTCTATTTTTAGCCTGTGGTTACCAAAGCCGAGAAAAAATATATAGCCTGCACTCATATATATATATGTGTGTGTGTGTGTGTATATACGTATATATGTGTGTATATACACGTATATGTGTATACGTATGTGTATATATACATATATACACACACACATATATACATATACACACACACATATATACATACACACACACACACACACACACACATATATATATATATCCCTTGTGTCTGTCTGTCTATCCATCCATCCATCCATCCCTTGCATCCAGGCTTTTATATGCAATCTCTACCCCCAGATACTTACAGGGTTCCTAGCATATAGTTTATACTCAGTTAATATTTGTTGAATGAGTGAATGTCATACTGTTAGTAAAGGAAACGTCACCTGTTCTTGCCTCTTGCCAGAGATCCACTTTGAGGGTAGAGAGCTTTGAGTACACCTAGAAAATGAGAAGGAATCAACTTGCTGTGGTCAAACACAAGAGCCCAAGAGTCCAAGTTTTCGAGTTTGAGAGAATTGGACTTGAGTCTTGATTCTACCATTTAAAAGTTATATGAACTTTAAATAATTGTTAAATGATTATTTATTACTTTTAGAGATAGGGTCTTGCCCTGTCACCCAGGCTGGAATGCAATGGTGCAACCATAGCTCACTTTAGCCTCAAACGTATGCGCTCAAGCGATTCTCCTGCCTCAACCTCTTGTATAGCTGGGACTATAGGAAAAGGCCACTGTGCCCAGCTTATGTGAACATTTTAAGTAATTTCTCTAAATGTCAACTTCCTCACCTGTAAATTGAGATAATAAATAGTTTCTTCCTTTTACTGTATTGTGAAGGTTAAATAAAACAGGTAAACGACTTTGGAAAGTATCCTGGACAGTAAGCTCTCAATAAATGCTGATCCGTACTCAATAGAGGTTGGTGAATATTTATCTTTGAAATTTAAAAGTTCCAAGATATGTACAGTTATAAGTCATTGTTCTTCAATAATTATTTGCAGAATTCTGAGAGCCATTTAGATTTCCAATTGCAAGTCTCCTTCTATTTTAGTACAAAGGGCTCTAATATTTTCCTTTGGAGTTTCTCAAATTTTTGCAGTGGACTTTAGTTCTCTATTCCCTGTAACTATCAGGCAGAAGGTGGGGTGATGCAGCTGGGAGCTAAGGATCCCCTGTGGCCACCTGAAGCTTGGAGAGACAGGGAAGGATCCTCCCCTGGAGCCCTGGAGGCAGTGTGGCCCTACTGACAGCTTGATTCAGGACTTCGCACCTCCAGAACTGTGAGAGAGTGCATTTCTGTTGTTTAAGGCCACCAAGTTTGTGACCATTTGTTGCAGCAGCAATAGCAGTACACATACCAGGTAAAGTAACACAGGTTCCAGGGATTTGGATGTGGACATATTTCAGAAGCCATTATTTAGCCTACCAGTCTTTATTCTTTTTTGTTTGTTTGTTTGAGACGGAGTCTCGCTCTCTCTCCCAGGCTGGAGTGCAGTGGCGCGATCTCGACTCACTGCAAGCTCTGCCTCCCGGGTTCATGCCATTCTCCTGCCTCAGCCTCCGGAGTAGCTGGGACTACAGGCGCCCGCACCACACCCGGCTAATTTTTTGCATTTTTTTTTTTTTTTTTTCAGTGGAGACGGGGTTTCACTGTGTTAGCCAGGATGGTCTCGACCTCCTGACCTCGTGATCTGCCCGCCTTGGCCTCCCAAAGTGCTGGGATTACAGGCGTGAGCCACTGCGCCCCGCCTTTTCTCATTATTTTTATCTCTTGTTGCTTTCCTATGAAACTTTTGAGGAATTCTTAAGTTTTTACTCTACAAAATAGATGATCACTTCTGGAGGGTTCATATTAATATTATCTGCACCCTACATAGTCTTTTTAAATTTACATTTTTATGTTGCAATATTTTAAAGTAAATTGTAATTATTGTGGCATTACACCCCTAAATATTCAGCCTACATCTCTTAAAAAAAAAAAAACCTTCTTCCACTTGCCCCAAATAGCACTTTCACACCAACTCAATTAATGATGATTTCTTATTATTATTCATTACTGGGCCATATTCAAATTTTTCTGGTTTCCCTGAAACTATCCTTTTTGTCTGGTTTGTTAAAATAGGAATCTAGTCCAGAACCTTGCATTGTATCTAGGAGCCGTGACCCAAGAATGTCCTAAATTTCTCTAGAGTCACTGGAGACAGACCTTGCTATCATCCTGTGTGAAAGGAGCACTTGAGGCTTAAGAGGCTGAGTGAGTTACCCCAAAGTCACACTCTGATAAGTAGCAGAATCTGGATCTGATCATTACTCTTTTGATTCCAAATGTTATGCCCTGGTGTGGTGTGCTTTGGAAAGAACAGTGGCCATGCACAGCTTATATTTGGACCCAAATAGCTTTTCCTTCTGGCCAGCTGTTGTCTACCAGGCCCATTAATCAGATGCTGTATCCGCTCTCTTAGTCCTTCTTCCCAAAAAGTGCAAGTGTCAAGATTTTTTATTTATTTATTTTTTTGAGACAGAGTCTCACTCTGCTGCCCAGGCTGGAGTGCAGTGGCATGATCTCGGCTCACTACAACCTCTGCCTCCTGGGTTCAAGCAATTCCCTGCCTCAGCCTCCCTAGTAGCTGGGATTGCAGAGGTGCCCGCCACCACACCTGGCTAATTTTTGTATTTTTTGTAGAGACGGGGTTTCCTCATCTTGGGCAGGCTGGTCTCAAACTCCTGACCTGATGATCCACCCGCCTCGGCCTCCCAAAGTGCTGCAAGTGTCAAGATTTCATTTGGTGACTCCATAAACTGCCTCAGGAATCTCTTGTCTTTGGGTTGAAAAGACTTTTAGACTTACATAGTCCTTCCTCCCCAAAAGTGCAAGTGTCAAGATTTCATTATATTTTTGTTATCAAATCATTAGGTCTTCATTCCCTACTTGCCTTTGACTCTTGGAGATGGAGAACATATCTTCGGTACTTTCATATTCTCTCAGCACAGTTTCTGTGTTGAACAGAGGCTCTCCTGGGACTTGTGTCCCAGCCCAGCTGGGAGGCTTACCTTCCGGCCCGTGTCCGCGTCAGCCAACATCACAATGACCTGTTGCCTCTTCTGTCCTCTACATCATCGCAAATAAACATTAAAAAGCTTCCTGAGAACTCGGAGGCTGTCCCTCTGTGGTGCGATGAACACGGCCAGGTTCCCCTTCCTCTGCGGCAGCAGAACTTGGCTGCACCCCAACTGCAGCAGGATGGGAGATGGGAGATTTCTGTTCATTAACCCCACGACCTCTGGAATAATCCTAGGTTCTCCAGCCCTGGGCTACAGGGGACTTGGCCTATTTATTTATTTCCCAGGTAGGCTCTGTGGGCGTTCCCTGGGGTGTCCCTTGGGAAACGGGAGCTTTGTCATTTCCCATGCTCTCTGTATCCCCTCAGGAGCAGTTTCTTGGAACGGGGAAGGATGTGGTCCAGCAGTACTGGGATTTCTTCCATGAGAAGTTATTATCTGCCTGTTTCTTGGGTGGAACTAGAGAGCTAACCAATCTATCAAAAAAAAATCTCCTTTGATATTTGCAATGATACTCTTAAGTCGCAAAAGGCCTCTGCTAAAATTAAAATGTCTTGCCTGGAGGGAATCATCTCTCGAGACCATAAAGTATGAAGCCACGGCCATTCTCATTTCAGCGTGGGTTTTTTCTTGGAGTCTTTCTAAGAAGCTCATTCTAAACTTGGTCAGCAAATGGGGAGATACCAAGAGAAAGACACAGTGCTTTGTGAGCCTCCAGCAGGTAGAAGTTTGGGAACAAGGGGCAGCAGATGTTAGAAAACTGTGGGCTCTGGACATACCTTCGGCTCTACCTGCAGATCCCCAATGAACATGAGCTCCAGGGTGCACAGCCATTGCCTTCCCCAGAGTGGGGATCCAGCACTGGTCCTCTGGGTACAGCTGCTGCAATTGTGATTAGAGCTCAGATCCAGAACCGCATCCATCCCACCAGCACCTCTGTGGCCACGAACTTTATTGCTCTTCCTCCAGAAAAACACTGGAAAAGAAAAGCTCAGTTTTAGAATATACTTACAGTTGTCTAAGAATCACTAACCCGACCGGGCACGGTGGCTCATGCCTGTAATCCCAGCACTCTGGGAGGCTGAGGCAGGCAGATCACAAGGTCAGGAGTTCAAGACCAGCCTGGCCAACATGGTGAAACCTCATCTCTTCTAAAAATACAAAAATTAGCCAGGCATGGTGGCGGGCGCCTGTAATCCCAGCTACTCAGGAGGCTGAGGCAGGAGAACTGCTTGAACCCGGGAGGCAGAAGAGGTTGCAGTGAGCTGAGATCACGCCATTGTACTCCAGCCTGGGTAACAGAGCAAGACTCCGTTTCCAAAAAAAAAAAAAAAGACCTAGGTTAATTCTCCCTGCCGCCTTTCAGTGTGGTCGTTACTCATTTGAAAGACAGTGGGAGTGGGAGGGGAATGTGTTAGAAAATCATAAAACATACCATATAGGCAGATAGATTGAGCTATAGGTATAGATGTTGATACAGCTATACAAACAGATGTGTATATAAAATCAAGTATAGAAGAAAACCAAAAAATAATACAACTAGAAACAAATAAGTCTAGCTGTATTTCAAATTAATAACAAACCACACTGAAGAAAAGGAAGGAGATCTAATCCAAGTAACTCTTGAACATAGTAATTTGACTATATATGTTCAGGATAAAGAAAACTTTAACTGTAAAAAATATATTCTGTTATTTTTTTTTACAGTAGTATGGAAATACTTTATGTATATTCTAAGATTTAGCAAATAAATAAATATAATATGGACAACATAATAAGAGCCAGGTTGCTTAATGTTGCAGAAGGGAGTTACAAATATGGAAAGGGTTGGCCAGGCATGGTGGCTCACGCCTGTCATCCCAGCACTTTGGGAGGCTGAGGCGGTAGACCGTTTGAGGTCAGGAGTTCGAAACCAGCCTGACCAATATGGTGAAACCCCGTCTCTACTAAAAATACAAAAATTAGCCAGGCGTGGTGGCAGGCATCTGTAATCCCAGCTACTTGGGAGGCTGAGGCAGGAGAATCACTTGAACCCGGGAGATGGGGGCTGCAGTGAGCCAAGATCGTGCCACTGTACTCCAGCCTGGGTGACAGAGTGAGACTCCATCTCAAAACAAACAAACAAATACAGAAAGGGGAAGGGCTAGAATGAACCCTGGTTATAAGTGCATGGTTCGAGAGAGAGAGAGAGAGAGAGAGAGAGAGAAGGAGGTGTGTGTATTTGTGTATATGCATATGTCTTGGCTCTGTCCATTGAGAGGACCTCGAAGCAATGACAACTCAATAGCAATGAGCACATCTACTAATTACCCAGACCTCAGCTTTGAAATAGCATTTTCTTCCAAGAGAAATAAAGACTTTTTGGAGAAACGTATAATTCTACTTCTGGACAGAGCAAATAAAAGATGAGTCTGGAACATTTGTTCTGCCAGAAAGGAGGAAAGTGTTCCAAAACTGATGAAAGCATGCCAAAAGACAGAGAAGCCAACTCGAAGGGTCCCCAATGACAAAGTGGAAAAATCAAGCAACAATATAAAGATAGGAATGAATTATAACTCATAGATAAAATCAAAATAAGTTTATTATACTGCTGCAAATGGATTAATAAATGAATGAATAAATGAACAAACAGATGAATAAACAAATAATAAAAAAACTTCCTTGGATATGATTTCAACTAATGTATAAGGCATGATTGAATCAGAAAAAAAAATCATATTTGGCAGACACAATAACAATTGTCCCAGGATATTTATTCATTACAAAGAAAAAATTGTATCTCTTCAGTAGACAGACTAGTATATATCACCTTTCCCAAGTGGTCAACAACAGCATCACCAATATTGGGATAAATTACGTGCCTTCTCACAGCCCGCACGGAGAAGAACATGGCATTTCTGTCATGCTCCTGCCCACAGCTTCACAGCCTGAATCTACGTATGAGAAAATATCAGACAAAACTCAAACTAGGCATTGATGCAGTGATGTCAGCAAAATGGCAACCAGGAAGTCCCAACATGTAACAACTTCTCAGGGACAAAAGTATCTCTGGGAGGGCACCAGAGTACATTTAAGAAGCTTCAGCGCACAGTGGAACACAGAAACAGAATAACTGCAGCACAGAAAAATACAGGCAGACCTGGCGAGGACGGTGAAACCTTGTCTCTACTAAAAATACAAAAATTAGCCGGGAGCGGTGGCAGGCGCCTGTAATCCCAGCTATTAGGGATGCTGAGGCAGGAGAATAGTTTGAACCCTGGAGGCAGAGGTTGCAGTGAGCCGAGATCACACCACTGCTCTCCAGCCTGGGTGATAGAGCAAGACTCCATCTCAAACAAAACAAAAACCAAAAAACAAAAACAGAATGGTGAATCGTTTCCAGAAGGTTTTCAGTTTACTTTGCCCAGGTACATCAGTGGAATCACTATCTATGGCAGCCATAGCCTTACAAAACGTGTTTCTTATACAATAGACTTGAAAATAGACATGACTTGGCCAGGTGCGGCGGTTTGCGCCTGTAATCCCAGCTCTTTGGGAGGCCGAGGCGGGCAGATCACCTGAGGTCGGGAGTTCGAGACCAGCCTGACCAGTGTGGAGAGACACCATCTCTACTGAAAATGCAAAGTTAGCCGGGTGTGGTGGTGTATGCCTGTGGTCCCAGCTACTAGGGAGTCTGAGGCAGAAGAATCACTTGACCCCAGGAGGCGGAGGTTGTGGTGAGCTGAGATCGCACCATTGCACTCCAGCTTGGGCAACAAGAGTGAAACTCTTGCTTCAAAGAGGGTACAATTGCTTGGGCTCTGCCCCGCTCTGTCAGGTGGAGTCAGCATTGGCAAAGACTGTGGAGGTCCTCAGTGGGGAAAGGTGTCCAAAGTGGAGAGAGCTCCTGAGATTTAAAAAAAAAAAAAAAAAAAAGTAGACACGACTCCCCGATCTACGAGCTGCAGAATGGATGTTGTGTTTGAAAACAACATTAATCTCCTTGTGTGTCTCCCTCAGAGCCCTTGGGTGAACAGGTACATTGTCAATGAGCAGTCATATTTTGAAAGGAATCTTTTTTTTCTGAGCAGCAGGTCTCAACAGTGGCTTACAATGTTCAGTAAACCATGCTGTAAACAGATGTGCGGTCATCCAGAATTTGTTATTCCACTGATAGAGCACAGGCAGAATATCTTTAGTATAATCCTTAAGGGCTGTAGGATTTTTGAAACGGTAAATGAGCATTAGCTTTACCTTCAAGTAATCAGCTGCATTCGCCCCTAACAAGAGTCAGTCTGTTCTTTGAAGCTGTGAAGCCAGGCATTGATTTCTCCTCTCTCGCTCAAAAAGTTCTAGATGGCATCTTCTCACACTTTTGTGTTATGGAGATGGTCCCTTCCTTTTCCCTCCTTTCTCTCTCTCTCTCTTGCTCTCTCTTTCTTTCCCTTCCTTCCTTCCTCCCTCTCCCTTCCTCCCTCTCCCTTTCTTCCACTCCCTTCCTTCCTCTCTCTCTCTCTTTCTCTTTCTGATGGCATCTTGCTCTGTCGTCCAGGCTGGAGTGCAGTGGCGCAATCTTGGCTCACTGCAGCCTCTGCCTCCCAGGTTCAAGCGATTCTCATGTCTCAGCCTCCCGAGTAGCTGGGACTACAGGCGCCCGCCCCCATGCCCAGCTAATTTTTGTATTTTTAGTAGAGATGGGGTTTCAGCATATCAGAGGTGGCTTATTTTCTTAAACCTCATGAATCGACCTCTGCTAGCTTCCAACTTTTCTGTGTAGCTTCCTCCCCTCTCTCAGTTTTCACAGAATTGAAGAGAGTTAGGGTATTGCTCTGGATTAGGCTTTGGCTAAAGGGAATGTTTTGGCTGGTTTGATCTTATCTAGACCACTCAACCCCTCTCCACGTCAGTAATAAGACGGTTTCATTTCCTTATCTTTCATACGTTCACTGGAGTAGTACTTTCACTTTCTTCAAGAACCTTTTCTTTGCATTCACAACTTGGCTGTTTGACACAAGGCTTAGCTTCCAGTCTATCCCTGCTTTAGACACACCTTCCTCACTAAGCTTAATTATCTCTGGATTTTGGTTTAAAGTGAGAAAGTTGGGTACAGTGGTGCACACCTGTAATCCCAGCTATTTGTGAGGCTGAGGCAAGAGTTTGAGACCAGCCTGGGCAATATAGTGAGACCCTGTCTCAAAAATAATAATAAAATAAAGTGAAAGGCATGCAACTCTTCCTTCACTTCAACACTTAGAGGCCATTGTAGGGTTATTGATTGACCTAATTTCAATATTGTTGTGTCTCAGGGAATAGAGAGACCCAAGGAGAGGGACAGAGGCAATGGAATTGCGGGTTGGTGAGGCAGTCAGAACACATACAACATTTATCAATTAAGTTCACCATCTTACATGGGTGCAGTTCGTGGAGCCAAAAACCAATTACAAGGGTAACATCTAAGGTAAGTGATCATAAATCACCATAACAGATATAATAACAAAAAAGTTTTAAATATTGAGAGAATTAATTTGACACAGAGACCTGAAGTGAGCACGTTGTTGGAAAAATGGCACCAATAGACTTGCTCAAGGCAGGGTTGCCATAAACCTTCAATTTGTAAAAGGTGAAATATCTTCGTACAACAAAATGAGGCATACCTGTATATGAAACATTTTTCTGGCATTATTCCATCCCCCAGGCTGGAAAAGCAGGTGCCAAGAGGGATCCTGCCAGCAGCAACTTCCCTTCATGGGCGGAAAAGAAGAGTAGGAGATCCTTCAGGACCTCTCTCCACTTTGGACACCTTTCCCCACTGAGGACCTCCACAGTCTTTGCCAATGCTGACTCCACCTGACAGAGCCAGGCAGAGCCTAAGCAATTGCACCCCCATCTCTGGAGACAAAGCAGGAACCGCTGCTACATGCCAATATCCCTGATGAACATAGATACAAAAATCCCTGACAAAATACTAGCAAACCCAATTTAACGGCACATACACCACGATCCAGTGGGATGTATCCCTGGGGTACAAGAATGATCAACAGATGCAAATCAATCAATGTGATACACCACATTAAGAGAACAAAATAAAAATGTGTTAACAGAATGAATTTTAAAATGAAAGAAATGATCACAGAGACACAAGTGTCTCAACAGAAGTAGAAAAAAACATTTAACAAAATTCAACATTCTTTCTTGATAAAAACTCTCAACAAAATAGGTATAGAGGATGCAGAGGAAGATGGCTCAATAGAAACCTACACTGATCATCCTCCTTGTAAGAACACCAAATTTACAACTATCTACACACAAAAAGCACGTTCATAAGATCCAAAATCAGGCAAGCAATCACAGCACCTGGTTTGAACTTCGTATTGCTGAAAGAGGCACTGAAAAGGGTAGGAAAGACAGTCTGGAATTACAGACGTCACCCTTCTCCCATCCCCCAGCAGTGGCTACATGGTGCAGAGAGAGACTGAGTGCTTGGGGGAGAGAGAATGCAGTGAGTGTGGGACTTTGTATTGAAACTCAGTGCTGCCAACACTGGGTAAAACTCAGCTAATGTCCATGAAGGGCGCATTTAGACAAACCCTAGCCAGAGGAAAATTGCCCATCCCAGCAGCTGGGTCAGAACCCAAGTTTCAGCAAGCCTCACCACCATGGGCTGAAGTACTCTGGGGTCCTGCAAAAACTTGAAAGGCAGTCTAGGCCACAAGGACTGAAACTGCTAGGTGAGTCCTGGTGCTGTGCTGCGCTCAGAGATAGTGGACTTGGAGGGGTGGGCACGTGACCGAGTGAGACACCAGATGGGGCAGCTAAAGGAGTGCTTGTGCCACCCCTCACCAACCCCAGGCAGCATAGCTTACAGCTTTGAAAGAGGCCCTTTCCTTCTGCTTGAGTAGAGGAGAGTGAAGAGTAAAGAGGACTTTGTCTTGCAACTTGGATACCAGCTCAGCCACAGTGCCCAGGGCACTGGGCAGTTGCAAGGTCCCCATTTCAGGCCCAAATTCCCAGACATTTCTGGACACACCCTGGGCCAGAAGGGAACCTGCTGCCTTGAAGGAAAGAACTCAGTCCTGGCAAGATTTATCACCTGCTAACTAAAGAGCCCTTGGGCCCCAAATAATCAGCAGCAGTAACCAAGTAGTACACACCATCAGCCTTGGGTGAGACTCAGATATTCTGGCTTCAGGTTAGACCCAGTACACTCACAGCTGTACTGTTTATGAAAAGAGATGCCTTCTGGTTAAGAAAAGCAGAGGGAAGAGTAAAGGGGACTTTGTCTTGCAGCTTAGGTACCAGCTCAGCCACAGTGGGGTAGAGCACCAAGCAGGCTCTTGGAATCCTTGATTCCAGTTCTTGGCTCTTGGATGGCATTTCTGGGCATACCCTGGGCACAAGGGGAGCCTTTTGCCCTGAAGGGTGAGTCCCAGGCCTGGCAGCATTCACCATGAGGCTGACTGAAGAGCCCTTGGGCCTTAAGCGAACATGGCAGTAGCCTGCTGACATAGTTTGGATATTTATCCCTGCCCAAATCTCATGTTGAATTGTAATCTCCAATGTTGGAGATATGGCCTGGTGGGAGGTGCTTTGGTCATGCAGGCAGATTCCTCACGGTCTGGTGCAGCCCTTGTGATCATGAGCGAGTTCTTGAGAGATCTAGTTGTTTAAGTGCGTAGCACCTCCCACAACAACTCTCTCTCTCTCTCCCACTTTTGCCATGTGAAGTGTCTGCACCCTTCTGCCATGAGGAAAAGCTCCCTGAGGGCTTCCCAGAAGCAGATGCTGATGTACAGCCTGCAGAACTGTAAGCCAATTAAACCTCTTTTCTTATAAATTACCCAGTCTTGGATATTTCTTTATAGCAACGCAAGAGCAGCCTAACATGGAAAATTGGTATTGAGAAGAGGGGAATTTCTATAAAGATACCTGAAAATTGCTACATGTGGAAATGTGGAAGTGACTTTAGAACTGGGTAATGGGCAGAGGATGGAAGAGTTTGAAGGGCTCAGAAAAAGACAGAAAAATGTGGAAAAGTTTCAAACTTCTTAAAGACTGGCTAAAAAGTTGTAACCAAAATGCTGATGGTAATATGGACAGTGAAGTCCGGGCTGATGAGGATTCAGATGTAAATGATGAACTTACTAGAAACTGGAGCAAAGGTCACCCAGTTTATGCCTTAGCAAAGAGCTGGGTGCATTGTGTTCATGCTCTAGGGATCTGTGGAAGGTCAAACTTGAGAATGATGACTTAAGATATTTGGCAGAAGAAATTTCTAATCAGCAAAACATTCAAGAAGTTGCCTGGCAGCTTCTAACGGCCTACACTCAGATGCAGGAGCAAAGAAATAACTTAAGGTTGGAATTTATATTTAAACAGGAAGCAGAATGTAAAAGTTTGAAAAATGTGGAGCCTGGCTATGTGCCAAAGAAAGAAAGAGCTTTTTATGGAGAGGAATTCAAGCAGGCTGTAGAGCAACCACTTGCTAGAGATACTTGCATAACTAAAGGGGAGGCAAGTGCTACTATCCAAGACAATGTGAAAAAGTCCTTGAAAGCATTTCAGAGACCTTCATGGCAGCCCCTCCCATCATGGATCCAGAGGCCTAGGAGAGAAGAATGGTTTCTTGGGCCAGGCCCAGGGTTCTGCTGCCCTGTGTAGCCTTGGGACACTGTTCCCATATCCCAGCCACTCCAACTCCAGCTGTGATTCAAAGGAGCCCAGGTACAGCTCAGGCTGCCACTTTGGAGAATGTAAGCCATAAGTCTTGGTGGCTTCCATGTGGTGTTAAGCTTGCAGGGGCACAGCAAGAGTGAAGGAGGCTTGGCAGCCTTCACCTAGATGCCAGAGGATGTATGGGAAAGCCTGGACATCCAGGCAGAAGTCTGCTGCAGAGGCAGAGCCCTCACAGGGCAGTAAGGAGAGGAAATGGGGGATTGGAGGACCCATACAAAGTGTGCCCACTGGGGCACAGCTTAATGGAGCTGTGGAAAAAGGGCCACCACCCTGCAGACCCTCGAATGGTAGATCCACTGGCAGCTTGCACTCTATACCTGGAAAAGCCACAGTACTCAACTCCAGGCCATGAGAGAAGCCACAGGGGCTGAACCCTGGAAAGCCACAGTGGTAGAGCTGCCCAAAGCCTCGGGAGGCCATTCCTCATATCAGTGTGCCCAGGATGTAGGACACGGAGTCAAAGATTATTTTGGAGCTTTGAGATCTAATGACTGCCCTGCTGGGTTTCAAGCTTGAGTGGGACCTACAGCTCCTTTCTTTTGGCCAATTTCTCCCTTTTGCAATGAGAATGTTTAACCAATGCCTACACCTCCATTGTATCTTGGAAGTAAATAACTTGTTTTTGATTTTATAAACTCATAGGTGGAAGGGATTTGCCTTGTCTTGGGTGAGATATTGAACTTTTGGAACAAGTTAAGACTTTGGGGGACTGTTGAGAAAGCATGATTGTGCTTTGCAATGTGAGAAGTACATGAGATTTGTGGGGGGCCAGAAATGGTATTATATAGTTTGGATATTTGTCCTTGCCCAAATCACATGTTGAATTATAATTTCCAGTGTTGCAGATGGGGTCTGATGGGAGGTGTTTGGGTCATGGGGGCAGATTCTCCATAGCTTGGTGCTTTCTTGTGATAGTAAGTGAGTTCTTGCAAAATATGCTTAACTGTGAGGCACCCTCCTTCCCCACCTCTCTCTCTATTGCTCCCATTCTCACCATGTAAAGTGCCTGCAAACTTCCACCATGAGTAAAAGCTACCTGAGGCCTCCTCAGATGCAGATGCCAGTGTTATGCTTCCTGTATAGGCTGCAGAACCATGAGCCAATTAAACCTCTTTTCTTTTAAATTATCCAGTTTCAGGTATTTGTTTATAGCAATGCAAGAACAGCCGAATACACCTGTCAGTATTTCTTATGGGCCCGTGGTGGTAGTGGAAATGGGGAGAGACTCCTCTGCCTGAGGAAAGGTGGGGGAAGAGTGGGAAGGCCTTTGTCTTGTGTTTTGGGTGTCATCTTCAGATGCAGTAAATTGAGCACCAGGTAGATTTCTAAGTCTTCCAACTACAGGCCCTGGCTCCCAGATGGTATCTCTGGACTCACCCAGGGCCTGGGTGACTTGGTAGTCCAAAGTGAAGAAGACAAGCCGGGTTGTCTTTACCACCTGTTGATTGTAGAGCCTTAGGGCCTTGAGCAAACATAGGTGGTAGCCAGGGAGTGGTAACAGTGGGTCTTGGACGACACCCAGTGCTGTGCGGTCTTCAGGTCTGACCCAGCACAGCATTAGTGGTGGCAGCCACAGGAGTACTTGTGTTACCCCTCCCCCAGGAAGCTCAGGAAGCTTCCAGGAAGCTCAACACAGAGAGGGAGAGACAGATTCCATTTGTTTTGGAAAAAGTAAGGGAAGAGATCAAGAGTTTCTGCCTGGTACTCCAGATAATCCTTCTGGACCTTATCCAAGACCACCAAGGAGGTAGGTACCTCTACAAGTTGGCAAAAACCACAGCATTGCTGAGCTTGAGGTGCACCCTATTGCAGATATGGCTGCAGTGACAAAAAAAAATGTAGATCACAACACCCAAGTCCCTTCAAATACCTGGAAAGCATTTCCAAGAAGGACAGGTACAAACAAGTCCAGACTGGCAATACTACAATAAATATCTAACTCTTCAATCCTCAGCCACTGAAAAACATCCACAAGCATCAAGACAATCCAGGAAAACATGGCCTCACCAAATGAACTAAATAAGGTACCAGGAACCACTCCTGGAGAAACAGAGATATGTGAACTTTCAGAGAGAGAATTCAAAATAGTTGTTTTAGGGAAACTCAAAAAAATTCAAGATAATACTGAGAAGTAACTCCGAATACTATCAGATAAATTTAACAAAGAAATTCACTTGACTTCAAACTACACTACAAGGCTACAGTAACCAAAACAGCATGGTACTGGTATCAAAACAGAGATATAGATCAATGGAACAGAACAGAGCCGTCAGAAATAATGCCACATATCTACAACTATCTGATCTTTGACAAACCTGAGAAAAACAAGCAATGGGGAAAGGATTCCCTATTTAATAAATGGTGCTGGGAAAACTGGCTAGCCATATGTAGAAAGCTGAAACTGGATCCCTTCCTTACACCTTATACAAAAATCAATTCAAGATGGATTAAAGACTTAAATGTTAGACCTAAAACCATAAAAACCCTAGAAGAAAACCTAGGCATTACCATTCAGGACATAGGCATGGGCAAGGACTTCATGTCTAAAACACCAAAAGCAATGGCAACAAAAGCCAAAATTGACAAATGGGATCTAATTAAACTAAAGAGCTTCTGCACAGCAAAGGAAACTACCATCAGAGTGAACAGGCAACCTACAAAATGGGAGAAAATTTTCGCAACCTACTCATCTGACAAAGGGCTAATATCCAGAATCTACAACGAACTCCAACAAATTTACAAGAAAAAAACAAACAACCCCATCAAAAAGTGGGCGAAGGACATGAACAGACACTTCTCAAAAGAAGACATTTATGCAGCCAAAAAACACATGAAAAAATGCTCACCATCACTGGCCATCAGAGAAATGCAAATCAAAACCACAATGAGATACCATCTCATACCAGTTAGAATGGCAATCATTAAAAAGACAGGAAACAACAGGTGCTGGAGAGGATGTGGAGAAATAGGAACACTTTTACACTGTTGGTGGGACTGTAAACTAGTTCAACCCTTGTGGAAGTCAGTGTGGCGATTCCTCAGGGATCTAGAACTAGAAATTCCATTTGACCCAGCCATCCCATTACTGGGTATATACCCAAAGGACTATAAATCATGCTGCTATAAAGACACATGCACACATATGTTTATTGCAGCATTATTCACAATAGCAAAGACTTGGACCCAACCCAAATGTCCAACAATGATAGACTGGATTAAGAAAATGTGGCACATATACACCATGGAATACTATGCAGCCATAAAAAATGATGAGTTCATGTCCTTTGTAGGGACATGGATGAAATTGGAAATCATCATTCTCAGTAAACTATCGCAAGAAACCAAACACCGCATATTCTCACTCATAGGTGGGAATTGAACAATGAGAACACATGGACACAGGAAGGGGAACATCACACTTCGGGGACTGTTGTGGGGTGGGGGGAGGGGGGAGGGATAGCATTGGGAGATATACCTAATGCTAGATGACGAGTTGGTGGGTGCAGCACACCAGCATGGCACATGTATACATATGTAACTTACCTGCACATTGCGCACATGTACCATAGAGCCTAAAGTATAATAATAATAATAATAATAAAAAGAAAAAAAAAAGAAAAAAAAAAGAAATTCAAATAGATAAAAAGAATCAAGTAGCAATTCTGAAGCTGAAAAGTGCAACTGACATGCGAAAGAATAGAGCAGAGTCTCTTAATAGAAAAAATGATCAAGCAGGAGAAAGAAATAATAAGCTGGAAGACAGGGTATTTGAAAATACCAAAGGAGGCAAAAAAAAAAAAAAAAAGAATGAAAAAGAATGAAGCATACCTACAGGATCTAGAAAATAGTCTCAAAAAGGCAAATCTAAGAGTGATTGGCCTTAAAGAGGAGGTAAAGAGATAAAGATAGAAGGTTTATTCAAAGGGATAATAGCAGAGAATATCTTAAACCTAGAGAAAGATATCAATGTCCAAGTACAAGAAGGTTATAGAACAGCAAGCAGATTTAACCCAAAAAAGACTATCTCAAGTCATTTAAAAATCAAACTCCCAAAGATCAAAGATAAAGAAAGGATCCCAAAAGGAGCAAGAGAAAAGAAAAAAATAACATACAATGAAGCTCCAATATATCTGGCTGCAGACTTTTCAGTGGAGAAAAGGGTGGGAGAGAGTAGCATGACATATTTAAAGTGCTGAAGGAAAAAACAAAGTTTACCCTAGAAGAGTGTATCTGGTGAAAATATCCTTCAAATACTAAGGAGAAGTAAAAACCTTCCCAGAGAAACAGCTGGCTGAGGGATTTCATTAACACTAGACCTGTTCTACAAGAAATCCTAAAGGGTGGTCTCCGACCTGAAAGACAAAGATGTTAATGAGCAATAAGAAATCAGCTGAAGGCACAAAACTCAGTGCTAATGGTAAGTCATAGAATATTAATTGTGGTGTGTAAATTATTCTAATCTTAATTAGAAAGACTTAAAGAAGAACCAATCAAAAATAATTACTACAACAACTTTTTAAGACACAGATAGTACAATAAGATATAAATAGAAACATCAAAAAATTAGAAAGTGAGGTGGAGGGATGAAGTTAAAGTGTAAAGTTTTTATTCATTTTCATTTTGCTTGTTTGTTTACACAATCATGTTAAGTTGTCATCAGTTTAAAATAATAGGTTATAACACATTATTTGCAAGCCTCATGATAACCTCAAATCCAAAAACATACAATGGATACACAAAAAAATAAAAAGCAGAAATTAAAACATACTATCAGAGGAAATCACCTTCACTAAAAAAAAAAAAAGGAAGGAGGGCCAGGCGCAGTGGCTCACGCCTGTAATCCCAGCCCTCTGGGAGGCCGAGGTGGGCGGATCATGAGGTCAGGAGATCGAGACCATCCTGGCCAACATGGTGAAACTCCGTCTCTACTAAAAATACAAAAATTAGCCAGGCATGGTGGTGGGTGCCTGTAATCCCAGCTACTTGGGAGGCTGAGGCAGGAGAATCACTTGAACCTGGGAAACAGAGATTGCAGTGAGCTGAGATCGTACCACTGCACTCACTGCACTCTAGCCTGGCGACAGAGTGAGACTCTATCTCAAAAAAAAAAAAAAAAAAAAAAAAAAGGAAAAGAAAGGAAGGAAAGTAGGAAGAAAAGACCACACAACAACTATAAAACAAATAATAAAATGGCAGCAGAAAGTCCTTACTCATCAATAATAACATTGAATGTAAATAGACTAAACTATCCAATCAAAAACATAGAGTGGCTGAATGAATTAAAAAAGCAGGACCCAGGGATCTGTTGCCTACAAGAAACATGCTTCATCTATAAAGGTACACAGAAACTGAAAATAAAGGGGTAGAAAAAGAGCAAGAGTGGGTATATTAAACAAAATAAATTTCAAGCAAAAACTATAAAAAGAGACAAAGAAGGTCATTATATAATGATAAAGGGATCAGTTCAGCAAAAGGATATAACAATTATAAATATGTATGCACCCAACACTGGAGCACCTAGATGTATAAGGCAACATTTTTAGAGCTAAAGAGAGAGATAAACCTCAATGCAATAATACTGGAGACTTCAACAGCCCACTAGCATTGGATAGATCTTCCAGACAGAAAGTCAAGAAAGAAACATTGGACTTAATCTGCACTATAGACCTACATGGATCTAATCGATATTTATAGGACATTTGCTCCAATGGCTGCTGAATTCACATTCCTCTCCTTAGCACGTGAATCATTCTCGAGGATAAACCATATGTTAGGCCACAAAACAAGTCTTAACACATTCAAAAAAACTGAAATAATATCAGGTATCTTCTCTGACCACAGTGGAATAAAACTAGAAATCAATAATGCGAGAAATTTTTGGAAAATATACAAATATATGGAAATTAAATAATATGCTCATGAATGTCCAGTGAGCCCCAACTGGTTAGTACTAAGAAGTGCCCCCAGGCTACTGCCTCACAAGGTAAAATGGGAACCCAATCCAAAGTGGGGTGGGCTGCTCTACTGTGGGGGGCTCCCCATCACTGTAAACCCTAAACAGGCAAAACAGCCTCTTCCAGCACTTTGGGAGGCTGAGGTGGACAGACCACCTGAGGTCAGGAGTTGGAGACGAGCCTGGCCAACATAGTGAAACCCCATCTCTACCAAAAAATACAAAAATTAGCCATGTGTGGTGGCAGGCGCCTGTAATCCCAGCTACGCGGGAGGCTGAGGCAGGAGAATCCCTTGAACCTGGGAGGCAGAGGTTGCAGTGAGCCAAGATTGCACCACTGCACTCCAGCCTGGGCAACAAGAGTTAGACTCCATCTCAAAACAAAACAAAACAAAACAAAAAACAAGAAAAATGAACTGGATTGCCTTCCACAGCACCCCTAATTCCAATGCGCATTGTTTTAGCAAAGGGGAGAAGAGGAGTTAGAAGTAAGGGAAAACTTTGAGGAGTTACAAGTAAATTGTCCTGAAAGTGACAGACTCCTGCCACTGGTGGGGACTCCATGGAAGCTCAGGGTCTGGGGTGAGTCCATCCAGAGGTGGTACAGGGGTTGAGGAGCTACGAGAATGGGCTGTGCTCTATGTGCAGCCAGCACAAGACAGAAGAAGACAGAGGTGGTGGGGGGGGCGGGGGATGGGGGATGAACAACAGTATAAACAGCCAGGATAGGAGGGCTTGGGTCTCAGGGGGTGGACAGGAACACCAGGATGCCAGTGACCTCTAAGGGCCATGTTCCCTCCACAGGACTAAGGACTCAGGCACTGGACAGGATGACTGGCTCTGTCAGACCTCAGAGTACAGACTGAGCAAGAACCTTACCCACCTCAAGTATGGGAGCATTCCCTGTAAAGTAAAACTGAGCACAGCATGTTCCTGCCAAAGCCTCCCTGCTGAGGCTGCTGAGAACTTCCTAAATCCCTTCAAGAGTCACTGAAGGCAGATGTTGCTATCAACCTGTGCTATATAAGGAAACTGAGGCTCAAAGAGGCTAAGAGACAATAAACTAAAAATAAATCTACTCTATGATCCAGCAATCTCACTGCTGAATATATGTCCAAAAGAAAGGAATATATGGAAGTATATAGAAGATCTATCTGCTCTGCTATACTTGTTGTAGCATTATTCACAATAGCCAAGATAAGGAATCACCCAAAGTGTCCATCAATGGATAACTGGATAAAGAAAATGTGGTATACACAATGGAATATTATTCAGCCATAAAAAAGAATGAAATTTGGTCATTGGCAGCAACATGGATGAACCTGAGAGACATCATATTAAGTGAAATAAGCCAAGCTCAGAAAGACAAATATTGCATGTTCTTACTCATGCATGGGAGCTAAAAAAATTGATCTCATGAAGGTAAAGAGTAGAATGATGATTAACAGAGGCTACAAAAGGTAGGGAGAAGGAGGGAATGAAGACGGTTTGCTTAATGGGTACAAAAATACTGTTAGAATAAGTTGTGGTGTTTGATAGCTCAGCAGGGTGGCTATAGTTAACAATAACATTTTCTATATCTCAAAATACCTAGAAGATCTAGAATGCTCTCAACATAAAAATATGATAAATATTTGAGATGATGGATATCCCAAATACCTTGATTTGATTATATATAGTATGCATGTATCAAAATATCATATGCTTCCCATAAATATATGCAATTATAATGTATGAAAAATAAATAGATAAATGAAACTGAGTGAGTTGCCCCAAAGTCATACCCTGATAAGTAGCAGAATCTGGATCTGTTCGTGATTCTTTTGACTCCAAATGCTGTGCTTTGGTATGGTGTGCTTAGGAAAGAAGAATGACAATCAAGAGCTTACATTTGCACCCGAATAGTTCCTCCTAGCCAGCTATTGTTCATTCTGATTGGGGTCTCTCCCACTGATGGTCCCAGAGATCTTCTCGTGTGTCTCCTGAGTTCCTTCCATCAGTGCCTTGAAAACACAGGCTCCCCTCAACCCCACCCCTAGACTTCGTCTCATACTCTTTCTTCTGCCTGAAACATTCTCTTCTCTACCACCATCCACCCCCTATCTCTTCATTTAACTTCTATTCATCCCTTAGGTCACAACATTAACACCCCAAAGAGGACTTTTTGCACCTTCCTGGTTATTCTGTTATTTCTAATATCCCCCCATTTTAACACCACTAGAATTTCCAGTATTTATTTGATTACGTCTATCACCAGATAAAAGCTTCAATAAGTCAGGACCCCTGTATGTTTTGTTCTGCGTGTGATTCCTCAGTACCTAAAATAACTCATGGCACAAAAGAGATATTCAAGGACTATTGGATGCTGGAGTCAATGAAGACATGAGCACTGGAAGATGTATAATTCAAACTTTTCATTCTACAATTAGAAAACCGAGGCACAGGGAAGTAAACAAAAAGCTAGTTTCCCTGGATTCGTGAGCGTGTGTGGCAGGGTGAGTGCTAGCCACTGACCATATATTCCAAGAAGTCTAGGACCCTGTACTGTCTGCAACACCGTGGAATGGGTCAACAGTAGGCTTGCCTTGATGCAAAGCAAGAGATCATTCCCACCCAAACCTGTAACCCTTGAATGTCAAGGAGCAGTCTGCTAGAAGAGTATTTCTCAGTCAAAGCAAAACCCCCCCGGCTTTTTTTTTTTTAAAGAGTGCCCAACTTTCTGAGACTCCCAGCTGGGATGAAAGTATGAAATACTCAGCCATCCTAAAAGGCTCATCCTGAGATTGTCTCTGTGTGAAGGGAAACCCGTCTTTCACTGGTTGGTCCTCTAGCCCAGTGGGGCTGGCTCTGAATCACTCCAGGACTCCTTGTTTGTGAAGCTGGCCGTGGCCACACCAGCCTGCAGGGATCCTTCTGTGGCTTCACTCCCATATCACCTATTTTCTGTACCCTTCGTCTGGTGACACCCACAGACTGTCTTTGGAATATCTTGACTTCGGCTTGGAGAGACGTTTACACTTATGTCATCTTTCTTTCCAAACACTACAAGGATCAAGATTTCATCATATTCTCTTACCAGAGGCTTGGGTCTTTCTTACCTGACCCAGACTCTTCAGAGATGAACAGCTTGTTACTTCCTTACAATAAATGAATAAACAGATATATAATTGGTTCTTTTTCTCAATATACTATGTTTTACATAAGTATATATAATTTTATATATTATGTAAATCAAATTGGTTCTATTTCAGATTTGTGTATGTGTGTGTATATATATTACCATTTCTCTGGAGAGCCAATATGCTTTCCCTGTGAACAAAAATGACCATGGAAAATAAAAATAAGGATAGCTAATTCTTTGTAGCTGCAGAGGGCTGACAACACCCCGAACTGAAAATCTAGTTCAGAGATACTACTCTGACAAGATCTTAAACTGAAAATAAGGCACAAAATTATCTCACTCTCTTTTTCTAGTATAAAGGCTCATATAAAATTTTTCAACTGGAAGCATCCTATTCGGTTTTTAGTTCAAAATAAATATATCCTCGGATAGAAGTTTTTTTCAAGACACTTGAATTTTCAAATATTATTTTTATATCTTATGGAATGTGATCTTTAATGTCGTGTCTTTCAGGCATGTTAACCTGATGGCCTCAATTAATTAGTTAATTGACTAAATAATGATTTCAAATTTGCACCTCTGATTTCTGGAACTATTCATAGTACCCGCTTTTTTTGTTTGTTTTTTGTTTTTTTAATTGCTAGAGCCTTGGAATTTCACCAATTTTCTATTTCTGCTTAAAGATAAAAGCAATGTCTGACTCCGGTGGACTTCTTTAAACTAAAATATGAGTTTACTGCTCACTCTATGACATCATATTTTCAATGACTTTACTTTCATTAAGTTTTTTTCTATACTGTCTCTCAGTTTTAATGTCTTAAGAACATGAAAAATATTTTTTTTTGAGACAGAGTTTTATTCTTGTCACCCAGGCTGGAGGGCAATGGCATGATCTTGGCTCACTGCAACATCCGCCTCCAGTGTTCAAGCGATTCTCCTGCCTCAGCCTCCCGTGGAGCTGGAATTACAGGCGCCCGCCACCACACCTGGCTAATTTTTTATATTTTTAGTAGAGACGGGGTTTCACTACGTTGGCCAGGCTGGTCTCAAACTCCTGACCTTATGATCCGCCCGCCTCGGCCTCCCAAAGTGCTGGGATTACAGGCGTAAGCCAACGTGCCTGGCCGAAAAATAAATTAAAAAAAAATTTTTTTGCTAATTCTTAAATTGTGTTCAAGAAAAAATGGTGTTCCAGGTACCTATTCCTGTGATCATATAGGCCACAGTTGATCTGATACAATGACTTTTTTTATTCTACTAGTGGATATCTAGTTAACTAGAAGTATTAACATATTTAAACCTTTTTTTCTCTACTTATAAACTCAAGAACCAAACAATAACCTGAGTCACAAGAATTAGAATATATTTCGCTCCTATTAGGACAAATACCTAATGCATGTGGGGTTTAAAAAACCTAGATGATGGGTTGATAGGTGCAGCAAACCACCGTGGCACATGTATACCTATGTAACAAACCTGCACATTCTGCACATGTATCCCAGAACTTAAAAAATAAAAATTAAAAAAAGAATATATTTTGCTCCTTGCATTTCTACCTAGTCTTCAGCTTCATGGTCTTTGTTAAATTATTCAAAGATTTAAAATACAAGTTATTCCAAAAAAAATTTAATTTGTGCAAATAAAATTTTATTTTAATAGGATATTTTCACTGCATATTGTAAATATATCTACAACAGAAATAACCTAGCTGGGTATACTTTCAGTTGTGAAATTTTCCTCTTAAAACTCTAATAATTCTTCAGTGTTTTCTTGCATTGATGTTTTGTAGGGAGAAGTCTAAAGCCAATTTGACCTTTTATTTCTCTTTATGTAATCTGTTATTCTCTGGCATTAAATTTTCAATTCTTAAAAAATTTTTTTTCCTGTCACTGAAATACCAAAATATTACTAGGATACATCTATGGATAATTTCATTAATAGTCTCAAAACTACAGTGAGGCTTTCCATTTGTGATTTGAGGTTTTTTATTTTCTAAAACATTGCCTTTTTCGTAACTTTTTTTTTTTTTTGAGACAGAGTCTGGCTCTGTAGCCCAGGCTGGAGTGCAGTGGTGTGATCTCGGCTCACTGCAACCTCCGCCTTCTGGGTTCAAGTGATTCTCCTGCCTCAGCTTCTGGAGTAGCTGGGACTACAGGTGTGTGCCACCACGCCAGGCTAATTTTAGTATTTTTAGTAGAGATGAGATTTTGCCATGTTGGCCAGGTTGGTCTTGAACTCCTGACCTCAGGTGATCCACCTGCCTAAGCCTCCCAAAGTGCTAGGATTACAGGCGTGAGCCACCATGCCCAGCCTGTAACTTTAATTGTTGCTTTTGTTCTATTTGTTCTGCTTTCTTTCTATGAAACTATTACTCCGAAGTGAGAGATCCACATTTTCTCCAGTGTTTTTCATTTTCTTTCCTTATTGTTTTAAACTCTTTATCTTTTTAATCTTCTTTAAGGAAAGACTTCTGAAGTTAGTTCTACATGTTATTAATTTATTTTCTGAAATGACAATTTGGCTAAAGTGCCAATTAAAATCTTTTTCTGTCGCTTTTTTATTTGTTTGCTGTTTTCTGGTCAACTTTATTTTCATTGAGTTTGTTTCTTTTTTTTTACACAGTCTCTCAGTTTTAATGTCTTAAGAAGAAGAAAAATAATGTTAAAAATTTTGGTTCATTCTTAAATTGTGTTCAAGTATAAAACTTTGTCCCAAGTATCTAAAATGTTGATTGCTGTTTTTTATTCTGCAAATATATTTCACTGATCATTCCTTTTATACAAAATGTCTGTAAAAAAGAAGGGATTAAAACAAATGTATTCTCTCTCCCTTACCTGCAGGTTTTTCTCTTTGGGGGATAAATGGAATATAGTGATTTCCTTCATAAGTTAATGAAATCTGCAGTCACAGCCCACAGAAAATATGTGCAAATGTTTGAAAGTTAAAGCATTATTTTCTTTATAGTTTTTTTTTTTTTTTTTTGAGATGGAGTCTCACTCTGTCGCCCAGGCTGGAGTGCAGTGGCACGATCTCGGTTCACTGCAACCTCCGCCTCCTGGGTTCACGCCATTCTTCTGCCTCAGCCTCCTGAGTAGCTGGGACTACAGGTGCCTGCCACCACGCCCAGCTAATTTTTTGTATTTTTAGTAGAGATGGGGTTTCACCATGTTAGCCAGGCCGGTCTCAATCTCCTGACCTCATGATCCGCCCACCTTGGCCTCCTAAAGTGCTGGGATTACAGTTGTGAGCCACCGTGCCCGGCCTCTTTATAGTTCTTTTCTATGCCCGTGTGTGCAATTCCTTGTGCCTAATGAGTACCCAGTCAACAAAACCTGGAAGTAGTAAGACATTCTGAGAAGGACCTCAATAGTGAAATGTTGTTACTAGGAAGAAAACATTTATTGTGGGATGTCATCATATCTGTGTTTTGGGAACCTGTGTCCTAGAAACTGTAGCATCTAGAAGAAAACGCAATTCAACAAAAGTTGTTGCAACATCCAGCATTTGCAGAATCTCCTAGAAGATTTTAGACAGTTGTCCAACAATTATATAACTAGTTTAGGTGTTAGTAAATAATAGCTAATGTTTGCTAAGTGCTAACTGTGGGCCAGGCTCGTTTTAAAAACTTTTCAGGTATCAATTAATTTGGTGCTCATAATAACTTTATGAGGATGTTATCATTATTATTATTATTTCTATTTTACAGATGAGTATTTAATAACTGTCCAAGGTCAGTTTCAGCTGATATGCACAGAGCCAGGATTGAAAACTAGCCAGGGCTTATAGTGTTCATCATTGCCCTAAACAAAAACATAGTGACTTCTCTGCCAGTGGAGGTGTTAAGTCATAGTATCATGACCATTAATCAAAGCTATTATAAAAGTGGCAGGCACATGAAGTGGACTTAGACATATAGGCCCTTTTCATCTCTGAAACTCTAAAAAATTAAAATACCTACATGTAGTATGCTAGATTTTAAAAGTATGACTCTTACTGTAACCCTTCTCAAGTCAAATCCTAGAGAAAAGAGAAAATATAATTCTTCTTCGCATACTAAACACCAGAAAGGATTGAGCATGAGCTAGAAGAAAGACCAACCACTCAATTGTACCCTAGTCCTTGTAGCTCCCAAGGCATGGTTCCAAGTTTGTGCTGGACACCAGAGAAAAGGGGTCCGCATTCCAATAAGTAGGATGGACTAGCTCGGCCCACAGTTTGGACCCTGGAGACACACTCTCCAGGAAATCCTCTTGCCCATCCTTTTCTCTGGAAAAGAACTCTAGGAACTATCACTCTTAAGAGCCACTGCGTCCCCTCAGGGAAAAGTTGTAGGAGTGGGTAATGAGTCTCAACAATTATTCTGGCTTTGGCCTCGATGAAGACCTGAGGGAGTTATGTTTCAGGAGACTAAATAACCTAGTAGATAATTTCCAATTTTCTCTATGTTACGACCTGCCCTGATTCCTTGAGAGGGAAACTAGATTCCTCATCATCAACCTTCCAGGATGCCAACCTTCCACTCCTTCTTTTCCACCGTTGGGAAACTTGGGGTTGCTCTTTCCAAACCATCCTGGTCCTGTCTCCTCTGCTTCAGAAACAGAAGACCACACACCTGCTCTCCATCATGCCTGCCCCCAAAAAGGAGTGCCAGACCAGTTGGCTGTAAACTCCCCATGCATGGAAGCGGAAGGCCAGGCCCAGGACACCTCTGAACAGGTAGGGGCTGTGGATGTTGGAGAGTCTTCATGACAGCAACATTAAGAGATAAAGTATCAACAACTACCCTGTATGCATCATCTCCGTCAACCCTCACAAAACCCCACTAGGTAAGTAGAATTATTACTTCATTTTACCAGATGAAAAAATGGTGAACTGAATTGCCTAAAGTCACACAGAGAGGTAGTGGCAAAACTAAGACTCAAACATTGGCCCAAGGCCAATACCCAAGTTTTCAAGATCAAATGGGAAAAAGGCAGAGAGAGAGAGATAGAGAGAGAGGGACAGGAAAAGCCAGAGGACCCTTTCCTTTTGATAATGCTTTTCCTTGGGCTCTTGTCCATGAAAACAGGATAGGGAAGGAGTGTTTCTGATTTAGTTATCTCTGTCCTGAACTCTCTTCACCTCCTGAAGTTTTATTGTGTATTTGTAGACCTATGTGCATGTCAGTGTACACATGCAATGGTACAAGTATATCGTCCTAGAGAGGAGCTGTCAAGACACCTTCCACTCCCACCTTCAAAACAGCATGCAAACTACAGAAAATCACATTATTATCAAAGCACTGATAAGCTGAACTGTGAGTGAGTCTCAAAGCACTCACAGGCCAGCTCTTTGGCCTTGTCTGCTATCCCTGATGACAAAGGGAAGCACTAGGCCTCTTCTGTCCAAAACTGTCCTCAGCACTGTCACACACTCGTGATGGATATCTCAGAGCACAAACACTCTCCAGGAAGGAGGAGTTTAGTGGCCCAGCACTGCTTGGGATTCTGACTTCATTCCAGGGATCTCAAGGCTCTCGTTCTGCCTATAGCATTCATGTTGAAGCACCTCCTGGCTTCTCCCCCAGGTCTTCAAGAGTCTTTTATCTCTTTCTCCAGGGTTGCAGGAAAAATCATCTTTCTATTATGATGATGACACTCTAACTGTAAGAATTAAAGAAAGAGGAAAGAAACACAAAAAGCGGCTCTACAGTCAGACAGGTTTATTTTGGAAAATAAACCAGAGAGGGGCTTCTGGCTGAGTTAGGTTAGAGGCACTCTCTCTTACAGACTAAGAAATTTTAAGGATTCAGGGCAGGAGAGTTTATCAGAGGCTTGGACTGCTTCTGTGTCTCTTTGTTGTGCTTACCTGGGAGGGAGAGTTGTGTGCCTGTTCCCATACGTCTTCCTGCAGCTGCAGGGATACCTGCGGAGTCTGCTTTTAGCTTCCCTGTCTTAGTGCACCTGAAGGGGAAGGAATGGGCTTATTAAGGCCCATTGTTTTACTGGGGCCCATTGTATGAGGGTGAAGTTTGGCAGTTACCCAAGAGACTTTCCCCCCACCTCCCTCTGTGCCCAAGCTGTCTTATCTGTGTTTCACTGTCTGCTCTTTCTGGCTGCTGCTTGTTAGAAGAGAAGTGATTTCTTTGAAATGCATGAGGCTAGAAAGAGAGCTGAAACTTAAAGTGGTGGAGTTTGACCGAGATGAGGGTGCTCCTGCTCTGTCATTAACATCCAGCCCTGCAGATGTCTGTCATCAAGCCCATGCACTCAGTAAACTTTCCTCTGGTGTTGGGTTGCTTTAGATCCCACAGTGATTAATTAAATCAACCTCTTCTCCTTTTCTGGTGCTATTTCTCTTACATTCTTTAATTTTTATTTTATTGGCTTCTGCTTGTCCTTGCACCAGATTGTCCTCCAAAATGTTGCCCTATTGATCAGGCATCTAATGTATGGGCCCAATACCTATGTTTACATTAAACCAAAGAGACCTAATGAAGAAAGTACAGATTCCTTGTGTTAGTCAAAACCCTTCATAATTTAACCCCAAATTTCTTTTCCTGACTGAATTCTTCCTAATCCCTTCCCTGTACCCTCGGCTCCTGATAAAGATACATAACACATTTCTGGCCAGACATGGTGGCTCATGCCTGTAATCCCAGCACTTTGGGAGGCCGAGGCGGGTGGATCATGAGGTCAAGAGATCAAGACCATCCTGGCTAACACAGTGAAACCCCGTCTCTACTAAAAATACAAAAAATTAGCCGGGCGTGATGGCAGGCGCCTGTAGTCTCAGCTACTTGGGAGGCTGAGGCAGAAGAATCGCTTGAACCCGGGAGGCGGAGGTTGCAGTGAGCTGAGATCATGCCACTGCACTCCAGTCTGGGTGACAGAGTGAGACTCCGTCTCAAAAAAAAAAAAAAAAAAAAAAAAGATATATAACATATTTCTATCTAAAATTACCCTCATTACTGAACAATTTGTCCTTGAGTTTTTCTTAATGATAATGCAGGGAAGCAGGAGCCTGGGAGAGACAGAGTAATGCCATTTTAAGTACAGCTCCATCTTGAAACTAACAAGGCACATTCCTTGCCAGTCACAACCCACGGTCATAAGACGTTTATAGGTGAGAAAACAGCCTAAAGATACCTGTAAGGACACACTCCTACAACAGCAAAAAGTTCAGCTGTCCCAATACCTATAACAAGACATGCTTTCAAGAAAATTGTAAGCCAAACCATATTACTCTATATATGTCTCAGAACGGTTTTTAGTGTTCTGTACAATATATATTTAAGACTTTTTGCATTGTAGGGCATGTACATTTTTGAAAATGGATGCTAAAAAGAATGTCCTCTGAATCTCTAATTATACCCTCATCACAATGTATGAGAATACACCCACACTTTTGCTCAATATATGAGGAAGTTTTAATTTTAATAAACGTGAGTGGTGAAAAAAAGAAAATTATGCTTCGATGTACTCACACAGCAGAATATCAAGAATAGTTTTCTTTAAATCAATACAATAATAAATTTTGTCACACCATCAGCCAGTCCGCACATTGTTACAGCTTAGTTTAGTCTTGACATAAACAAGACCCCTATATAAAAACAAATGGTCATAAAGTCAGTGCATTCCTCTGCTTAGTTTCTGAGGGCGCCCTACCCTCTAAGAGAGTAGCTTTCTAGAGAGACTACCACTTCTGACTGCACTCTGCGATTCATCTTGAATTCCGTCCTGTGTGAGATCCAAGAATCCACTCCTGGGGTCTGAATCAAGACCCCTCTTCCAGGACTGTAAGGCACAATAAGGCACTGAGACCTCATCCGTTAGGTGATGAGGAAACAAGGAATTGTTTTAAAGAGACAGACACCATCGTTTGCATTTTCTAAACATAATTTTGGGGCCAGTAAGCAAATTTCTCTACTAATAAGCCTGGCTGAGCATGTAAATATATTTTTTTCTCCCCATTTATTCTCAACCTTTTCCCAGTGCCATGGACACATTTTGGATCCAATTATTATCAAATATGTGAAATCTTTACCTTAAATTATTAAATGTTTATTATAATACTATGATTAAAACATCAGAAAAACAGAGAATAATATAACAAAAATTTATTATATAGATTTAACAAATATAAGAATGTGGTCTTAATTACTGCAAGTTTTTTAGATAAATAAATACTACAAATACTTTTGAGACTCCCTTTTTTTCCATCCAAAATCTAATTTTTTCCCCTTTACCTCCAGACATAACTGCAATTCTAGAGTTGGTAGTACGCTCCCAGTCAGGATTTATACTTTGACTACATACACATGTATTATTTTATCCATTAAGATTTACACATATTATGTGATATAGTATATATCTTTCAGTAACTTCTTTCTTCAGTCACATTGTTTTTTATAAAATGAGGTCAGGCATGGTGGCTCATACCTGTAGTCCTAGCTCTTTGAGAGGCTGGGATGGGAGGATCACTTGAGGCCAGGAGTTCAAGATCAGCTTGGGGAACATAGCGAGACCCTGTCTCTACAAAAATTTACAAAATTATTCTTATTAGTGTATAGGACTCCTACATATTCTGAATATGATTTCTTTATTGATTATGTGTTCAGCAAATACCTCTTTCAGTTCATGGCTCATCTTTCCCCTTCCTTATGGTATTTTTTAACCAAATGTTTTCAATTTTTAATGTAGTCAGATTTAACAATATTCTCTTTCATGTTTTATGTGGTTTAAGAAATAAATTATATCACAAATATATTTTCTCTATTTTCTTCTAAAATTTGGAAGCTTTGCTCTTACAATTAATCCCTTGGGAATTATTTTTCTACATTTTTAAAATAAATGGGTATCCCATTGTTCCAGCACTCTTAGCTAAAGTCAGTCCATCCTTTCTCTGCCTACAGTATTATAAACCAACTCATGTCATATACCAATGTCTAATAAATTGCTTGGTGCAATGCTTGGTCTGTTCTGAGCTCTCCAGTCTGTTACATAGATTTAATTTTTCAGTCCCTGCACCAGAACTACTCAAATGCTTCAACTACCACAGTAATTCATTTTTTAAGGAATATGTACACTTTTTTTTTGCATTTTTAACTCGTTCCCATTTTTTAATTGATATATAACAGTCGTATATATTTGGGGGGTACATGTGATATTTTGATACCTGTGTACCATGTGTAATGCTCTAATTGGGGTAACTGAGATATCCATCGTCTCAAACATTTCGCATTTCTTTGTGTTGGGAACATCATATTCTTCTCGTCTAGCTATTTTGAAATAATACATTATTGTTAACTCTAATTTCCCTACTGTACTATCAAATACTAGAACTTATTTCTGAGACCATAGTAATTCATTTTAATACCTGAAAAAGTAATTTTTTTCTCCTGCTTTTCCTCAAATGGACATAGACTTCTTGGCTCTTTATTTGTCTACGTCAATTTTAGGATAGTTTGGTAAGTTCCATGTTTAAAATAAACCTGTGGTATGTTGATTAGATTGCACCAAATTTATAGATTAACTGGGGAAGAATTGACATTTTTACCACATTGAGTTTTTCTATCACCAGTGGCTTTCATCTGCACGTTTTTAGATATTCTTTTTTTCCTCCTTAAGTAAAGGTTTGTAATATTTGGTAACAGTCTTGGCTTTTTTGGTTAGAATCATCCTAGATTCCCTAAAATTTATGTTGCTTTCTGAATGGGGATCTTTTTCAAATTATATTTTCTAAGTTATTTTTACCTAAATACAAAAACAGCATTGATTATTTTAAATGATTTATATCTAACAAGCTTTCTGAAATCTCTTAGTGTATCTATTGATTCTCTTTGATTTTATTTGTAGACAACCACATTTTCTATGAATTTTCTCTATTTCCTTTCCAATTCTCATGGGGCAAAATTTTCTTACAATGATCCTTTCAAATATAGGACAGTATTTTAAGTATTTTAAGCAGACGACTCAAGTTAAGCTTCCTGCTTCTGCAGACCTGTGACTGCATCTCCTGTACGAAAAGGGAAATAATAGCACAGACTCCATCCCTGAGAGCCAGATTCCTGGTTCAAAACTCCAAAGGACCACCACAGCATCAGTTACAGCCTAAAACCCCTGCCCTGAATTTTCTCTTGGGCTTAGCTACATTTAACAAAAAATTATAATTTATCTAGAATGTTTATGTTTTAATAGAAACAGGACCTGTCAACATGAGTTTGCTATGCCATGTTGCCCAGAGTTCTCCTCTGTCTGAAATCTTACACTTCCATATCATAGGAGCTAATAATGTCTTTGAGCCCTCCAAAATTACTGAATCCTTTGAAACCTGAGGTATTATGATTCTGTGTGAAGATGAGAAAGGGCATTTCAAGACAGAAAGCCAAGTGACTTTAGGTGCAAAGATGAAAGAACACATCATGTTTGGGGATAAGATAATTAGACCTGCATACCCAGGGCTTAGCATGTACTTCACATGTATACTATATGAGACACCAGGAATTGATGATTGAATTAATTATAGATTGGATTAACTATTGAGCAAAATGTTTTAAGAAAAAAATTAAGTTACTTAGGATATATTGGGCTACAGTAACAAATACATCAGAAAATGTTTAGGCTGGGCATAGTGGCTATACCTGTAATCTCAGCACTTTGGGAGGCCGAGGCAGGTGGATCACAAAGTCAGGAGTTTGAGACCACCCTGGCCAATATGATGAAACCCTGTCTCCACTAAAAATACAAAAATTAGACGGGTGTGGTGGCAGAGGTCTGTAGTCTCAGCTACTCGGGAGGCTGAGGCAAGAGAACCACTTGAACCTGGGAGGTGGAGGTTGCAGTGAGCCAAGATCGCACCACTGCACTCCAGCCTGGTGACAGAGCAAGACTCCATCTCCAAAAAAAAAAAAAAAAAAAAAAGTGTTTTAAAAAAATAAAAGTACTTGTTTAAACAAATAAGAATTTATTTTTCTCTAATGGTCATAGTGGGCCCTCTTGGTCATGAGTGGCTCTGCTGCATATGGAGAGCTAGGGACATAGGCTCATTTCACCATGCAACTCCGTCGTCACATTCAGCCTCTTCACCATTTGCATCCAGTTGGGACAAGGAGAAAAAGGGTATGGAGGAGCTCAATGAGTAGAACTCAGTTGGTAAAATGAAGTTACCTTACCACACCTCATTGAAAGGGAGGCTGGGAAAGGTAGTCTAAGAGTGTCCAAGAGGAAGACAGCAACGCAGATTTAGGTGAGCAGCTTGTAGTCTCTACAACAATTAGTATGATCTCAAAATGCAAGATGGATCAAAGAAGAGGGAACTGTAGTGAATCAGTTAAGGGACTACTACAATATTTAAGTTGAAAATGATGATGGTCTAAGCTAAATTAGTAAAGGGTAATTTAGCTTAGGTAAGTAAAGAGAAAAGTTGAGTTACATAACAATTTTTTCTTTTTGTTAAATTCATTAGGTAAAGGTTTTTTTTTAAATTTTATTATTATTATACTTTAAGTTTTAGGGTGCATGTGCACAACGTGCAGGTTTATTACATATGTATACATGTGCCATGTTGGTATGCTGCACCCATTAACTCGTCATTTAGCATTAGGTATATTTTCAAATGAAGATTCAACAAGGTCAGATGTACAGGTAGAAGATAAACTGGATGAGTGTTTCTGTGAGAATCCCACATGTGGGGAACCATGAAATAAACCTGGGTTCAACTCAATAATTGAGTGCAAATTAATTGGTGCACAAAATGAATGATATTTTACAAAAATCAATTTGGAAGACATAAACATAAAGAAGTTATGATTTTCCTCTTCAAAAACATCTTGCACCTGTAATCCCAGCACTTTGGGAGGCCAAGGCGGGCAGATCACAAGGTGAGGAGATCAAGACCATCCTGGCTAATACGTGAAACCCTGTCTCTACTAAAAATACAAAAAATTAGCCGGGCATGGTGGCGGGTGCCTATAGTCCCAGCTACTCGGGAGGCTGAGGCAGGAGAATGGCGTGAACCTGGGAGGCAGAGCTTGCAGTGAGCTGAGATCTCGCCACTGCATTCCAGCCTGGGAAACAGAGTGAGACTCTGTTTCGGAAAAAAAAAAAAAAACATCTTGCAAACTACTTAGGTTTTAAGTGCAGAGTGTGGGGTTTGGTCAGACATATTAGCAGGATGACTGAATATGGAAATATGGGAAAAAGAAATTGAGACCACAGATACAGACATGACAGTTTACTAAAGAATAGTTGAATCCACTGTGGACTTGGATGACTACAAAAAGAAATAAGGAAGACGAGGAAGGGAAGACTGCTATGGATTGAGTTTGTCCTCACCAAAACTCATGTTGAAATGTGATCCCCAGTGTGGGAGGTGTTGGGAGGTAAAGCCTAGTGGGAAGCGTTTGAGTCATGGGGGTGGATCCCTCATGAGTGGTCTGGTGCTGTTCTCAAGGTAGTAAGTGTGTTCTCATTCTCTCAAGACTGGATTAGTCTTAAGGGAATGTTCCTACAAGAGTGGGTTGTGACAAAACCAGTATACTTCTCGGGTTTTCTCTCTTTCCCTGTGTCCACTTCCCTGTTGACCTTCTCTGACAGGTTATGATGCAGCATGAAAGCCCTTGCCAGAAGCCAGGGCCACGCTCTTGAATGTCCCAGCCTACAGATCCATGAGACAATTCAACCTCTTTTCTTATAAATTACCCAGTCTCAAGTATTCTGTTATAGCAACACAAAATGAACCAAGACAAAGGCCAATGGAAAAAGCACTGTGATTATGTATAGTTATGGGCTTTGAAAAGAGAGAAAAGCTGTCAAAAAGATAGGGAATATCTGCTTTGAAAATCGAACACCTGTGGAGTAAGTTCACTGAGCTTGTTTTCCTAGCACCTAATGCCAGTTGTCTTTCTGTTTTAGAATCTGATGGCAGTGTAGACACCTCTGACTTCCTGGGCTCTCGGCTCACCCCAAGACTGGTTGGCAGAACAACTTTAAATTGTTCACTGCACTCCTACTATGACACATCCTTTGCACTGGAGTATTTTTTGTTTGTTTTCTCACCAAGACTCCAAGAGGCTATCCTTACGATGTGTAATAAAATTATTGTGTGAGTCTGGCTTTCCTATTAAATTATACGGTCCTTGAGAACATATGGTATGTCTTGTATGTCAAATAAGTGGATGAATAACTGTATTTTCACGTATTGTTTCTCTACACAGTAAAAAAAAATCTAAGACATGAAACATGAAATTATGTTTTTGTTATGTGATTATAGATATTAAGGTGGTGGTGCTAAATTTGGAAGGATAACCATCTTTACTTCACAGATCACTAACTTCTTAGACATGAGTGTCCAGGAGGTGAATGAGAGTTCGTCCCATTGACCAACAGAGATTTTACTCAAAAGTGCTGCCTATATTTATGAATGTAAAAACCAGGTATAGCCATAGCTAGTCAAAAGTGGTGGATAAGTTTGACAGCGGGTGAATTTGTAAAATAATTAAAAATGTTTAAGTGGTAGATGAGGAAGACTATAACACACACTAACTGCGCTAATAATTCTGGGTTCCTCTCCCCTTTCATCCTGAACAAACCATGAAGAAAGAAAATCAATCCTCTAACCTGGATTTTATTCTCCTGGGACTTACGAGTCAGCAAGAACAGAATAATGTCTTCTTTGTGATTTTTCTGTGCATTTACCCCATCACACTGACTGGAAATCTGCTCATCATCTTGGCCATCCATGCTGACATTCGTCTTCACAACCCCATGTATTTTTTCCTTGCTAACCTCTCCTTGGTTGACATCATCTTCTCATCTGTAACTATCCCTAAGATGCTGGCCAACCATCTCTTGGGCAGCAAGTCCATCTCCTTTGGGGGATGCCTAACGCAGATGTATTTCGTGATAGCCTTGGCCAATGCAGACAGCTATACCTTGGCTGCAACGGTATATGATCGAGCTGTGGTCATCAGCCGCCCACTTCATTACACAACAATTATGAGTCCACGGTCTTGTGTCCTGCTTATTGCTGGGTTTTGGGTGATTGGAAACGCCAGTGCCCTCCCCCACACTCTGCTCACAGCTAGTTTGTCCTTCTGTGGCAACCAGGAAGTGGCCAATTTCTACTGTGACATTATGCCTTTGCTGAAGTTGTCCTGTTCTGACAACCACTTTAATGTGAAGATGATGTACCTGGGGTCGGCGTTTTCTCTTTGCCATTACTATGCATCATTGTCTCCTATGTTCAGGTCTTTTCCACAGTCTTCCAAGTTCCATCTACCAAGAGCCTATTCAAAGCCTTCTGCACCTGTGGCTCCCACCTCACAGTTGTTTTTTTATATTATGGTACAACGATGGGCATGTATTTCCGCCCGCTGACCCGTTACAGCCCAAAAGATACAGTGATAACTGTGATGTATGTGGCAGTGACCCCAGCATTAAATCCTTTCATCTATAGTCTGAGAAATCGGGATATGAAGGCGGCCCTGCAGAAACTCTTCAGCAAGAGAATCTCCTCATAGCCGCTGTGAGATTACACACTGGATACTGTAATGACCAAGTGGGATACACTTGGAAATCCAGCTCCAATGTCATTGCCCTTCAAGAAGCTCCTTTTGTTCTTTTGAGCCAGAAATTCCTCTACCAGAAATCTTGTAACAGATGTGATATTTTATTGAAATTATCACTTTGGACAAATTCCTGCTCTTTTTTGGGAGAGTGGCAGTCCAGGAATATCAGGTTCATGTCCCAGCTAGCAGAAATTTACTAGCAGAGTAAAGCTGAAAAAGTCTGAGTCTCAGCTTGCACATCTACACATTAGGAAAAATAATATCTGCTGGACTCTCTGACACAGCTTGGGTATATCAAAATGGGCTCATGCTTTGAAGGCTACAAATTACTATTCTAATGTAATCTTTACTGGACTTTTATGTCTAGCCACACCTACTATACTTGTACTCTGGTGGCAAAAGCTGTGTTAACATATCACTTAATTTTTTAGTATTTTGATCATATAAAATATTGGTGGAAAGCAGGAAAATGTATAAAAATAGTTTCTGAAATACAATCTGATAATGAATAAACATAATCAAACTACATAGTATTCACTCATGTATTTTATAGAGCTGGTATGTCTGTTAAGGTCAGTTAAGATCCATGCAGGAAACAAATCACACTTGGTATATTTATACAAAGAAGATTTGATACAGAGAATTGGCTACATAGGTGTATCCTGAAAGAGACTAAATAGTGAAAAGGCAGATGCTGATGCCACCCACAGATTACCAACTGCATGAAGAGGACACCTGAGGCAGAACTAGGAAAATAAAAGGGTAAATGTGGTGTTACTGAAACCTAGGCGCTCCAAGGAGGGATGACCACAAATTTGATGCTCAGGTCTCTGAACACAGGTCCCAAAGAGCTGGCATTTGGCCCTTATCTGGTCAGCTAAGCCAAATTTTCATTTCTGGGGATCTGAGGCCTCAGCAGTAGTAGCGACTGTTTAAATGCTTTTGGTTGGTGCAGTTTATGTTCACCTTTGCTACTGGGTATCGAAATACTAAGAAGCACCCCAGACATAATTGTAATCATAAGCTTCTGCCTCTCATTGTGTATCAGCAACACAATGTCTTTGGTAACTGGGGTCACTCACTCCAGCCAATAGAGAAATCCCTTTTTCTGAATGATCCAGAGAGCCATGCTACAATCTGGCTAAATCTTAGCAACACAATATCAAGTTTGAAAAATGTAAATCCCAAAAGATTATTATGAATGCTTTTTATACGGTTATGAACAACTGAAACAACTAAAAATGTGCTTTCCTGGAATACACATAAATGCCATTAAAGTGCACTAAAAACGAAAGAAAATGATGAGCATAGGATCAGGATGAGAGAAAATTCAAGGGGAGAGACTAAGGGGATGGAAATGGGGATAGCATATGGTTAGATTTCGGTTGCTACTGAACTCACAATTTTCAGGTTGGGTGATGGGTCATTGGGTAGTCATTACAGTATGATAGACAGACAGATGTATAGATAGGTAGATTGATTAAATAAAAGCTCTTCATGATGCAATAACGAGAGGATGAGAGTTTGTCTTGAATCAGTGATTAGTAAGAGGGCAATAAAGGAGGAGCAGGTAGTGGTTAGACCAGGAGTGAAATTAGACAGCCCCTAAAACAATCTTAGGATGAGACAGCGAAGACATAGACAAAGGGTGAGATAGAGTGGTAATATGGAAATAGAAAAAATAGGGTATAGTATTTTTATGATAATAGTAAGTAAAGGTATGTCTTTAAGATTTTGAGGTTGAGCAACTAAAAGGAAAAAAAAATGCCTTTAGTGGAAATAGTGAACAAGAGTACTATGAGAAAAATTTAAGAAAAACTAAAATTGAGAACAAGGTGGCAGAGTAAGAAGTTGCAGACCTTCCCCTCACCCACAAATACATCCATTTAGAAATAATTCATGGATAAATTTCCCTTGTTAGAAATCCCAAAACTAACTGAAAGTCTCCCACATCTCAGGCAAATGTTAAACTAGACTTACCAAAAAGCCACCTAAGAGACTCAGAACATCCAGCCAACAAATGCCCTAACCAAGCACAGTATCATATAATTAGGAAGAGAACCTGTAGCTCCCAGGTTCCGCCACTAAAGGGAGGAAGTTGGTTTGTGTATCCAGTGCCCCAATGTGTCTGGAAGAATCTTTAGAGAGCTGGTGTCTCTCTGACCTGACTTGGAGCTCTGATGGGACAATCTAGCTGCCAGAAAAAGAATGAGAGGGTGGTGTGGGCTGGTAGATGCCATAGATTCCCCACCCCATGGTTTACCACAAAGCGTATGAAAAGCAGCCCACGAAGACTGTGAGAGGTTCCTGCTTTGTCTAATGCACAGACACCAACACAGTCGGAAAAAAAAAAAAATGAGGAAACAGGCTAAATTGTACCAAAGTGGCCGGGTGTGGCGGCTCACACCTGTAATCCCAGCACTTTGGGAGGCCGAGGCGGGAGGATCACGAGGTCAGGAGATCAAGACCATCCTGACTAACACGGTAAAACCCCGTCTCTACTGAAAATACAAAAAATTAGCTGGGTGTGGTGGCGGGTGCCTGTAGTCCCAGCTACTTGGGAGGCTGAGGCAGGAGAATGGCGTGAACCTGGGAGGCAGAGCTTGCAGTGAGCCTAGATTGCGCCACTGTACTCCAGCCTGGGCAACAGAGCGAGATTCCGTCTCAAAAAACAAAAACAAAAACAAAAAACAAAGAAAGGAGCAAGATAAATATCCAGAAACCAATTGTAATGAAACAGAGTAATGTGATTTACCTGATAGGGAACCAAAATAACTATCATAAAGATATCCACTGAGGAGAAGAGAACAATGCATGAACAAAGTGATAATTTTAACAAACAGATAAAAAATATTTTTAAAGTGCCAAACAAGAATCATGTTGCTGAAAACCATAATACTTGAAAGGAAAAATTTACTAGAAGGGTTCAACAGCGGACTAGATCAACTGAAGGGTCAGTGAATACAAAGACAGGTCATTGGAAATAATTTAGTAAAGTGAGAAAAAAAGAATAGAAATGAGTGAAGAAAGCTCTATGGGATACCATCAAGCAGACAAATATTTGTGTTATGGAGTCCCTGAAGGAGAAGAGAAAAGACGAGACCAGAAAGCTTATTCAAAGAAATAATGGCTGAACGCTTCCCGAATCTGTAGAAGGAAATGGATATTCACACCCAAGAAACCAAAGGACGCCAGAGAAGATGAACCAAAAATTAAAAATCTACACTGAGGCCGGGCACGGTGGCTCACGCCTGTAATCCCAGCACTTTGGGAGCTGAGGTGGGTGGATCACAAGGTCAGGAGATCGAGACCAGCCTGGCTAACACGGTGAAACCCCGTCTCTACTAAAAATACAACAAATTAGCCAGGTGTGGTGGTGGGCACCTGTAGTCCCAGCTACTTGGGAAGCTGAGGCAGGAGAATGGCGTGAACCCGGGAGGTGGAGCTTGCAGTGAGTCAAGATCACACCACTGCACTCCAGCCTGGGTGACAGAGCGAGACTCCATCTCAAAAAACAACAACAACAACAACAACAAAATCCACACTGAGAGACAATGTAATCAAACTGTCAAAATTCAAAGAGGCAATTTTGAAAGCAGTAAGAAAAAAGCAACTTGTCATACACAAGGAAAGTTTCATAAGACTATCAGTGAGTTTTTAGCAAAAATGAAGAGGAGATAAAGACTTTCCCAGACAAACAAAAAATGGAAGACTTCATCACTGCTGCACCTGCATTACCAGAAACACTGAAGGGAGTTCTGCAAGTTGGAACCAAATGTCAGCAAACCTCACCATAGCATAAGAAAGTCCACTGGGTGTGGTGGCTTCAGCTACAATCCCAGTGCTTTGGGAGGCCGAGGTGTGAGAACTGCCTGAGGCCAGGAATTTGAGATCACCCTGGTCAACACAGCAAGACCCCCATCTCTACCAAAAATATGTAAAAAAAAAACAAAAAAAAAACCCCAGGCATGGTGTCACATACCTGTAGTCCTAGTTACTTAGGAGGCTGAGGCAAGACGATTACTTGAGCCCTGGAGTTCGAGGCTACAGTAAGCTATGCTCATGCCACTGTACTACAGCCTGGGTGACAGAGTGAGATCCTGTCTCTAAAAAATATTTTTAATTTACAAAACAAAAAAATTTTTAAAAGAAAGCAAGAAACTTATTGGTAAAGATAAGTATGAAGACAAATATACATTACTGCATAACTGTAATTGTGGTGGATAAATCACTTTTAAAACTAATATAAAAGTTAAAAGAGAAAAATATTAGAATATAAATAAAATATATTAAAAGATACACAATATGAATATATGCGAAGTATGAAAACAAAATGTGAGAGAGGAAAAAAAGTGCAAGGTTTCATATGTGATCATCAGTTTAAAATTGATGGTCATAACCAGAAGATACATATAAACTCCAAGAAAATCACAAAGAAAAACCTACAGAAGTTTTACAAAAGAAAAAAAGAAAGGAATCAAAGCACAACACTAAACAAATCATCAAAACAAAAAGAAGGTGTCAGAGAGATGTTGGTCAAAGGATGCAAAATTTTAGTTAAGTAAAAGAAATAAGTTCAAGAGATCTATTGTACAACATGATGACTACAGTTAACAATATACTGTATTCTTGAAAAATGCCAACAAAGTAGATTTTAAGTGTTCTCACCACAAAATAATAACTTTGTGATGTTATGCATATTTTCATTAGCTAGATTTAGTCATTCCAAGATGTGTGTATATATTTCAAAATATTATCTTATACATAATAAATACATACAGTTTTATCTGTCAATTTTTAAACTTTTTTTTTAAAAAAAGGAAGCCAGTAAGAAAGGAAAAGACAGTCAGAACTACAACTAATAGAAAAAAAAACTAACAATAGTAAGTTCTTACTTACCAAAAGTTACTTTAAATGTAAATGCATTAAACTCCCTGGTCAAAAGACATATAGTGTCTGAAAGGATTAAGAAAAATAAAACAAGACCCAAGTGTATTCTGCCTAGAAGAAACTCACTTTAGATTTAAGGACATATATAAGCTAAAGTAAAGAGATGGAAAAATACAGTCTTTTATTGGACGAAACAGACTTTACGTCGAAACTATCACAGAAACAAGGAAATTATATAATGATAAAATAATCAATCCACCAGGAAAACATAATAATTTTAAATATACATGCACCCAGCATTGGAGTACCCTAATATATAAAACAAACAATGACAGAACTGAAAGGAAAAATAGGCAACAATACAATAACAGTAAGATATGGTAATATCCCACTTTGATAATGAATAGGGAAATGAGATGGAAAATCAATAGGAAACAGTGGACTTGAATAACACTATAGACCAAATGAACCATGAGACATATACAGAACTTTCCACTCAACCGCAGCAAAATACACACTCCTCTCAAGCACACATGAATGTTCACCAGGATAAATCACAAGTCTGGTCACAAAAGAAGTCTTAATACCTTTAGGGAGATTAAAATCATACCAAGTATCTTTACCAACCACAATGGAAACAAACTACAACGTAATCACAGAAGGGGTGGAGCCAAGATCACTGAATAGGAACAGCTCCAGTCTACAGCTCCCAGCGTGAGCGACGCAGAAGACGAATGATTTCTGCATTTCCAACTGAGGTACCGGGTTCATCTCACTGGGGATTGTTAGACGGTGGGTGCAGGACAGTGGGTGCAGCGCACCGAGCGTGAGCTGAAGCAGGGCAAGGCATCACCTCACCTGGGAAGTGCAAGGAGTCAGGGAATTCCCTTTCCTAGCCAAGGAAAGGGGTGACAGACGGCACCTGGAAAATCGGGTCACTTCCACCCTAATACTGCGCTTTTCCAACAGTCTTAGCAAACGGCACACCAGGAGATTGTATCCTACGCCTGGCTCGGAGGGTCCTATGCCCACAGAGCCTCGCTCATGGCGAGCACAGCAGTCTGAGATCAAACTGCAAGGTGGCAGTGAGGCTGGGGGAGGGGCGCCTGCCATTGCCCAGGCTTTAGTAGGTAAACAAAGCAGCTGGGAAGCTTGAACTGGGTGGAGCCCACCACAGCTCAAGGAGGCCTCTGTAGACTCCACCTCTGGGGGCAGGGCATAGCCAAACAAAAGGCAGCAGAAACCTCTGCAGACTTAAATGTCCTTGAAGAGAGTAGTGGTTCTCCCAGCATGCAGCTTGAGATCTGAGAACGGACAGACTGCCTCCTCAAGTGGGTCCCTGACCCCCGAGTAGCCTAACTGGGAGGCATCCCCCAGCAGGGGCAGACTGACACGTCACACGGCCGGGTACTCCTCTGAGACAAAACTTCCAGAGGAACGATCAGGCAGCAGCATTTGCTGTTCACCAATATCCACTGTTCTGCAGCCTCCGCTGCTGATACCCAGGCAAACAGGGTCTGGAGTGGACCTCCAGCAAACTCCAACAGATCTGCAGCTGAGGGTCCTGACTGTTAGAAGGAAAACTAACAAACAGAAAGGACATCCACACCAAGACCCCATCTGTATGTCACCATCATCAAAGACCAAAGGTACATAAAACCACAAAGATGGGGAAAAAACAGAGCAGAAAAACTGAAAATTCTAAAAATCAGAGCACCTCTCCTCCTCCAAAGGAATGCAGCTCCTCACCAGCAACGGAACAAAGCTGGACGCAGAATGACTTTGACGAGTTGAGAGAAGAAGGCTTCAGACGATCAAACTACTCCGAGCTAAAGGAGGAAGTTCAAACCCATGGCAAAGAAGTTAAAAACCTTGAAGAAAGATTAGATGAAGGGCTAACTAGAATAACCAATGCAGAGAAGTCCTTAAAGGACCTGATGGAGCTGAAAACCAAGGCACGAGAACTACGTGATGAATGCACAAGCCCCAGTAGCCGATGTGATCAACTGGAAGAAAGGGTAACAGTGATGGAAGATCAAATGAATGAAATGAAGCAAGAATAGAAGTTTAGAGAAAAAAGAATAAAAAGAAATGAACAAAGCCTCCAAGAAATATGGGACTATGTGAAAAGACCAAATCTACGTCTGATTGGTGTACCTGAAAGTGACAGGGAGAATGGAACCAAGTTGGAAAACACTCTGCAGGAAATTATCCAGGAGAACGCCCCCAATCTAGCAAGGCAGGCCAACATTCAGATTCAGGAAATACAGAGAACGCCACAAAGATACTCCTCGAGAAGAGCAACTCCAAGACACATAATTGTCAGATTCACCAAAGTTGAAATGAAGGAAAAAATGTTAAGGGCAGCCAGAGAGAAAGGTCGGGTTACCCACAAAGGGAAGCCCATCAGACTAACAGCTGATCTCTCAGCAGAAACTCTACAAGCCAGAAGAGAGTGGGGGCCAATATTCAACATTCTTAAAGAAAAGAATTTTCAACCCAAAATTTCCTATCCAGCCAAACTGAGCTTCATTAAGTGAAGGATAAATAAAATACTTTACAGAAAAGCAAATGCTGAGAGATTTTGTCACCACCAGGCCTGCCCTAAAAGAGCTCCTGAAGGAAGGACTAAACATGGAAAGGAACAACAGGTACCAGCCACTGCAAAAACATGCCAAATTGTAAAGACCATCAAGGCTAGGAAGAAACTGCATCAACTAACGAGCAAAATAACCAGCTAACATCATAATGACAGGATCAAATTCACACATAACAATATTAACCTTAAATGTAAATGGGCTAAATGCTCCAATTAAAAGACACAGACTGGCAAACTGGATAAAGAGTCAAGACCCATCAGTGTGCTGTATTCAGGAAATCCATCTCATGTACAGAGACACACATAAGCTCAAAATAAAGGGATGGAGGAAGATCTTCCAAGCAAATGGAAAACAAAAAAAGGCAGGGGTTGCAATCCTAGTCTCTGATAAAATAGACTTTAAACCAACAAAGATCAAAAGAGACAAAGAAGGCCATTACACAATGGTAAAGGGATCAATTCAACAAGAAGAGCTAACTATACTAAATATATATGCACCCAATACAGGAGCACCCAGATTCACAAAGCAAGTCCTTAGAGACCTACAAAGAGACTTAGACTCCCACACAATAATAATGGGAGACTTTAACACCCCACTGTCAACATTAGACAGATCAACAAGACAGAAAGTTAACAAGGATATCCAGGAATTGAACTCAGCTCTGCACCAAGCACACCTAATAGACATCTACAGAACTCTCTACCCCAAATCAACAGAATATACATTCTTTTCAGCACCACACCACACCTATTCCAAAATTGACCACATACTTGGAAGTAAAGCTCTGCTCAGCAAATGTAAAAGAACAGAAATGATAACAAACTGTCTCTCAGACCACAGTGCAATCAAACTAGAACTCAGGATTAAGAAACTCACTCAAAACCACTCAACTACATGGAAACTGAACAACTTGCTGCTGAATGATTACTGGGTACATAACGAAATGAAGGCAGAAATAAAGATGTTCTTTGAAACCAACGAGAACAAAGACAACATACCAGAATCTCTGGGACATATTCAAAGCAGTGTGTAGAGGGAAATTTATAGCACTAAATGCCCACAAGAGAAAGCAGGAAAGATCTAAAATTGACACCCTAACATCACAATTAAAAGAAGTAGAGAAGCGAGAGCAAACACATTCAAAAGCTAGCAGAAGGCAAGAAATAACTAAGATCAGAGCAGAACTGAAGGAGATAGAGATACAAAAAACCCTTCAAAAAATCAATGAATCCAGGAGCTGGTTTTTTGAAAAGATCAACAAAATTGATACACCGCTAGCAAGACTAATAAAGAAGAAAAGAGAAAAGAATCAAATAGATGCAATAAAAAATGATAAAGGGGATATCACCACCGATCCCACAGAAATACAAACTACCATCAGAGAATACTATAAAAACCTCTATGGAAATAAACTAGAAAATCTAGAAGAAATGGATAAATTCCTTGACACATACACCCTCCCAAGACTAAACCAGGAAGATGTTGAATCTCTGAATAGACCAATAACAGGATCTGAAATTGAGGCAATAAAATTAATAGCTTACTAACCAAAAAAAGTCCAGGACCAGACGGATTCACAGCCGAATTCTACCAGAGGTACAAGGAGGAGCTGGTACCATTCCTTCTGAAACTATTCCCATCAATAGAAAAAGAGGGAATCCTCCCTAACTCATTTTATGAGGCCAGCATCATCCTGATACCAAAGCCTGGCAGAGACACAACAAAAAAAGAGAATTTTAGACCAATATCCCTGATGAACATCAATGCAAAAATCCTCAATAAAATACTGGCAAACCGAATCCAGCAGCACATCAAAAAGCTTATCCACCATGATCAAGTGGGCTTCATCCCTGGGATGCAAGGCTGGTTCAACATACGCAAATCAATAAACGTAATCCAGCATATAAACAGAACCAAAAAACCACGATTATCTCGATGGATGCAGAAAAGGCCTTTGACAAAATTCCAGAACCTTCATGCTAAAAACCCTCAGTAAATTAGGTATTGATGGGATGTATCTCAAAATAATAAGAGCTATCTATGACAAACCCACAGCCAATATCATACTGAATGGGCAAAAACTGGAAGCATTCCCTTTGAAAACTGGCACAAGACAGGGATGCCCTCTCTCACCACTCCTATTCAACATAGTGTTGGAAGTGCTGGCCAGGGCAATCAGGCAGGAGAAGGAAATAAAGGGTATTCAATTAGGAAAAGAGGAAGCCAAATTGTCCCTGTCTGCAGATGACATGATTGTATATTTAGAAAACCCCATCATCTCAGCCCAAAATCTCCTTAAGCTGATAGGCAACTTCAGCAAAGTCTCAGGATACAAAATCAATGTGCAAAAATCACAAGCATTTTTATACACCAATAACAGACAAACAGAGGGCCAAATCATGAGTGAACTCCCATTCACAATTGCTTCAAAGAGAATAAAATACTTAGGAATCCAACTTACAAGGGATGTGAAGGACCTCTTCAAGGAGAACTATAAGCCACTGCTCAATGAAATAAAAGAGGATACAAAAAAATGGAAGAACATTCCATGCTCATGGGTAGGAAGAATCAATATCATGAAAATGGCCATACTGCTCAAGGTAATTTATAGATTCAATGCCATCCCCATCAAGCTACCAATGACTTTCTTCACAGAATTGGAAAAAACTACTTTAAAGTTCATATGGAACCAAAGAAGAGCCCGCATTGCCAAGTCAATCCTAAGCCAAAAGAACAAAGCTGGAGGCATCACGCTACCTGATTTCAAACTATACTACAAGGCTACAGTAACCAAAACAGCATGGTACTGGTACCAAAACAGATATAGACCGATGGAACAGAACAGAGCCCTCACAAATAATGCTGCATATCTACAACCATCTGATCTTTGACAAACCTGACAAAAACAAGCAATGGGGAAAGGATTCCCTATTTAATAAATGGTGCTGGGAAAACTGGCTAGCCATATGTAGAAAGCTGAAACTGGATCCCTTCCTTACACCTTATACAAAAATTAATTCAAGATGGATTAAAGACTTAAATGTTAGACCTAAAACCATACAAACCCTAGAAGAAAACCTAGGCAATACCATTCAGGACATCGGCATGGGCAAGGACTTCATGTCTAAAACACCAAAAGCAATGGCAACAAAAGTCATAATTGACAAATGGGACCTAATTAAACTAAAGAGCTTCTGCACAGCAAAAGAAACTATCATCAGAGTGAACAGGCAACCCACAGAATGGGAGAATATTTTTTCACCTACTCATCTGACAAAGGGCTAATATCCAGAATCTACAATGAACTCAAACAAATTTACAAGAAAAAAACAACCCCATCAACAAGTGGGTAAAGAACATGAACAGACACTTCTCAAAAGAAGACATTTATGCAGCCAAAAGACACATGAAAAAATGCTCATCATCACTGGCCATCAGAGAAATGCAAATCAAAACCACAATGAGATACCATCTCACACCAGTTAGAATGGCGATCATTAAAAAGTCAGGAAACAACAGGTGCTGGAGAGGACGTAGAGAAATAGGAACACTTTTACACTGTTGGTAAGACTGTAAACTAGTTCAACCCTTGTGGAAGTCAGTGTGGCGATTCCTCAGGGATCTAGAACTAGAAATACCATTTGTACTGGGTATATACCCAAAGGATTATAAATCACGCTGCTATAAAGACACATGCACACGTATGTTTATTGCGGCACTATTCACAATAGCAAAGACTTGGAACCAACCCAAATGTCCAACAATGATAGACTGGATTAAGAAAATGTGGCACATATACACTATGGAATACTATGCAGCCATAAAAAATGATGAGTTCATGTCCTTTGTAGGGACATGGATGAAGCTGGAAACCATCATTCTCAGCAAACTATCGCAAGGACAAAAAACCAAACACTGCATGTTCTCACTCATAGGTGGGAATTGAACAATGAGAACACGTGGACACAGGTAGGGGAACATCACACACCAGGACCTGTTGTGGGGTGGGGAGAGGTGGCAGGGATAGCATTAGGAGATATACCTAATGCTAAATCACGAGTTAATGGGTTCAGCACACCAACATGGCACATGTATACATATGTAACAAACCTGCACATTATGCACATGTACCCTAAAACTTAAAGTACAAAAAAAAAAAAAATCCTAGCATCAACCTAAAAAAAAAAAATTCCTGGGTGATGAAATAATCGGTAGAACAAACCCCCATGATACACGTTTACCTACGTAACAAACCTGCACATCCTGCACATGTGCCCCTGAACTTAAAAGTTCTTAAAAAGGCAAAGCACCATGACACACATATACCTATGAAAGAAACCTGCACGTTCTGCACATGTATCCCATTTTGTAGAAGAAATGAAGGGGGAAAAAACATCATTTCCTTCATAATTCTATGCCATTGTGCAATTTTGGCCCCTAATAGTACCCAGTAAACGAAACACGGAATCAGTAAGAAGTTCTGAGAAGGACACAAGGAGCAAAATGTGATTACTAAGAAGAAAGTATCTATCTGGAATGTCATCTTATCTGTGCCTGAGAGTCCATGTCCAGGAAACTGAAACGTGGTCTCAATATAGGGCAGGTAAAGACAGAGGAAACAGGAAGGCACAGGCAGAAACATGTTTGCAGGAAAATGCAATTCTGCCAGTAGTTCAACCTCTACCATGTGTAGAATCTGATAGATTTCGTAGAATTGTATAATACAACAATCACATGACTAGTAGTAAAGCAGGCAGTATTACAGGGCGTCGTATAGAAGTAGCAAAGCATAGAGGAAGGAATAACAGTTAACATTTCCTAAGTGCTAACTATGTGCCAGGCTGTGTTTTAACAGCTTTCAGGGGCCGGGCCCGGTGGCTCACGCCTGTAATCCCAGCACTTTGGGAGGCTGAGGCGGGCGGATCACGAGATCAGGAGATGGAGACCATCCTGGCTAACACGGTGAAACCCCGTCTCTACTAAAAATACAAAAAATTAGCTGGGCGTGGTGGTGGGCACCTGTAGTCCCAGCTACTCGGGAGGCTGAGGCAGGAGAATCGCTTGAACCCGGGAGACGGAGGTTGCAGTGAGCCGAGATCGCACCACTGCACTCCAGCCTGGCAACAGAGTGAGACTCCATCCCAAAAAAAACCAAAAAACAAAAAACAGCCTTCAGGTATTCATTCATTTGATCCTTATAGCAACTTAATGAAGATATTGTTGTTGCTATTGTTGTTATTCCATTTTAGATATGAGTAAATGCATTAAATACATAAATGTCTGAGGTCAGTTACAACTTGCTAGTGGCAGAGCCAGAACCCATCATCTTCTCAGGGTCCTCTACAAAAAGACAGTAAACTCTCTGCCACCGGAGATGCTGAGCCATAGGACAATGACCATTAGTCAGGGCTACTATAAGAGTGACACATATGTGAAGTGGGCTAGATAACACTAGGCCCTTTCCACTCTTAAAAAAAAAAAAAAAAAAAAAAGGAGGCCTACTATCTGCATGCTAGATTAAAAACAAGTAGACAAGTCTAACTTCCACCCTAAACTTCCTTGAGAATAAATTCTAGAGGAAAGATGAAATATAACTCTTCTTTGCACTCTAAACCGCAGACAGGCTTTGGTGTAGACTGGAAGAAAGACTAGGAGCTTAATTGCACCATAATTCTTGTAGCTCTCAAGGGGCACTTCTGCGTTTGTGCAAAGGAGAGGGGGTCACATTCCAACAGCGAGGTTGGAATAGCTCACCCCAGGGCTTGGACCTTGGAGACACACTCTCTGGAAAGCCTCCAGTCCATCCTTCCTCCTGGAAATGATTACTATTGTGAGCCACTGTGTCCCCTCGGGACACAGTTAAAGGAGTATGTAAATAAGCTTCAACAATTACTCTAACTTTGGCTTGGATGAAGTCCTGGAGGAATCACCTTTCCAGAGACTTGATAACCTCGTGACTAATACCCAGTTTTCTCTATGCCGTGATCTGCCCTGCTTCCTTGAGGAGGAAACTTGACTCCTTGTCCTCAAGCCCTTTCGGGTTAGCTCCTCTTGTCCTTTCTGCTCCCCTATTGGGAAACTAGGGGCTCCTCCTTCTAAACCATCCCATTCCTGTGTCCTCCACCTCAGGAACAGAGGATTGTTCCCCATCCTGCCACTGTTTCTCCAGCATGGCTGCCCTCAAACGGGATGTTAGCAGGTGCTAGACGAGCTAACTGCAAACTTCCTTTCTGTGGAAGAGAAGTGAAGACCACAGGGCCAGGACCCTTTTTAAAAGCATCTGAACTGACTCCACAGGTGGAGACTTAGACATTGGAAGAGACTGTATCACAGCAACATCAAAGGGTAGACAGCCAGCAACTGAGGGCTACTTGCCCAAGAGGTAAGGTGAATTATGATGTCATTTTATCAAACATAAAAAGACGGTAAATTGAACTGCCCAAAGACACACACAGAGATAGTGGCAAAATTAGAACTCAAATCTTGGCCTGGCTCAGTATCCAAGTTCTGAGGATCAGATGGACAAAAGATATACATATATATATATATATATATATAGAGAGAGAGAGAGAGAGAGAGAGAGAGAGAGAGAGAGAGGAGGAGGAGGAGGAGAAGGAGGAGGAGGAGGACCCTCCCCTTCTGATAATGTTTCTCCTTGGGCTGTTGTCCATGAAAACAGCGTCAGAAAAAGATAATTCTGATTTGGTTTTCTGTCTTTAGCTCTTTCTGCCTCCTATAGTAATATAGTGTGTGTGTGCATGTGTGTGTGTGTAAGAGAGAGCAAGAGCACCTGCCAAAAGTGCATTGTCTTAGAGACCTACAAAATCGCCTTGGTCATGCTAACGGGCCCGTTAGAAAACATAGTATTTCATTACCAAAGCACTGATGAGCTGAACTATCATGGACGTCTCAAAGTACCGAGAGATGCATCTTGGTGGTTCACACTGCTACCAGATGACAAGGGGAAACACTTGCCTCCTCTGTCCCCGCCTAATTGTTCTCAGTACCATTCCATTCACATGGCTGATATCTCAGAGGATGACGCTTTCCAGGAAAGTGGGTATTAAAGGCGCCGCAATGTTCGAGACTCTGACGTCATCCCAGTGAACTCCAGGCCCGCTACGTCTCCAGCATGCATGTTGAGGCACCTCCTGGCTTCTCTTCTTGGTGGTAGAGGGTCTTTTTACCTCTTTCCCCTAGTCTGATATATGGCCCCTGGGTCCCTCTTCCAGTATAAATAAACCTCCATTTATTCTCAATCTCTTTACAAGGAACATTCTATCTCCTACCTTAAATGAAACATGAACTTGAGCCGCCCAGCTCCATCGCTATCCTGTGGACCAAATCATCGCAGAACATGTGAAATAACAACAGAAGCTCATCATCTAGATTTTACAAATGGAACATTAGGTATTTGCTCCAACTGTTTCTTTTTAATTTTTTAAATTATTTTATTTTATTTTTCCTTAAGTTACTGGGGTACAGGTGGTATTTGGTTACATGAGTAACCACTAAAGAGTGGTGATTTGTGAGATCTGGTGCACCCATCACCTAAGCAGTATACACTGCACCATATGTTGTCTTTTATCCCTTGCCCCCCTCGCACTCTTCCCCGAGTCCCCAAAGTCCACTGTATCATTCTTATGCCTTTGCATCCTCATAGCTTAGCTCCCACATATCAGTGAGAACATACGACATTTGGTTTTCCATTCCTGAGTTACTTCACTTAGAATAATATAAAATAAATATTACAGGCCAGGTGTGGTGGCTCATGCTGGGAATTTCAATACTTTGGGAGGCTGAAGTGGGAGGATCACTTCAGGACAGGAGTTTTAGACCAACCTGGGCAACATAGCAAATAAATTTTAAAAAAATTTTTGTGGGTACATAGTACAATTCAATTTACCATATCTTTATGGGGTAACATGAGATGTTTTGATACAGGCATGCCATGTGAAATAAACACATCACGGAGATCTACAAAACCAATTTTTAAAAAGTTAGCTGGGAGTGGTGGCACACACCTGTAGCCCCACTTGAAGCGGCAGATTCAGGGTGATTGCTTGAGACCAGGAGTTCAAGGCTGCAGTGAGCCATGATCATACCACTGCCCTCCAGCCTGGGCAACAGAGTGAGACCTTGTCTCTAAATAAATCAATATTACAGATACACTTGAAATTTTCTTTGTTCCCATCCAAAATCTTATCTTCTGCCTTTCACTCCAGAGATAACCACTATTCTATTGCTGATAGTATATTCCTATTCAGAATTTACACTTTTACCACATACAAACGTATTATTCTATGTGTTAAAATTTACATATATAGTGGCATGCCATATATCTTCCAGCAACTTGCTTTTTATCATCACATTGCTTTTCTTCCCTAATTTACCCCATGAATTTATTCATTTTAACTATTGCATAGGATTAATTACTAAGAAAATCGCACAATTTACTTATCCATGCCTCCGTGGGTAGACCATTTCTAAGTTTCCCATATGACAATGCACATGTGCCCGTCTTTTTTCTTTTCCTCTTTTTTCTTTTTTTGAGATGGGGTCTCACACTGTTGCCCAGGCTGGTCTTGAATTCCTGGGCTCAAGCAATTCTCCCATATCAGCCTCCTGAGTGGCTGAAATTATCTTGCATGTGTCTTCTTCCACCCACGTGCTACAGTTTCTCTAGAGGCTAAGCAGAAAGCAGAATGGCTGGGTCAGAGATGTGTGAATTTCAACTTTCCTGGATATGGGCTCACTGTTTTCTGAATGTAATGTAATATTACTGTATTCATTTTTCCCAACACTTGGAATTGTCAGAGTTTTACACTTTACACACTCCAAGATGAAAGATGTTAAATTTAATTGTATTTTTAGTTTAGTTAAAGGTCTTTGCTTATTGGGCCATGCCAGTTTCCTATGACTCGCCTATGCAAGTCTTTGGACCATTATCTTCTGCTGTATTGTTGGTCCTTTTTTTTTTTTGAGATGGAGTCTTGCTTTGTTGCTTAGGCTGGAGTACAGTGGCGCAATCTCAACTCACTGCAACCTCCGCTTCCCGGGTTCAAGTGATTCTTGTGCCTCAGCCTCCCAAGTAGCTGGATCACAGGCACCCACCACCACACCTGGCTAATTTTTGTGTTTTTAGTAGAGATGGGGTTTCACCATGTTATCCAGGCTGGTCTCCAACTCCTGGCCTCAGGTGATCTGCCCGCCTCAGACTCCCAAAGTGCTGGGATTACAGGTGTGAGCCACCGCACCTGGCCTGTTGGTCCTTTTCTTAAGAGTTTGTAGGAAATCAATTCCTATCTTGATAGCATACACAAATTTTCCACTAAATGTTTTGACGTTTTGCTTTTCACAATTAATCCTTTAGGAATTATTTTTCTGTATCAGTTCTCATACATAGATAACCAACTGTCCAACGACTCTGGGCTAAATAGTTCGTCTCTTTGCCTGTTTCTAAACCACCTCATGTCATACACCACTTTCTAAGAAATGCTTAACCTGTGTCTGGCCTCCCTGGTCTATTAGACCAAATATTGATTTCTTTGTCGGTCTCTAAGTCACTATTACTCCGATGTTTGAATTATCACAGTAAACCTTTTTTGTACCTAATGAGACAATTTCTTCTTCCTCACTTTCTTTCCTCAAATTGTCTTATCTCTCCTCTTTATTCTCCTAAATGAATTTTTTTTTTTTTTTGAGTCAGAGTTTTGCTCTTTCCCCAGGCTGGAGTGCGGGGGCACGATCTCGGCTCATTGCAACCTCCGCCCCTGCAGTTTCAAGCAATTATCTTGCCTCAGCCTCCCAAGTAGCTGGGATTACAGGCATGTACCACCACGCCCGGCTAATTTTTGTATTTTTAGTAGAGATGGGGTTTTTCCACGTTGGCCAGGCTGGTCTCAAATGTCTGACCTCAGGTAATCCGCCTGCCTCGGCCTCCCAAAGTGCTGGGATTACAGATGTGAGCCACCGTGCCTAGTCTCCTACATGAATTTTTGGATCAGTTTGTCAAACTCATGTTTAAAAGAAACTTGTATTTGGTTTGAGGTTGCATTAAATTTAGAGATTAATTGGAAGAGGACTGACATTTTCACAACATTGAGGCTTCCATTAACAATTTACCTCACTACCTTTTAAATATTTTTGTGCCTCACTAAAGTTTATTTTTTAAATCAATTTTGGATCTCTTATTAGAATTATTTCTAGATTCCTTAAAATTTTCTATGGCTATTTTTTAAAATCAATCTTTATTAAAATTATATTTTCTTGCACTGGAAAAAGGGTCTCTGGGAAAAAATAAAAATGAATTGCATTTTCTAATTTAGTGTTTAAGTACAAGAATAGAATTGATTTTTGAAATATTTGTTTATAACAAACTTGCTGAAACATCGATTCCCTTGGGTTTTCTTTATAGACAATATTTTCTGTGAACGCTTATCTTTTTGTTCTTTTCTTTCCAGTTCTTTTATGGCAAAATTCTTTCTAGTGTTCTTTTCACAAATAGGACAACACTTTAAGTGTTTTTTAACAGAGTCTCAAATTAGTCTCCCTGCTTCGTGTGGATCTGTGGTCACATCTGTATCAAGGGGCATAAAGACCTTATACCCAGCCGTTAAGAACTAGCTAATGTCTGAATGGAGACCCCAAGGGGCCACCACAACATCCTCTATGGCTTGTGTTTCTTGTTCTGAGTTGCAGTCTTGTTTCTCATACTAAGGTATTCCTATTTCTTTCTTTTAGGTATGGTCATGTGTTTTGGGTTTTTTTTTCTTTTACTTTGATATTTTTCCATAATTTCAATGTATTTTAACAGGAATGGGAACTTCCAACATCAACTTAGTCTGCCACGATGCCAAGAGCTCCACCTCTGAACTCACATATCTGTACCATATGAGCTAACTATGCTCTCTGCCTTTCCAGATTTGCTGATCGATTTGACACCTGAGGTATTATGATTCTGTCTGAAGAAGGGGGAGGGCATTTCAAGAGAGAAAATCAAACTTCTTTAGGTACAGAGATGAGAAAGTACATCATAATTATGAAATAGCCTCCTTGTCTGGGGTAATACCTGAGGTTCCTTGCCTCACAGCCAAGGAAATCAAGGACGTGGATACACACAGAGTGAGGATAAGAGCAGAAGTTTAATAGGTGAAAGAAAGAGGATAGCTCTCTGCTGGGGAGAGGAGTCCTGGAGAAATGGGCTGCCGGATCTGCAGTGAAATGCAGGCAGGGGGTTAGATGCCTGGTGAGGAGGCAGAGTCTGATTTACATGGAGCAGGAAAGACTGGCTGGACCAGGTGTGTCATTAGCATAGGGTGTGAAAAACTCGTTAGGATTAGATGTGCCATTTGCATAGGGCACGAATTTCTGGAAGCCCCCACCCTAATCTTTAATTATGCAGGTAGGTTCTCCGTCTGGCCTGCACCATGTTGCCCATTCCCTTATTGTACACGTGATAACAAAAAAAGGAAGATGGAGCCTCCATGTTAGATATGTCTGGCCCCCAGGTAGCCCTTTCCTATTGGCACAGCTGCCAGCCTCCCCGTGCAGGCTTCCAACTTGCTTATCTACGTCTGCAGCTCAATTTCTCAGGCTGCTCTTTGTTAGAAAAAAAATAACTTATTGGGCTGCTTTTTGTTAAAAGGGAAGCTCTGCCAGAGACTCTTTTACTTTCATTATCTGCCTAAACAATTTCTTTCTACCTTCTGTATCAATTAGAAATGATAAAGATGATTAGACCTACATCCCTCATACCTAGCGTATTATTCAAACATGTACTACAAGAGAGGGTGAGAAGTGAGGATTGAATTATAGATTTAATACACTTTTGAGTCAAGACCTCTTTAGAAAAATTAGTAAATGCCATATGATATTCTGGACAACTGTCACAAGTTGATCACAAAATGTAAAATGGCTTAAACAAAGTAAAGGTTTATTTCTCTCCTACACAACAGTTACAATAAATGTTTTTCTTTGGGGGAGGTTCTCCTCAGTGTGGAGTCCTAGGGATACAGGTTCATTCCACTATGTGTCTCCATCATCCCGTTCAGCCTCCTTTCCATTTGCATCCAATTGGCACAAGGGTAAGAGGGTGTGGAGGAGCCCAGAACTGGGACATGTGTAGAATGGCTAGTCACATGAGCGCACCTCACTGCAAGGGAGTCTGGGAAATGTAGTCTAATTGAATGTCCAAGAAGAAGAGAACAACATGGATTTGACTAAGCAGCTGATCATTGCCGCTGTAATTTAAGTCTTAGAGTACAAGATGGATCAAAGAGGAGGAAACCTGGAGTCAAGCAGTTGAGTTAGCATTACAATACTTCAGGTAGAAAACAATGATGGAACTGAAGCACTGGGACATTTAGTAGAAAGGCTGAATTATGTAATAATTATTTTAAATGAAGAATCAACAAGATTAGATGTAGAGGTGAGAGACAAACTGAGTCATGAAGCTTGTGAGCATCCCATATATGGGGAGTGCAAGAAATACACCTGAATTTGACTCAAAAAATATTAAGAGAAAACATTGATACATACAATAGAAAATATTCGGCTGGGCACGGTGGTTAACGCCTGTAATCCCAGCACTTTGGGAGGCCGAGGCGGGCGGATCACATGAGGTCGGGAATTTGAGACCAGCCTGGCCAACGTGATGAAACCTCCATCTCTACTAAAAATACAAAAAAAAAACACAAAAAACAAAAAACTAGCCGGGCGTAGTGGCACATGCCTGTAATCCCAGCTAGTTAGGAGGCTGAGGCAGGAGAATCACTTGAACCTGGGAGGCAGAGGTTGCAGCAAGCCGAGATCACACCACTGCACTCTAGCCTGGGCAACAGAGTGAGACTCTATCTCAAAAAAAAAGAAAAGAAAAGAAGAAAATATTCCATAATAATCTATCTGAAGGAGGTAAAAATAAACAAGATATGGTTTTCCTTCCCCTAAAATCTTGCCCTCTTCTTAGGTTGGATGTGCAGTGTGTGCAGTTTGGTCACGTTGGCAGGATGAGTGAACTGGAAGTATGGAGGGAAAAGTTCACACCTACAGATGTAGACCTCACAGTTTACTAAGCAGTGGTTGAAGCCACTAAGGAGTTGCTTGAGTCACCCAAAGAAATAATTAAGAACAGGAAGAGAAGGCTGAGAAGAAAGGCATTGTGATTGTATATATTTGAGGGCTTGCCAAAGAGAAAAAAAAAACACAACAACTCTTTTTTTCTTTCTTTTAAAGGAAATGGTGAAAATTTACTTTGAAAATGAGACACCCAGGGAGAAAATTCTCCAGACTGTTTTAGTAGGTTCTAAATGCAGTGGTCCCTGTGATTTACAATCTTCTGATGCAGTGTAGATACCTGTTACCTCCTGGGCTCTGGGATCCCTCTGAGTTTTTTCAATGGAAAAATTCCTAATTTCTGGGCTGGCCCTTCCACCAGCAGACCTTTAGCACTGGAATATTTTGTCAAACACTTCAAAATGCCATCCTCTCCTTATCATGTGTAATAAAATTAGTGTGTGATTTTGGCTTCTCCATTAAGTTGTAAGGTCCTTGAGAACAGAGACCATGTCTTGAATAAATAGATGAATAAACTTGTGTTTGTCACATATTTATAACTTCTCCATGAGGTCTAACAAAGTGACTAGACCATGGGACATGACAATTATTTGTTATATGATTAATTTCTAGGCGTTTAGTGGTGGCGCTTGGAACAGGAAGGACGGGCACTTCTGATTCAGATATTGCTCAGTTTTTAGACATGACCATCAAGGGGTGAATGACAATTAGTCCTATTGACCTACAGGGATGTTTCCCCAAAATACTGGATATCTCTATAATTTAATAAACTCAGGTGTATAGACAGCTGCATCACTTAAGTCAGAAGTGATGGAGAAGGATTATCACTACACACAGTAACTATGCTAATATAATGATATTCCTCTCCCCTTTCATGTTAAAGAAGCCATGAGGGAAAATAACCAGTCCTCTACACTTGAATTCATCCTCCTGGGAGTTACTGGTCAGCAGGAACAGGAAGATTTCTTCTACATCCTCTTCCTGTTCATTTACCCCATCACATTGATTGGAAACCTGCTCATCGTCCTAGCCATTTGCTCTGATGTTCGGCTTCACAACCCCATGTATTTTCTCCTCGCCAACCTCTCCTTGGTTGACATCTTCTTCTCATCTGTAACCATCCCTAAGATGCTGGCCAACCATCTCTTGGGCAGCAAATCCATCTCTTTTGGGGGATGCCTAACGCAGATGTATTTCATGATAGCCTTGGGTAACACAGACAGCTATATTTTGGCTGCAATGGCATATGATCGAGCTGTGGCCATCAGCCACCCACTTCACTACACAACAATTATGAGTCCACGGTCTTGTATCCTGCTTATTGCTGGGTCTTGGGTGATTGGAAATACCAATGCCTTCCCCCACACTCTGCTCACAGCTAGTCTGTCCTTCTGTGGCAACCAGGAAGTGGCCAACTTCTACTGTGACATTACCCCCTTGCTGAAGTTATCCTGTTCTGACATCCACTTTCATGTGAAGATGATGTATCTAGGGGTTGGCATTTTCTCTGTGCCATTACTATGCATCATTGTCTCCTATATTCGAGTCTTCTCCACGGTCTTCCAGGTTCCTTCCACCAAGGGCGTGCTCAAGGCCTTCTCCACCTGTGGTTCCCACCTCACGGTTGTCTCTTTGTATTATGGTACAGTCATGGGCATGTATTTCCGCCCTTTGACCAATTATAGCCTAAAAGACGCAGTGATCACTGTAATGTACACGGCAGTGACCCCAATGTTAAATCCTTTCATCTACAGTCTGAGAAATCGGGACATGAAGGCTGCCCTGCGGAAACTCTTCAACAAGAGAATCTCCTCGTAACCAATGTGAGGGCCTACATTGGATACTGTAGTCACCAATTATGGTATATTGGAAATCCAGTTCTGATGTCATTCTCCTACAAGAGGCAGTCTCTGATCTTTCCAGCCTGAAATTCCTATTCTCTGAACTCTTATAACATTTTAATGAGTTAATAATAAGTGATTATTGAAATTACCACTTTCAACTCATTGCTGCTCTTTTTGGCAGAGCAGCAGCACAGGGATATTGGGCCTATGTCCTGATGAGCAGAGTCAAGTTGGGAAGATCTGAGCCTCAGCTTTCACATCTACATATTAGGAATAATAAGTGCCCTACATGGGTCACATGGTGTGTTGATTACAATAGCTCACGCTTCCAAGATTATAACTCACTATTCATGTGTCCATTTTTATTTGATATTAAGTTTAATCACCCTTATTAGGCTTGCAAACCTCTGAGGGCAGGAGTCGTTTTTACACATCACTGTACCTTCACAATCTTGGTCAGATAAAGTACATCCAATAAATATTGGTGGAAGTGGAATGAATAAGATATTAATATCTGAAATGTAATATTATAATTAGAGATAATCAAACCAGACATTATTTTCTCATCCTTAAAACCTTTCAAGAAACTCCCATTCACAATTGCTACAAAGGGAATAAAATACCTAGGAATACAGCTTACAAGGGACATGAAGGAACTCTTCAAGGAAAACTAAAACCCACTGCTCAAGGAAATAAGAGAGGACAAAAACAAATGGAAAAACATTCCATCCTCTTTTATACAAAGAATCAATATCATGAAAATGGCCATACTGCCCAAAGTAATTTATAGATTCAATGCTATTCCCATCAAACTACCATTGACATTCTTCACAGAATTAGAAAACACTTCTTTAAATTTCGTATGGAACTAAAAAAGAGCCTGTATATCTAAGACAATCCTAAGCAAAAAGAACAAAGCTAGAGGCATCATGCTACTTGACTTCAAACTATACTACAAGGCTACAGTAACCAAAACAGCATGGTACTGGTACCAAAACAGACATGTAGCTCAATGGAACAGAACAGAGACCTCACAAATAACACCATGCATCTACAACCATCTGATCTTTGACAAACCTGACAAAAACCAGAAATGGGGAAAGGATTCTCTATTTAATAAATGGTGCTGGGAAAACTGGCTAGCCATATGCAGAAAAATGAAACTGGACCCCTTTCTTACATCTTATACAAAAATCAACTCAAGATGGATTAAAGGCTTAAACGTTAGACCTAAAACCATAAAAACCCTAGAAGAAAACATAGGCAATACCATTCAGGACATAGGCATGGGCAAACTTCATGTTTAAAACACCAAAAGCAATGGCAACAAAAGCCAAAATTGACAAATGGGATCTAATTAAACTACAGAGCTTCTGCACAGCAAAAGAAACTATCATCAGAGTGAACAGCCAACCTACAGAATGGGAGAAAATTTTTGCAATCTATCCATCTGACAAAGGGCTAATATCCAGAATCTACAAAGAACTTAAATTTACAGGAAAAAAACCACTCCATCAAAAAGTGGGCAAAGGATATGAACAGACACTTCTCAAAAGAAGACATTTATGCAGCCAACAAACATATGAAAAAAAGCTCAACATCACTGGTCATTAGAGAAATGCAAATCAAAACCACAATGAAATACCATCTCACACCAGTTAGAATGGCGATCATTAAAAAGTCCGGAAACAACAGATGCTGGAGAGGATGTGGAGAAATAGGAAGGTTTTTACACTGTGTGGTGGGAGTGTAAATTAGTTCAAGTAGCAGTAAGCCAGGATCATGAGCCACTGCAATCCAGCCTGGTCAACAGAGTGAAACCCTGCGTCTTAAAATAAATAAATAAAAGTAACTTTTAAAAACAAAGAGAAAAGGATCAAAGTATATCATTATTTTAAAAAATCATCAAATCACAAAGAATACAACAAGAGATGGACATCCAGCTTTCCCAGCATTCCAAGACACCTATCAGGATGCCCACTCCAGTCTCACCTCACAGAGATCATAGCAGGGTAATGGCAAGGTTAACTCCCTGTGGTCAGATACAAACAAAGAAGGGAGGTGTTTCTCTGAGAAAGAGAGAAACAAAAGACTGACAAAAAAGACAGAACACAATCACAAATTGACCATAGTGTTTGCCTATCAATAATTACTTCAAGTATAAGCAAATTACACTCATTATTCAAAATATATACAGCAGCTACATGAATTAAAATACATGATCCAACTATGTGCTTTCTACAAGACACAAACTTTAAATTTAAGGACACACAGAAACTGAAAGTAAAGGGAAAAAAAAATACGTTCTATGCAAATAGTAACCAAGTGATGTGGTTTGGCTCTGTGTCTCCACCCAAATCTCATTTCAAATTGTAACCTTCATGCGTCAGGGGAGGAACCTGGTGGGAGGTGACTGGATCATGGCAGCAGATTTTTCTCATGTTGTCCTCATGATAGTGAGTGAGTTCTCATGAGATCTGATTGTTTAGAAGTGTGGCACGTCCCACTGCCCCTCTCTGTCTCCTGCTGTGAAGTAAGATGTACTTTGCTTCCCCTTCACTTTCTGCCATGATTGTAAGTTTCCTGAATGCTTCCCCAGCTATGCAGAAATGGAGTCAATTAAACCTCTTTTTTTATATACATTATCCAGTGTCAGGTAGTTTTTATGCAGTGTGAGAATGGACTAACACAGAAAATCGGTATCAGTGGAGTAGGGTACCTCTATAAAGATACTTGAAAATGTAGAAGCAACTTTAGAACTGGGTAACAGGCAGAGGTTGGAACAGTTTGGAGGACTCAGAAGAAGACAGGAAGATGTAGGAAAGTTTAGAACTTCCTAGAGACTTGTTGAATAGTTTTGAACAAGATGCTGAAAGTAATATGGACAATGAAGTCCAGGCTGAGGTGGTCTCAGATGGAGATGAGGAACTTATTGTGAACTAGAGTAAAGGTCATTCTTGCTATGCTTTAGCAAAAACACTGGAGGCATTTTGCACCACCCTAAAGATGCGTGGAACTCTGAACTTGAGAGAGATTATTTAGGTTATCTGGTGGAAGACATTTCTAAGCAGCAAAGTGTTCAAGATGTGACCTGGCTGTTTCTAAAAGCATATGGTCATAGGCATTCACAAAGAGATTATCTGAAATTGGAACTTATGTTTAAAAGAGAAGCAGAATATAAAAGTGGAAAATTTGCAGCCTGGCCATGCAGTAGGAAAGAAAAACCCATTTTCTGGGGAGAAATTCAAACTGGCTGCAGAAATTTGCCTAAGTAACAAGGAGCCGAATGTTAATAGTCAAGACAATGGGGAAAATGTCTCCAGGGCATTTCAGAGACCTTCACAGCAGCCCCTTCAATCACAGGCATGGAAGACTAGAAGGCTCAGTGCAGCCATGGGATGCACCCTGCATCCCAGCCACTTCAGCCATGGCTGAAAGGGGCCAAGGTAAAGCTCAGGCCATTGCTTCAGAGGGTACAAGTCCTAAACATTGGTGGTTTCCACATGGTGTTGGGCCTGCAGGTATGCAGAAGACAAGAGTTGAGGTTTGGGAACCTCAGCCTAGGTTCCAGAGGATGTATGGAAATGCCTGGATTTCCAGGCAGAAGTCTGTGGCAAGAGCAGAGCCCTCATGGAGAACCTCTACTAGGGCAATGCAGTGGGGCTGGAGCCCCCACAGGAGAACTGCCTAGTGGAGCTGTGAGAAGAGGGCCACCATCCTCCAGCCCCCAAAATGGTAGATCCACCAACAGCTTGCACTAGGTGCCTGGAAAAGCCACAGGCACTCAATGCCAGCCCATGAAAGCAGTTGCAGGGGCTGCACCCTGCAGAGCCACAGGGGTGGAGCTGCCCAAGGCCTTGGGAGACCACCTCTTGCATCAGTGTGCCCTGGATGTGAGACATGGAGTCAAAGGAGATTATTTTGGAGATTTAAGATTTAATGGCTGCCCTGCTGGGTTTTGGACTTGCATGAGGGCTGTAGCCCCTTGGTTTTGGTCAATTTCTCCTTCTTGGAATGGGAGCATTTACCCAATTCCTATATCCCCATTGTATCTTCGAAGTATCAAAGTAACTAACCTGTTTTTTATTTTACAGGGTAGTAGGCAGAAGGGACTCGCCTTGTCCCAGATGAGACTTTGGACTGGAACTTTTGAATGCCTGAATGAGTTAAGACTGGGAGACTATTGTGAAGGCATGATTGGTTTTGAAATGTGAGAAGAACATGAATTTTGGGAGGGGCCAGGGTTGGAATAATACGATATGGCTCTGTGTCCCACCCAAATCTTATCTGGAATTGTAATCCCCACGTCAGGGGAGGGAACTGGTATGAGGTGATTGGATCATGGAGGCAGATTTTCCCCATGCTGTTCTCATGATAATGAGTGAGTTCTCATGAGATCTGATGGTTTAACAGCGTGGCACTTCACCCTCCCCTTCTTGCTCTCCTGCTGCCATGTAAGATGTGCCTTGCTTCCCCTTTGCCTTCCGCCATGATTGTAAGTTTCCTGAGGCCTCCCCAGCCATGCAGTCAATCAAAGCTCTTTTCCTTACCTAGTCTTTACCCAGTCTCAGGTAGTTCTTTACAACAGTGTCAAAACAGACAAATACACCAAGTGTGCAGGGTGGCTATACTTACATCAGATAAAATGGACTTTAATTCAAAAGCTGTTACAAGAGACAAAGAAGGTCATTACATAATGACAAAATGGTTGATTCCACAGGAATATATGACAATTATAAATATACATGTACCAAACATCAGAGCACCTAACTATATAAAGCAAACATGGACAGATTTTAAGGGATACATAAAAGCAGTACAATAATAGGAGACTTTCCATAAAGGATTTATAATCTGAACAGAAGATCAATAAGGAAACACCAGATCTGAACAATGCCATAAACTAACGTATGAGTCAGACATATACAAAACATTCCACCCAAAAGCAGCAGAAAACACATTCTTCTAAAACAGACATGGAACATTTTCCAAGAAAAATCACATGCTAGGTTACAAAATAATTGTTAACAAACTTAAGAAGATTGAAATCATTCTGTGTGCCATTTCTGGCTATTAAAAAATGAAAAATGAATTCAATAACAATAGGAAAATTCTAGATTATGTGAAAATTAAACACTCCTGAACAACTATTGACTCAAAGAAGAAATTAAAAAGAAAATTAAAAAATATTTCAGGGAAAACAATGAAAATAAACACAACATACAAAAACTTACAAGTTGCAGCAAATGCAGTACTAAGAGGGAAATTGACAGTGAGAAACTTACATTATGAAAGAAGGAAGAACTCAAATAAACAACCTAACTTTACACTTAAGTAAAAAATAAGACATTAAACCCAAAGTTAGAAGAAGGAAGAAAATAATAGAGCAGAAATAAATGAAACAGAAAACAATTACAAAAATAGACAAAAGTAGACATTGCTTTTTGGGAAAAAATGTGAAAAAATTAACAAACTCTTAGCTAGAATCATTTTTAACATAAGAAATACTCAAACAAAATCAGAAGGGGTGAAATTTCTATTATCTATGACCATGGAAATAAAAAAAGGTCAGAAAGGATTATTATAAACAATTGCAAGCCAATTAATTGGACAGCCTATAAGAAACCGATAAATTTCTAGAAACACACAACCTTTCAACCTTAATAAGAAGTAGAAAGCCTGAACAGTCCAATAACAAGTAAGAAGACTGAATCAGTAATTTAAAAAACAAACTTTCAAACAATAAAAGAAACATGAACAATGGTTTCGCCGGTAATTTCTACCAAACATCTAAAGAAGAATTAATACCCAAACTTCTTAAATTCTTCCAAAAATAATAGTAGGAAACACTTCCAAACTCATTTAATGACATCAGCATCACCCTGATACCCAAGCCAGACAAAGACACCACAAGAAAGGAAAACACAGACCAATATCTCTTATGAACATAGATTCAAAATACTCAGTAAAATATAAACAAATTCAACAATAAAGGATTATACACCACAGCCAAGTAGGATTTATTCCCGGATGCAAGGTTCATTCGATATACACAAATCAGTCAATATAACATACCACACTAACAGAATGAAGGATAAAAACTACATGATTATATCCATAAATGCAGAGAAGGTATTTGACAAAATTCAAAACCATTTCATGATGAAAACTCAACTAATTAGGTACAGAAGTCACTTACCTCAACACAATAAAGGCCATATGTGAAAAGCCCACAGTGAGCATCATTTTCAATGAAGGATAACTGAAAGCTTTTCTTCTAAGATTTGGAAGAAATCAAGGATGCTATGTTGGCACTTCCATTCAACATAATACTGGAAGTCCTAGCCAGATCAATTAGGAAACAAACAAACAAAAAGACATCAACTAACACAGGAACAGAAAGCCAAACACTGCATGTTCTCACTCATAAGTGGGAGTTGAACAATGAAAACACATGGACACAGGAAGGGGAACATCACACACCGGGGCCTGTCAGGGGGTTGGGGGCTAGGAAAGGGATAGCATTAGGAGAAATACCTAATGTAGATGACGGGTTGATGGGTGCAGCAAACCACCATGGCACGTGTATACCTATGTAACAAATGTGCCCGTTCTGCACTTGTATCCCAGGACTTAAAGGATAATAATAAAAAAAGAAGATAAAAAAAGACACCTAAATCAAAACAAAATAAAATTATTTATAATCTTATATGTAGAAACCCATAAAGACACCACAAAATAAACTGTTAGAATGAATTAACAAATTCAGTAAAGTTGCAGGATATAAAATCAATGTATAAAAATCAGACATATAGACCTTATACACACACACACACACAAAATATATTACTCAGTCATAAAAAGAAGTAAATCCTGCTATTTGTGATATGGATGAACCTGGAGAACATCACACTAAGCAAAATAAACCACAGAAAGAAAGATAAAAACTGCAGGATCTCACGTATATGTGGAATCTGAAGAAGTATAGCTCAGAGATGGAGAGTAGAAGGATCCTAACCAGAGGCTGGGAAGGATAGTGGTGGGGGGAGATGGCTAATGGGTACAAAAAATCGTCAGAATGTATTACGCCCAGTATTTGATAGCACGACAGAGTGACTATAGTCAATAATAATTTAATTGTACACTGTAAAATAACTAAAAGGGTAAAATTGGATTGTTTGTAACACAAAGGATAAATATTTGAGGGAACGGATACCCCATCTTCCATGATGCAATTATGATACATTGCATTCTTGTATCAAAGCATCTCATGTACCCCATAAATATATACATGTACTATGAACTCACAAAAATTAAAAATTAAAGTTTTGTTTTTTTTTTTTTCTTTTTTTTGAGACGGAGTCTCGCTCTGTCTCCCAGGCTGGAGTGCAGTGGTGCGATCTCGGCTCACTGCAAGCTCCGCCTCCTGGGTTTTATGCCATTCTCCTGCCTCCACCTCCCGAGTAGCTGGGACTACAGGCGTGCACCACCTACGCCCAGCTAATTTTTTTTGTATTTTAGTAGAGACGGAGTTTCACCGTGTTAGCCAGGATGGTCTTGAACTCCTGACCTCATGATCCGCCCGCCTCAGCCTCCCAAAGTGCTGAGATTACAGGCGTGAGCCACTGTGCCTGGCCTAAAGATTTTTTTTAAAGTATAGCTCACAGAAGCAGACTAAAAGAGTGGTTACCAGAGGTCAGTCATGGATGAATTGGGGAAGCAATGGTGAAAGGGTAAAAACTTCCAGTTATGAGCAAGTTCTGGAGAGCTAATATATAGCATGGTAACTATAGTTTGTTGTTGTTGCTGGTGGTGGTGGTGTTTTAGAGGCAAGGTCTTGCTCTGTCACCCAAGCTGGAGTGCAGTGGCATGATCATAGTTCACTGTAGCCCCCAACTCCTGGGTTAAAGCAATTCACCCACCTCAGCCTCCCAAGTAGCTAAGACTACAGGCACACACCACCATGCCTAATTCTTTGTTAATTTCTCTAGAGATGGGGTCTCACTGTGTTGCCTAGGCCGGTCTCAAACTGCTGGTCTCAAGTAATCCTCCCACCCTAGCCTCCTAAAGTGCTAAGATTACAGGCCTGAGCTACCACACCCAGTCTATAGCCAATAATACTATGTTACATACTAAAAATTTGCAAAGAGAATAGATCTAGTGTATTCTCACACCAAAATAAGAGTAACTATGTGAAATGATGGATATGCTAATTAGCTTGATTGTGGTGATCATTTACAATAGATATATATTACATATATCAAAACAGCACTATATAAACCTTAAATAATTTTTATTTGTTAGTTATACCTCAATAAAGATGTGAAAAAAACAATTTACACAATAATGCAGTACGGAAAGGATGGTCTTTTCAATAAATGGCACTGGATCAGTTGGAGATTCATATTTGTAGGATAAAAATATATCTTGACCTATACCTCATCTGATATAAAAACCAGTTTTAGATTGACAGTAAATCTAAATGTGAATGGTAAAGCAATACATCTTTTAGCAGAAAATATAAAAAAGAACACTGGCAAATACTACTTTTAAAGGATGCAAAAAGCAGTAATTTTGAAACAAAAATTGATAAATTGGACTACATTAAAATTAAAATCTTTTGTTTCTCAAAAACCACCATTAGTTGCATAAAAGCCAACCCACAAACTTGACACATTTAGTCTTTCTATTAGGTTGGGGCAAAAGTAATGACGGTTTTTGCCATTAAAAGCAGTGGCAAAAACTGCAATCACTTTTGCCCCAACCTAATACAAGCATTTGTGAAGACTCACAAAACATGTAAGGAACTACAAACCAACATAAAAAGATAACCTCATCGAAAAATAAGCAAAATACTTGAATGGGTACTTTACACAAGAAGATACATGGTAGAGTGGAGGAGCCAAGATGGCCGAATAGGAACAGCTCCGGTCTACAGCTCCCAGCGTGAGCGACGCAGAAGACGGGTGATTTCTGCATTTCCAACTGAGGTACTGGGTTCATCTCACTAGAGAGTGCCAGACAGTGGGCGCAGGACAGTGGGTGCAGCGCACCGTGCGCCAGCCGAAGCAGGGCGAGGCATTGCCTCACTCGGGAAGCACAAGGGGTCAGGGAGTTCCCTTTCCTGGTCAAGGAAAGGGGTGACAGACAGCACCTGCAAAATCAGGCCACTCCCACCCGAATACTGCGGTTTTCCATGGGCTTAGGAAACGGCGCACCAGGAGATTATATATTTGACAATCTGATTATAAAATTTATGTGTAAAGACAAATACACCCAAAATCAATTTTGAAAGAGGAGAACAATGTAGAAGGACTAAAATTGTCTTGTTTCCAAATTAACTATTAAGTTACAATAATGAGGAAACTGTAGTATTAGACAAAGGATAGAAACAGTTAGAATGGCAATCATTAAAAAGTCAGGAAACAACAGGTGCTGGAGAGGATGTGGAGAAATAGGAACACTTTTACACTGTTGGTGGGACTGTAAATTAGTTCAACCCTTGTGGAAGTCAGTGTGGCGATTCCTCAGGGATCTAGAACTAGAAATTCCATTTGACCCAGCCATCCTTTTACTGGGTATATACCCAAAGGACTATAAATCATGCTGCTATAAAGACACATGCACACGTATGTTTATCGCGGCACTATTCACAATAGCAAAGACTTGGAACCAACCCAAATGTCCAACAATGATAGACTGGATTAAGAAAATGTGGCACATATACAACATGGAATACTATGTAGCCATAAAAAATGATGAGTTCATGTCCTTTGTAGGGACATGGATGAAACTGGAAATCATCATTGTCAGTAAACTATTGCAAGAACAAAAAACCAAACACCGCATGTTCTCACTCATAGGTGGGAATTGAACAATGAGAACACATGGACACAGGAAGGGGAACATCATACTCTGGGGACTGTTGTGGGGTAGGGGGAGGGAGGAGGGATAGCATTGGGAGATATACCTAATGCTAGATGACGAGTTAGTGGGTGCAGCGCACCAGCATGGCACATGTATACATATGTAACTAACCTGCACATTGTGCACATGTACCTTAAAACCTAAGGTATAATAATAAGAAATTAATTAATAAAAAAAAAAAAAGAAAAACCACAAGGTAACTAGAAACCATTGGCTAAAATCATAGGTGACAAAAGGCATGGCTTGAGATTTACGCTGTGTCTAGAACATAAGGGCAGAAGAAAATGAAAAGCAGACAGATTAATTGTATATTTTGACTAAGGTACAAGGATCAAATACATAAATTTCAATTTCCAATTTCCACATTTCTAATCATTAGCTACCACACTCCTATGTATCTCATGAAAGAAAGCAAAAAATGAATTATCTCAGAACCAACCAACCAACCAACCAAACAAACAAACAAAAGAATGGCAATCATTAGAAAGTCAGGAAACAACAGGTGCTGGAGAGCATGTAGAGAAATAGGAATACTTTTACACTGTTGGTGGGACTGTAAACTAGTTCAATCATTGTGGAAGTCAGTGTGGCGATTCCTCAGGGATCTAGAGCTAGAAATATCATTTGACTCAGCCATCCCATTACTGGGTATATACCCAAAGGACTATAAATCATGCTGCTATAAAGACACATGCACACGTATGTTTATCGCGGCACTATTCACAATAGCAAAGACTTGGAACCAACCCAAATGTCCAACAATGATAGACTGGATTAAGAAAATGTGGCACATATACACCATGGAATATCATGCAGCCATAAAAAATGATGAGTTCATGTCCTTTGTAGGGACATGGATGAAATTGGAAATCATCATTCTCAGTAAACTATCGCAAGGACAAAAAACCAAACACCGCATGTTCTCACTCATAGATGGGAACTGAACAATGAGAACACATGGACACAGGAAGGGGAACATCACACTCTGGGGACTGCTGTGGGGTGGGGGGAGTGGGGAGGGATAGCATTAGGAGATATACCTAATGCTAAATGATGAGTTAATGGGTGCGGCACACCAGCATGGCACATGTATACATATGTAACTAACCTGCACATTGTGCACATGTACCCTAAAACTTAAAGTATAATAATAAAAAAAAATTTGCAGAGAATAGAAAAAGAAATAAAACTTCCCAAATAGTTTTATGTCATAATTATCACCTAATATCAAAGCAGAAAAAGAGGACAAGAAAAAGTTCAGGAGCTAATTTCACTTAAAAATATAAATACAGGTATCCCAAAGAAAATACTAGTAAATTGAATCCAACAGAGAATTTAAAAATAATAATACTGCATAAGGACCCATTAGGATATATCAAAGGTATATAAAGATAATTTGATACTTTTTAATCCACAAGTGTTTATTGACAAATTAAAAGAAAAAATCAACATGTCAATAGATGCAGAGAAAGATAAAATTCTAAACAAATGTTGTCCTTGATGAAGCACTAAATTTTATTAAATCACATCTTTTTATGTATGTCTTTTTAATATTTTGTATAATATAATGGCTAGCACCATACAGCACTTCTGCATCTCAAAGTACAATGGTTGTCTTGTGAGGAAGTACTTGAATGATTGAATTTGGGCTCAACTAGCCATTTCATGGAACATTATTTTATTTGTTAGAATTACTGATAAACTATAGTTATTCAGAATTGGTATTTGGCAGATGTTGCCACAAAATAAATGAAGTGAGCCTGTCACTGTAAGAAAAACTGACAGTATTTGTTGCCAGTAATAAATATTTGGTCTATCAAGCAATATCACCCCTTTGGAAAATTCATCCATCATGGTGATGGATGTATATTTCATATACACATTAAATGTGTCAACATTTGGAAGATCTGCATAACTCAGTGCGCCAGTATTTTTCAAATGACCAATGCATTATGTGAAAAAGTTACACATAAATAAAAGATCAACTTAAAAGGCAAAAGAAGCCAATGGATTTTAATGACATAAGGGATAAAATGTCTATCCATGTGTTATCAGATTTCGCATTGCTACTAACCTTTAAGAAACTACCACCTATCACGTTTTGATGTAGTATCAAATAATATTAATTGAAAAGGTTATTAACATAATCTTCCCTTTTACAATTACATACCTGTATAAGGCTGGATTTTCTTCATACATGTCAACCAAAATAACATATCACTACAAATAAATGCAGAAGCTGATACAGGAATCTAGCTCTCTTCTGTTAAGCCAGACATTAAAAAGATTGGAAAAAAAGTAAAACCATGCTATTCTTCAATAAATTTTTTCTAAAAAATATAGTGATTTCTATTTAAAACCTACTGTAAAAACATGTCATGGTAGTACTATTGTTTTATGAGTGAATTAGTAAATAAATATTTTAAATGTCTAATATGAGAATATCAGTAGATACAACCCATATAAATACAGCTCACGGCTCTTTTGGTCCCGAAAATTTTAAGCAGTTAAATGCATCCTGAAACCAAAAGTTTGAGAACTGTTCTCCTAAAGTACAAACATACTTGAAAATTGTTCTCAAATTCAGGAAATCAATTCCTTTGAAAATGAGAACAAATTGAGGGAAAGGAATGGGGATAATGCTTTAGTGTTATCTATAATATTTTAAATCTTTTTTACAGAAAGAAGTGACATGATCAGGTAACAAATTAATATTTTTAATTTTGTCAATGGTATATATGTGTCTAAAATTATTTTATTATATGCTTGAAATATGCCACTAAAGAAAACATAACACTTATTTTTAACCCTAAAATATTTATTAAGTAGTATTAAATTCCTTTGTTATTTTCAAACTCATATTTTTAATGGCTCTTTAACAAATTAGCTATTTAAAACACATAGCCTTATATGTGCTGGCAATTCCAACAGATAACACATAAATTCCAGCAGATAAGGTTACAAATATAACACAAACACTTTCAAATTACCTTCCTCTTTTCATGATCAAAGACTATAAAATGTCATATACTTACTGACCATTCCTTCTCAATATTGATGATATAATCAGAAATAGTTTCTTGTTTTATTTTCATAAATACTTAGGGAAGACATTGAGGCTTTAACATTTTTAATTTGGATGATATTTACATCGTACAAGTATATGACATAAAATCGTTTTCAGGTAGAGTTTAGGTAACTTGAAATCAAAGCTGAGCTGAAAGGGAAGTGACTCTGTTTCGCCCGCACTATCTAAAGGCTGATATTGTTCCCTTTTCCTAGCTGAACTGTTTGCTCTTTCATAGAAAATGGAACTATGCAGAGATTGCATTTAAAAATGTATATTGCAAATTTATAAAGGGAGGACAGGACAGAAAACCACTATGGGAAGAAAAAACCATAACAGAGAATCAGAATGCAAAAATCCAGAAAAAAATCTCAGTATTTAAACATTATAACACATCTTTTATCACAGTAATTTTATAAACTAAAATTAGAATCTAACTTTTGCCTAATTATACTTTATAATATAAGACACAATTATAATTGAATTTATGCCATGGTTAAGTGCTATTCTACCTTACACTACATCATCTATACTATTGCAAAGCACTTATTCCCAATGTTAACTGTATGTGAAAGGAATAAAAGTCTTCAGCAATCTAGGCATGCAATCTTTCTCAACTGAATGAGTTAAATGGTACCTGGAAAAGGGTTTGATATGGTGTCAAAATGTGAAATATAAAAAGATGGCTTATATCTGTGATATTATGCCATTAAATTAATAAAGACTTTAAAGAATGAATCAGACTTTAAAACTCATCTATTCATGGATCTGTAGAGACAAAAGTCATGGTTATTTCTAACCAAAATTAGCTAAAGCATTATTTCTACTACTTTTCCATTACGCTCACTTGTGTCAAGAAAGGAAGGAAACTCATATTTCTGACATCTGCCAGATTACAGGGACTTTCAAATGTTTCTCATTGAGTTCTTTAAACAATCTTATGAACAAGGTTTTGTTATTTTTATTTTACAAATGAGGAAACAGATACATAAGCAATTTTCCTAAGTAAATCATAGGGCAGTTATTCAAATTCATTTAATTTAAGAAAATGTTATGGCAAAAATGCTGAGAAAGTGTGATGGAAAGAAAATTATCAAATTATAAGATTTTTATGTAATTTTTTCAAAATCTGTGAGTCATTTTCAGAATATAAACCACACTGCCTAAATAAGGGTCAATAGTTTATTTACTCTTCATAATCTATACATCTGACAAAGGACTAATATCCAGAATTTACAACAAACTCAAACAAATCAGTAAGAATAAAACAAACAATCCCATCAAAAAGTGGGCTAAGGACATGAATAGACAATACTCAAAACATGATAAACTAATTGTCAACAAACATTTGAAAAAATGCTCAACTTCACTAATGATCATGGAGATGCAAATCAAAACCACAATGTGATACCACTGTACTCCTGCAAAAAACAGCCATAATCAAAAAATTATCGTACTCCTGGAAGAATGTCCATAATCAAAAAATAGAAAAACAGGAGATGTTGGCATGGATGCAGTGATCAGGGAACACTTCTACACTGCTGGTGGGATTGTAAGCTAGTACAGCCACCATGGAAAACAGTGTGGAGATTCCTTAAAGAACTAAAAATAGAACTACCATTTGATCCAGCAATCCCACTACTGGGTATCTATCCAGAGGAAAAGAAGTCATTATTTGAAAAACATACTTGCACACTCATGTTTATAGCAACACAATTCACAAATGCAAAATCATGGAACCAACCCAAATGTCCATTGATCAACGAATGGGTAAAGAAACTATGGCATATATATAATGGAATACTACTCAGCCATAAAAAGGAATGAATTAATAGCATTTGCAATGACCTGGATGAGACTGGAGATTATTATTCTAAGTGAAGTAACTCAAGAATGGAAAACCAAAGATCATATGTTCTCAATGATATGTGGGAGCTAAGCTATGAGGACACAAAGCAACAAAAATGATATAATGGACTTTGGAGACTTGGGGGGAAGAGTGGGAGGGGGGCGAGGGATAAAAGACAACAAATACGATGCAGTGTATACTGCTTGGATGATGGGTGCACAAGGGTCTCATAAATCTCCACTAAAGAACTTACTCATGTAACCAAATACACCCATACCCCAATGACTTATGGAAAATAAAATAATAAAATAAAAATAGTTGATTTACCAAGCAAAAAAAAAAAAAAAGAAAAAGAAAAAAGAAATTATTCATAATTACTTTTTTAGTTTTTAAAGGATCTGAAGGTTTGGTTTGCTAATGGGTTTGACTTATAAATTGGATGAATGATTAGATGTGGAAAACACATTTGTCTTAGTCAATTAGGGATGTTATAACAAATACCATACACTGGGTGGCTTAAACAACAGATTTATTTTCTCACACTTGTGGAAGCTAGGAGTCACTATCAGGATGCCAGCATAGTTGGGTCCTGGTAAGACTTCTTCCTAGCTTGTACGCAGCCACCATCTTGCTGTGTGCTCACATGACCTCTTCTTTGTGTATGCAAGTAGAGAAAGGAAAAGCACTGGTCTCCTCCTCTTCTTATAAGAGCACTAATCCCATTATGGGGCTCACCATCATGAGCTCCTCTAAACCCAATTACCTCCCAAAGGTACTATCACATGGGGAATTAGAGCTTCAACATATGGATTTGGCAGGGACACAAACATTCAGTCCATAACAATACTTCTTTCCCCTCTAAACACATAGAAAATCTGAATCATATATTTTTTAATTAAAAATTGGTCAAGAAGAGAATGACATAAGCAAGATGGCAGAATAGGAGTTCTACCAGTTTCACTCCCCCACACAGAAATCCAACTAGAAGCACCCACAATCAAGAATACCATCCTAACACAAGGACATGGGGAGGGGAACAACACACACTGGGGCCTGTTGGCGGAGTTGGGGCAGTGGGGGGAGCGAATCAGGATAAAGAGCTAATGCATGCAGGGCTTAGTACCTTGGTGGTGGGTTGACAGGTGCAGCAAAACACCATGGCACACGTTTACCTACGTAACAAATCTGCACATCCTGCACATGTATCCCGGAACTTAAAATTTTTAGAAAAACGTCTTGAATATTCCAGGAATTGGGACTGAGGCTGAGACACCACCCTGGGCCACACAACTGAGAAGAGCCATGACCAAAGAGTAACAGAAATTGTTCCCTGACCATTTCACCCTCCCCAAAGTCAGCACCGCACCACACACAGAGAATGTTCCTAGACCCACAGTTTCTACAATAAGAAAAGTGAATTGGAGGCCGATACTCAGTTTCCCCACCATTCTGGGATCCTTTGCAGGAAGAGGCAAGCTCATGATTGTCTCATCCCAGGGGACACAGACAGAGAGTACCAGCAGAGTTAGACCACCTGGGGTCAGTTAGAAACAAAGAATGAAGGTAGGACTTAAAGTAGCCAGCACACAGATCTTGGGAATTGCTCTGTATTCTGGCCAAAAGAGGTGCCACACCAGAAGAGACTAGTCAACAACATCGTGCTGTAGGAAATATTGTCCATAGGCCTTTCAGGCTCAAATCCTGAGCCACCTTCCCCACACAACCCAGTTGCTTTCATTAGTCTTCCCCAGGTTGAGAGGCAACTGCATGTCAGCAATTACCAGTAAAATGACCATCTGGACTTGCCCAGCCTTACTTCCTGGGATGCAAGGCTGGTTCAACATACACAAATCAATCAATGTGATTTATCACATAAACAGAATTAAAAGCAAAAACCATATGATCATCTCAATAGAAACAGAAAAAGGTTTTGGTAAAATCCAGCATCCCTTCATGATAAAACTCCTCAACAGAGTAGGCATCCAAGGAACATACCTCAAAATAATAAGAGCCATCTATGACAAACCCACAGCCAACATCATACTGAATGGGCAAAAGCTGGAGCCGTTCCCCTTGAGACCTGGAACAAAACAGGGATGCCCACTCTCACCACTCCTATTCAACATAGTACTGGAAGGCCTAGCCAGAGCGATCAGGCAAGAGAAATAAAAGGCCTCCAAATAGGAAAAGAATAAGTCAAACTATTGAAAAGTGGGACCTAATTACCTAAAGAGCATCTGCACAGCAAATGAAACTATCAAAAGAGTAAACAGACAACCTGCAGAACGGGAGAAAATGTTCGCAAACTATGCATCTAGACAAAGATCTAATATCCAGTATTTGTAAGGAACTTAAATAAACAACCAAAAAATAATCCCATTAAAAAATGGGGAAAGGAAAAGACACTTCTCAAGGGAAGGGACACGATTGGACAACAAACATATGAAAAAAAAATGCTCAACATCACTAATCATCAGAGAAATGCAAATCAAAACCACAATGAGACACCATCTCACACCAGTCAAAATGGCTATTAATAAAAAGTTCAAAAAAAGCAGATGCTGGCAAGGCTGTGGAGAAAAGGGAGAGAATGCTTATATGCTGACGGTGGGAATGTAAATTAGTTCAGCAACTGTGAAGAGCAGTTTGGAGATTTCTCAAAGAACTTAAAACAGAACTACCATTGGACCCAGCATTTCCATTACGGGGTATATAAATCATTCTACCATAATGACGTATGTATGCATATGTCCATCACAACACGATTCACAATAGCAAAGACATGGATTCAACTTCGGTGCCCATCAGTGGTTGACTGGATAAAGAAAATGCTCATATACACCATGGAATAGTATGCAGTCATAAAAAAGAATGGAGTCATGTCCTTTCCAACAACATGGGTGGAGCTGGAGCCCATAATCCTAAGCAAACTAACTCAGGAACAGAAAACCAAATACATGTTTTCACTTATAAGTGGGAGCTAAACATTGAACACATGTGGACATAAATACGAGAACAATAGAAACTGCAGACTAATGGAGGGGGAGGAGGGGAGGGAGGCATGGGTTGAAAAACTACCTGTTTGGTACTATGCTCTCTGGCTGGGTGCAATATACGCATGCAACAAACCTGCACATGTGCCTCCCATATTGAAAATTTTTTAAAATAAAATTTTTAATAAACCATTTTGTATAAAACCAAAAAAGACCCCAATAGCCAAAAATAAACTTCAGCAAAAAGAACACAGCTGAAGGCATCACACTCTCTGATTTCAAAACATATTAACATATTAAAACAATTTTAATCAAAATACTGTGGTATTGGCATAAAAGCAGAAGCATCTATACACGAGTAGTGAACTATCTGAAAAAAGATGGAGAAACCATACCATTTACAATAGCTACCAAAACCAAAGATCCCTTGGAGTACATTTAACTAAAGAGATGAAAGATCTCTAAAATAAAAACATAAAACATTGAAGAAAAAATTGAAAAGAGAATAGTAAATGGGAAAATATTCCCTGTTCACGGACTGAAAGAATTACCATTACTAAAATGTCCATGTTACTCAAAGCAATCTACAAATGCAAAAAAAATCCATATCAAAATACCAATGATGTTCTTTATAAATATATGAACAGATGTCTCTTCAGATGACATACAAATGGCCAATAGGTATGTGAAAATATGCTCAGCATCACTAATCATTAGAAAAATGTACATCAAAATCACCATGAGACATCATCTCATGCTTGTTAGAATAGCCTTCACCATAAAGATGAATGATGAGTATTGGAGGATGTGGAGAAAAGGTAACTTTTAAGCATTGTTAGTGGGAATGTAAATTAGTATAGCAATTATAGAAAACGGTATGGAGGTTCTTTAAAAACTAAAAATAGAACCACCGCTGGGCACAGTCACTCGTGCCTGTAATCCCAACACTTTAGGAGGATGAGGCAGGAGGATCACTTACAGCCAGGAGTTTGACACCAGCCTGGGCAACATGGCAATACCCCGTCTCTACAAACACAAAATTTAAAAAGCTAGCTGGGCATAGTGGCACACACCTGTAGTCCTAGCTCCTGAGGAGGTTAAAGCAAGAGGATCTTTTGAGCCCAGGAGGGCAAGGCTGCAGTGAGCTATGACTGTGCCACTGCACTCCAGCCTGGGCAAAAGAGTGAGACCTTGCCTCTACTTTTCTTTTTAATGGAACTACCATATGTTTCAGTAATCCCAATTCTAGGTATGTACCCAAAGGAAATGAAGTCAGTATGCTGAAGGCCTATCTGCTCTCCCGTGTTCATCACAGCTCCTGCTCCAGAATCACAATTAACCACCGTGTCAGGTAGTCCTGGGTCCCTTTCTGCGCCAGAATCCATCACTTCTGGGTACCAAATACACTTCTGTATACAATACTGTACCCACCAACTACAGCAGTACCCTGTAAGCAAAGGGAGGAGGGAGAGAACAAAGAAGCAAGCCAAGCCCAGCTACAAGGAGCCAGGTAGGAGATATTCCCTGAGCTGGGTTTGAAGGGACAGGAAAAATAGAAGTTTTGTTGACCAGAAAAAAAAAATTGAGAAGAAAAGTTGAAGCAAAGGGAATAGCACACATGAAAGCAAGGGGATTTGAAATAGGGTGTGTGCGGGGAGTGACAAGGAGTCTGGTATAAACAGAGCGGCGGCAATGACACTATCCAGGCAGTGTCACAGGCCAGGGGCTCCAGAAGCAAGTATGAGAAAGAGTTTGGAGTAAAACGTGTTTACTAGGGAACAGCACCTGTGAAGGAACAAGGGAAGGAGCTTGACTGGGCAGAGGAGGAAGTCAAATTGCAGGCTGGCCTGCCAGAAAGCCGATGTCTCAGCACATTTTCTGCTTCTATAACAAAATACCTGAAACTGGTAATTTATAAAAAACAGAAAATTATTTCTCACAGTTCTGGAGGCTGGGAAATCCAAACCAAGCTGCCAGCTAGTGAGGACCTGGTCTCTGCTTCCGAGACGGCATCCTGTGTCCGCATCCTCTCGGGGGGCAAGAACACCGCACCTTCACATGGGGGAAGGTGAAAGAGCAAGAAAGCCACACACTGCCTGAAGCCTCTTTTATAAAGGGTCTTAAATCCCATTCACGTGGGAGGAGCCTCGTGGCCTAATCACCTCTTAAAGGCCCCACCTCATAATACTATCGCACTGGCTATGAAGTTTCAACACATGACTTTTGGAAAGGACACTTTCACACCATAGCACCAACCCAGCAGGGAGATTTGGAATGAATGTTGACCATCGGAGCTGTCCCATATCAGGTTAAAATGGACAGTCTTTATACCCCTGCCTCAATCACCAGGTGTGGGCTATCCAGGAAAAGGGATTGCCTTGGGGAAGGAGGCTCTCTGTAGCTACAGTAACCCTAAAGGAGCTGACAGCTGAAGGCTGTCTGCCGACCACGCTCCTCACAGCTGGGCAGCAAGTCTGTTCTTGAAGATCATCTCCATGTGTCCACAGACATGTGTGAGCAATGTCATTGAGGGTCCCCTATGGCTAGTTAAGGAGCTTGGATTTTGTGCAATAGACAATAGAGAGCCCATGAAAAGTCTCAGGCATGGAAATGACACACCCAGCTTTGTGTTAAGTGGCATTGTCAACAATGGATGTGAAACAGGGCTGAAGGGTGAAGTCAGGGAGATCAGTTAGGAGACTGTCAGATTGGCCGAAGTGAAGGGAAGGACCTGAAGAGGCAGTAACAGAAGCATGAAGGAGAGGAGGGATCAGAGAGGAATTTAGGAGGTAAAACCTGCAGGGAGGCAAGCCGAGACTGTATTTTTGGAAGGTAAATCACAGTATCAAACATCCAAAAGCAGAACCTCTCAGCATCTACCCTCGCCCTTCCCAGCCAGCATGCACCTGATTAGACATTCTGTTTTCATTCACCAGTTTTCCCAGTATCTGGGTCAATGTTTCATACATAGTAAATGCTTGATAAATACTTGTTGAATGAACAGATGGATGAGTAAGAGGACTGAGTCCACAGTCAACCGACACAAGATGTGGCTGCTACTTCCTGACTGTAAGCCTTCAGAAGCCATATCAAATTGTAGTCTCTACACTCACACAAACACACAAGGTGAAATGCAATACAAGGAAAGGGCTGCCATGGAAGCGCAGCCTAGCTTTGCTTTAACAGCAGCTGTAGAATGAAGGCACACGCACCCTCTGGTGCAGCAGAGCCCATGGAGTGAAACAACTTGTCATTTTCAGTGGAGCCCAGGCCTTTCTTGTTCATTCCAAGGCCATAGGACACACTGCCTGGCCTGCAATTCCTCCACCACCAGGCAAGCAACCCACTTAGCTATGGGTCAAAAACATCTTCTTAGCCTAAGAATCTCTCTCTCTCTCTCTCTCTCTCACACACACACACACACACACACACACACACACACACAGAATCCAGATCTCAGCTCTTAAGAGAATGACTAGAAGTGCATATTTTGAGGACCCGCAGCAGTGGTACCTAAGATGCCATTTGACTGAAAAAAAAAAAAAATTCAGAACCTCATCCTACTTAACCCATATTATTATTAAGTACTCATTGATATGTTTTTTTAATTGGCTTTCTAATCGGCTTGCCTGCAAAAACAATGCAAATATGCAGAGAGTTAAAAGTAAGAAGTGTATCCATAAGTGCCTATTTGTATAGACTATGTTGTGAAGGATGCTCAAGACACTTAGAAGCTCCCCCTGGAAATGGGAACAGGGACTGGAAGGCACAAGAAGGATGGCATAAAGACCAGACTGCAAAAACTACAAGAAATGCCTAATTCTTCAATGCCCAGACACCAATGATCACCTAAAAACACTGAGACCATCCAGGAAAACATGAGCTCACCAAATGAACTGAAGGCACCAGGGACCAATCCTGAAGAAACAGAGATATTTGATCTTTCTTACAGATAATTCAAAATAGCTGGGTTAAGGAAATGAAAAGAAATTCAAGATAACACAGTGAAGAAATTCAGAATTCTATCAGGTAAATTTCACAAAGAGATTGAAATTATTAAAAAGAATCGAGCAGAAATTCTAGAGTTGAAAAACTACTACAGGGAAACATTGGAGAAACTCTCAAGGACATTGGTCTGGGCAACAATTTCTTAAGTAATATCCCACAAGCAGAGGCAACCAAAGCAAACATGGACAAATGGGATCACATCAAGTTAAAAAGCTTCTGTGCAAAGGAATAATCAACAAAGTGAAGAGAAAACCCACAGAATGGGAGGAAATATTCGCAAACTACTCATCTGACCAGGGATTAATAATCAGAATATATAAGGAGCTCAAACAACCCTACAGGAAAAAATCTAATAATCCAACTTAAAAATTGGTAAAATATTTGAATGGACATTTCTCAAAAGAAGATACACAAATGGCAAACAGACATATGAAAAGGTGCTCAATATCATTGATTGTCAGAGAAATGCAAATCAAAACTACAATGAGATACCATCTCATCCCAGTTAAAATGGCTCTTATCCAAGAGACAGGCAGTAACAAATGTTGGTGAGCATGAGAAGAAAAGGGGACCCTCATCCACTGTTGATGCGCGTGTACATTAATACAAGCACTACGGAGAACAGTTTGGAGGTTCTTCCAAAAAAAAAAAAAAAAAAACTAAAATTAGAGCTACCATATGATCCAGAAATCCTGTTGTGAGGTATATACTCAAAAGAAAGGAAATAAGTATATTGAAGAGATATCTGTAAGCCCCTGTTTGTTGCAGCACTGTTCACAATTGTCAAGATTTGAAAACAACCACAGTGTCCATCAACAGATGATTGGATAAAGAAAATGTGATATATATACACAATGAAGCACTATGCAACCATAAAAAAAGAATGAAATCCTAAATGTGGAGAAACAGCAACGCTTTTACGCTGCTGGTGGGAATGTAAATTAGTTCAACCATTGTGGAAGACAGTGTGGCGATTCCTCTAGGATCTAGAACCAGAAATACCATTTGACCCAGCAATCTCATTACTGGGTATATACCCAAAGGATTATAAATCATTCTACTATAAAGACACATGCACATGTATGTTTATTGTGGCACTATTCACAATAGCAAAGACTTGGAACCAACCCAAATGCCCATCAATGACAGACTGGATAAAGAAAATGTGGCACATATACACCATGGAATACTATGCAGCCATAAAAAAGGATGAGTTCACGTCCTTTGCAGGGACATGGATGAAGCTGGAAACCATCATTCTCAGCAAACTATTGCAAGAACAGAAAACCAAACACCACATGTTCTCACTCATAAGTGGGAGTTGTACAATGAGAACACATGGACACTGGGAGGGGAACATCACACACCAGGGCCTGCTGCAGGGTGAGGTGGGGGACTAGGGGAGGGATAGCATTAGGAGAAATAGCTAATGTAGATGACGGGTTGATGGGTGCAGCAAACCACCATGGCACGTGTATACCTATGTAACAAACCTGCACGTTCTGCACATGTATCCCAGAACTTAAAGGATAATTAAAATAAAAATAAAAAAGAAGAATCATAATCGAATAAAAGTAATTCTACCACTAAAAAAGAACGCGATTTGAAACAACATGGATGGAACTGCAGGACATTATGTTAAGTGAGATAAGTCAGGCACAGAAAGACAAACTTCATATTTTCTCACTTATTTCTGGGAGCTAAAAATAAAAACAAACCCATGGAGATAGAAAGTAGAAGGATGATTACCTGAGGCTGGGAAGGGACTGGGAGGATGGGGGAGAAGTGGGAATGATTAATGTGTACAAAAAAATAGAATGAATAATATCTAATATTTGATAGCTCAACAGGGTGACTATAGTCCATGATAATTTAATTGTCCATTTAAAAATAACTAAAAGAGTATAATTGGATTGTTTGTAACACGAAGTATAAATGCTTGAGGGGATGAATACCTCATTTTCCATGATGCGGTTATTCCACATGGCATGCTTGTATCAGGTTATCTTGTGTGCCTCATTAATATATACACCTATTACATACCCACAAAAATTAAAAATAAAAAAGTAAAAAATAAAAATAATGAGCATTACGAACCACTATATGCCTAATATATATAACTGACAATTTCCTGGAAAAACATAACATGCCAAAATTGGCCCAAGAAACAGAGAATTGAACAGATGCTAAATATTGAAGAAAGTAAAATGGTAGTTATTGGCTTCCTAACGTCCCTTCAAAAAAACCTCCAGGAGGCCCGGCACGGTGGCTTACACCTGTAGTCCCAGCACTTTGGGAGGCCAAGGCGGGCGGATCAAGAGGTCAGATCGAGACCATCCTGGCTAAGTGGTGAAACCCTGTCTCTATTAAAAAATACAAAAAATTAGCCGGGCATGATGGCAGACGCCTGTAGTCCCAGCTACTCAGGAGGCTGAGGCAGGAGAATGGTGTGAACCTGGGAGGTGGAGCTTGCAGTGAGCCAAGATCGGGCCACTGCACTCCAGCCTGGGTGACAGAGTGAGACTCTGTCTAAAAAAAAAAAAAAAAAAAAAAGTTGGAAAAGAATTCAAAGAAATGAAGACCTCTTCTTTAGACCTCCCCTTTCCCTCTTCTGTTCTGTAGATGATCTCATCTGACTCGACGGCTCAAGATAATTTTGTATGTCTCCAAATTTTTATCCCCATACAAAACCTCTCACGTATCTCAGTACCCGCCTGCCATCTCCCTGCTCACCTCTCAGGAGCTTAAACCCTTTCTCGTGTTAATTCATTAAGTACCTCCCCAAATTCCTTAAGAAGAAAATGGAGGCCATCCTTGATCTTACCTTTTGTTTTATGTCCAAGACCCAGTCCACCACTGAATCTTCCTGATTTCACCCCCAGATGTAGGTAGCTAATGTATGTTCCTATCTTCCCTGGTCCTATCCTAGTTCAAGCAGCCCTCCCCTCCTGCCTGAGCCACTGGTCTTCCAAACTTGCTTCTGTCTGTCTGTCTCCAAGCCTTGTCTGCATATAGCAACCCGAATGACCCTCATTCAACCTATTTGAATCAATCCACTCATTCAATCTATTTGATCCTCATTCAACCTATTTGAATCAATCCACTCTCCTGCTCAAAATACTTCAATAACCTTTCATTGTAACTAGGATAAAACACAGAAAAACTCACCAGCTCCATCTGCCCCTCCTTCCCTCCTGACGTTAATTTGTGTCATCTTGCTCACAAAACACTAGCACTGACTTTCTCTCAGTCCTGTAACACAAAAAGCTAATTCCCCACTTTTATGTCCTTGCAGGTGCTGTTTCCTCTCTCTGCAAACGTCTTTTCTCAGTCCTTTGAGTAGGTGACACCCTCTCAGTTTTCTGGTCTTAGCTTAAATGTCTCTTTCTCAGATATCTTTTCTTTTGTTTTTTTCTATGTTTAGATGTTTATTTTTTTATTTTTCCATAAGTTATTGGGGTACAGGTGGTGTTTGGTTACATGAGTAAATTCTTTAGTGGTATTTGTGAGATTCTGGTGCACTCATCACCCGAGCAGTATACACTGCACCTTATTTGTAGTCTTTTATCCCTCACCCCCTACTCTTCCCCCTGAGTCCCCAAAGTCCACGGTATCATTCTTATGCCTTTGCATCCTCATAGCTTAGCTCCTACATATCAGTGAGAACATATGATGTTTGGTTTTTCATTCCTGAGTTACTTCACTTAGAATAATAGTCTCCAATCTCATCCAGGTCACTGCAAATGCTGTTAATTCCCTTTTGTGGCTGCATAGCATTCCATCATATATATACCACAGTTCCTTTATCCACTCGTTGATTGATGGTTATTAGGGTTGGTTCCACGATTTTGCAATTGCGAATTGTGCTGCTATAAACATGTGTGTGCAAGTATCTTTTTCGAATAATGACTTCTTTTCCTCTAGGTAGATGCCCAGTAGTGGGATTGCTGGATCAAACGGTAGTTCTACTTTTAATTCTTTAAGGAATCTCTCCACACTGTTTTCCATAGTGACTGTGCTAGTTTACATTCCCACCAGCGGTGTACAAGTGTTCCCTGTTCACCGCATCCACGCCGACATCAGATACCTTTTCTGACCAAGCGATCTAAGAAGTTGATCATTTCTCTTCCCCTCTTATCTGTTGCTCAGATTCCTGTTTCCTAGCGGCATTCATCCGTTTGTGATGATTTTATTTCCCGGTCTGTTTACTTTAGAAGACTTCTCCCATACTGGTCTGCAAACTCCAGAAGGGGAGGCAGTTATGTTCATCTTGTTCATGGTGGTATCTGCAGCACCGAGCCCAATGCCTGCCGTCAATAACGCATGAATAGCACAAGAAAAGGATGAATGGCAAGATAAACTCTGGGTATGAGTAGAACTGAGGTTGGTTTTGATGAGAGGTGTTGGGAGTCTGGGCTGCTCCCAGAAGGCGGATGAGGAGTGAATACAGGGACTTCAGTAGCAGAGGGGGGATGCAGGGGGTGAGGACTGAATGCAGGAACTTCAGTAGCAGGAGAGAGGGTACGTTCTCATAATGACTCTGTGTAATGGCTGGGTGGTCAGGCAGCCCTGACCACCTCATAATCTCACCATGGAGGGTTTATTATTGTTAGATTTGAAAAGAAGGGGAAACTGCCGGGGAGGGTGGCTCATGCCTGTAATCCTAGCACTTTAAGAGGCTGAGACGGGCGGATCATGAGGTCAGGAGATTGAGACCATCCTGGCTAACACGGTGAAACCCCGTCTCTACTAAGAACACAAAAAATTAGCCGGGCTTGGTGGTGGGCGCCTGTAGTCCCAGCTACTCGGGAGGCTGAGGCAGGAGAATCGCTTGAACTCGGGAGGTGGAGGTTGCAGTGAGCTGAGATCGTGCCACTGCACTCCAGCCTGGGTAATAGAGTGAGACTCGGTCTTGAAAAAAAAAAAAAAAGAAAAAGAAACAAAGAAAAGTAGGGGAAACTAAGGCCTAGAACGATAATCATGGCCCATTAGTAGTGGAACTAGGAACAGGGCTGAAATCATTCATATTCTCCTCCAGCACGGTGCCTATGGTGTCACTGTGGCCTGAAGGAGGACTCCAAACTGAGATGTTTTACATCTGCCAAATATGAGACTGGAGGCACTTTGCTTGAAATCTTTTGGAAGGCAGTAAACTTCCCATCGAAGAGGAGATACAGGGCTAGGTTCAGTCCTATAATCCCAGCACTTTGGGAGGCCAACGTGGAAGAACTGCTTGAGCCCAGGAGTTTGAGACCAGCTTGGGCAACATGGTGAGACCTCGTCTCTACAAAAAAATTAAAAAAAAATTAGCCAGATGTGGTGGCAGACGCCTGTGGTCCCAGCTACTCGGGAGGCTACTCAGGATCACTTAAGCCTGGGAGGTTGAGGCTGCAGTGAGCAGTGACGGTGCCACTGCACCCCAGCCTGGGCAATAGAGCAAGACCCTGTCTCAAAAAATAAAATAAAATAAAATAAAAATAAAGAGGAGATACAAAGACAAGATGAGTTGCTAGCCAGATGAGGTGTTGTTTGGCCAGGGTGCTAAAAATCCAGTTACTTTATGGGGAGGATATGTCTGCATAGCCTGGTTTGAATCTGAAGTCCTTTCAGCTCTGAGACAGTGGAGCTAGGAGTTTGGTCAGAGAGAGGGAGGGCTGAGGCAGAGAGAGGGAGGGCTGAGGCAGAGAGAGGAAGGGCTGAGGCAGAGAGAGGGAGGGCTGAGGCAGAGAGAGGGAGGGCTGAGGTAGAGAGAGGGAGGGCTGAGGTAGAGAGAGGGAGGGCTGAGGCAGACAGAGGGTGGGCTGAGGTAGAGAGAGGGTAGGCTGAGGGGCCATGGTTTGGTCAAAGAGAGGGAGGGCTTTGGGAGCCACGGTTTGGGAGAGCCAAGCGCATCCTATCCACCAGAAAGAGGAAAGGGAGATGAAGGAGGAAGGTGTCCACGTGGGGGAGGAGGGAGACTCTGGCCTACTCCTTGTAAACAAGACTCATTTCCCAAGGCCTTTGCTCATAGATACTGAGATCGAGGCAATTACCCATGTTTATCTGAAGAAACCATCTTGGGATTGCCTCCCTGAGGCCTCCCCCAAACTGATAAATAATCCTGACACAGTTCTGACTCGGCCCCTTCCTTTCTGACCTGAGGCTCAGGCATCAGCTCTCAGGTCCCGCAGCCCCACTGGGGCACCCGGTCTTACATTGTGTCTCCTCTCTTCTGGGGACCAAAGGTCCAGGCGCCAGTTCCCCTGCTTTTCACCTGTACCCTGCTTCAGCCTTGAGTCCCACCACCAGACTTTGGGCCCTGTATGTCCTGACTCTGAACGTTCACTGGATGGAGGAGAAAAGTGGAGGCAGCAGAACCTGTGAATTCTGAGAGCAGCACGGACACTGGGTAAGGTCTGGATGGCTCAGCCTCAGGCTTGATTTCTCTTCTTTTCTTTTTTCTTCCTTTCCTTTTCCTTCCTTCCTCCCTCTCTCCTTCTCTGTCTTTTTCTTTTCTTTCTTTCTTTCTTTTCTTTCTCCTTCCTTCCTTCCTTCTCTCTTCCTCCCTCCCTTCCTTCCTCTTTCTCCTTCCTTCCTTCCTTCCTCCCTCCCTTCCTTCCTCCCTCCCTCCTTTCCTTCCTTTCTTCCTTCTCCTTTTTCTCTCTTCTCCATTTCCCTCTCACAAACATCCTCGCATGCTTTAAAAACTCTGTTTGATCTAACCTCTTAGTGTTGAAAGGGAATCGAAGAATCCCTGCAATTATTTTACTGCTCATTTGCAAAGTGCTGTCACACGCCCTGTTGCATGTGATTCTCACAACCTGCAAGAAGTCTTTGTGGGTGCGACGAGGAGGCTCAGGGATGTTGCACGCCCTGCTCGAGGTCACGCAGCCAGGAAACGACAGAGGAGGTACCAAGTGCAGTGTCCTGACACCAAGCGTGGAGCCCTTTTCCATACGGCCCCTGTGTTCTCTCCCCTCTCCCCCCAGCCATGCTGCAAGGGGGTTTGTCTCTCTAAGGCCATCTGACCACACAAGTGTTCAGAACCACTGACTCTTACAGACTCAGAGCAGTGTTTCCCAAAGCGTAGGATCCAAATCACCAGGTGCTTCCTAAAAAGGCTTGGTTCTCAGAGCAGAATTCAAAACAGGGGGCCAGAAAACCGACTTTTTGTTTTGAGGCATCACAGGTGATTCTGATGCACAGGGTCAGGAGACCTTTGCCTTGAGGGCTAGAAAGCAGTGGTATTGATTCCTCTGGGGGTCTCTGGCTTTCCTTGTCATCTGTCAGGGAAGAATCCCAGAGGGCCCTGAACTCCAGGCACCAGGCTGGTTAGGCAGTGGACTTGAGCAACAGAATAGGGGAATCAAATCTGGGCTCCATCACTTACTAGTCAAGCAATTTCAGGAAATTTACTCATCTTCTAAGCCTCAGTTCCTCATCTATAAAATGGGACAATAGGACCAAGTAGGGTTGTTGTGTGAACTAAAGATCTTTATGTAAAGTATTTAACACATTGTCTGACCAAATGCTGAGTAAAAGGTGGTGGTTTGCTCAAAAAACCGTTTTTTATGTGTTAAACTTGGGTTCGAACCCAAACTTCTGACTCGAAATTTTCTGACATACCAGTGGCACTGAATATCTGAGAACTGGATTTGGGGAAGTGGAGTAATGAATCCACTCATTTCCTAAATGCAGGGCCTGCCTCATCCTCTGCCCTTCACCTGGAGCTCCAAATTACTTCTGGGTTACTCACAGTTCCCACATCTGCACTTATTTATTCTTCATTACTTCAAATTAATAATGTTTCCGACTGAATTTGCAGAACAGGCTCTACACTTTGCTGGCACACTGGCTGGATTTTCACACAACTGCATTTTTCTCTGTACTGTCTCTTATTTTCTTAGGCTCTTGGGCTCATCACGATTCCTTACTTATTGTTCTCAATTGCACGGAGTGTCGAATATTCTATGCAGTTCAGTTCGGTCCTCGTGTGTGGACGCCTACACTATGACTGGTACTGGCTGAGGTCCTGAGGATGCAGTCATGAAAATGATGTTTTCCCTGCTGTGGAGGCACTCACAGTGTCGTGGGAAAACAGACATTTAGGAAAAACATGAGATGGACCATCCTAAAGGAATGTGAAGACCAAGATATAACGCAGAACCTGTCATTGTGACCTCTGGGGTGGGAGGAGGTGCTTGACTGGGAGCAATAATGGGTCCTTCCAGGCTGACAATGGAAGATGAGAGTGGAGAAAGCACATTTGGTGAAAAGGAAGAGCGAGGCTAAGGATGGAAGGAAACGTGTTTCTTGCATTCTAGAAGTGCAGAGCGAGGGAGCAGGAGAGGCCACTGGGGATAAAGCAGCCTGGAGCACTGACCAACCGGCCACAAACGTGGCCTGCTCTGGAGGACGTGGGAAAGCTCAGCCACCACAGGGAAGATACGTGCTCTGCTTTGTAATTTCGAAAGCAGACCCGATGCAGCACGGGTGCTGAGCCCTTTATATTCTTGCCTTCATCCTCACAGTGACACTGAAGAGTCGGTAGCACTGGCATCGAGTGTGGGTGAACTGCATGTTTTTTATATTATTATAGAAGAATAATAAACTGGATGCTTAATTTAACAATTACTATAAACATCTTTCCAGACATAAATTTAAAAATATTAGCATCATTGTTTATGATCATTTCAGTGTTCCATTAATTTGATGGATTATGTAATTTTAAAACAGACTTACTGAGATATAAGTAATGCCATAAAATTCAGCCATTCAAAGTGTACAACGGAATTATTTTTGTTTGTTTTTTGTTGTTGTTGTTTGAGACAAAGTTTCACTCTTGTTGCCCAGGCTGGAGTGCAGTGGCACAATCTCCAGGCTGGAGTGCAGTGGTGCGATCTTGGCTCACTGCAACCTCTGCCTCCCGGGTTCAAGCGATTCTCCTGCCTCAGCCTCCCGAGTAGCTGGCACTACAGGCGCCCCCCACCACGCCAGGCTAATGTTCTGTATTTTTAGTAGAGACGTGGTTTCACCATGTTAGCCAGGCTGGTCTCCAACTCCTGACCTCAGGTGATCCATCTGCCTTCACTTCCCAAAGTGCTGGGATTACAGGCGTGAGCCACTGCACCTGGCAAGAATGGTTTTAATACACTCATGCGCTTTTGCAACTATCACCTCAGTCTAATTCTGGAGTGTTTTCATCACTCTCAAAAGAATCCTGTACCCTTTCACAGTCGCTCCTCGTGTCTCCCTCTCCCCAGCTCCTGGTAACCACTAGTCTACCTTGTGTCTCTATGGATTTGCTTATTCTGTAATCTTTCAAAGAAAATCTCGAATGTTGAATGTGTATGTTATTTCTACAGTTTTTTCGATTATTAACAGGTTCTGAGAAACATCTCAGAAAATACCTACATTTTTACATTCTGTCTGATTATATTAAAATAAATTTCTAGAATTAGAATATGCTGAAATAAAAGCATGTCCTTTTTTGTTAGTTTCCCAAGTCACAAAATGACATTGTTGAGTGTACGGTTTTCTCCTTTTTTGTGGAAAAATACTTAGTAATTGATGCTGAAAAAATAGTTTTCAAGGATAATAGTGTGTGTGAAAATGAGTTTTTGAACATAGGTGTTATGATCTTCAAGAAATATAAAATTAAATTTATGAAAGACTAGAAGACCAGACACAAGGAGTCTGCTATTTGCTACAGCGTCCAGCGTTGTCATAATGATTCCCGGCATAAAAGCAAAAAGTGTACGATCTCAAGTATCTTTAATAACTGTCAGTGTAACTTATAACATTGTGATTTAGCTCCAAAAAGTCTATTTCCTTGCAGTATTTTTTGCCATAGTTATTGCATTTTCTTTTGCAAAATAAATGCAGGTGTGATAATGCAAAGTGAGTAAGATTGGCCCCCCACACACAGGCTGTGGACCAATCTTATTTATAAATATAACTACAAAAGCCACATAAAACATCAGGGAGTCAATTTTAATAGTTTATACCAGCAACACAAGTATGGCTCCATATTGGGAACGCTGTTAACTGTGACAAAAACTTAAAAAGCATCTGCTTAAAGATGCAGCAGCCCTACTTGATTATTAAAATACTCCTGGTAAAATGCAAGCAGAAGGAGAGTTGCTAAATAAACACACCCTCTTCTGCTTAAAGTCCTTTAAGGCTCTTTATTGCATTTGAAATAAAATTTTAGCCCGGGCGCGGTGGCTCACGCCTGTCATCCCAGCACTTTGGGAGGCCGAGGCAGGCAGATCACAAGGTCAGGAGTTTGAGACCAGCCTGACCAACATGGTGAAACCCCGTTTCTACTAAAAATACAAAAATTAGCCAGGCGTGGTGGCGGGTGCCTGTAATCCCAGCTACTTGGGAGGCTGAGGCAGGAGAATCGCTTGAATCCGGGAGGTGGAGGTTGCAGTGAGCTGAGATCGAGCCAGTGCACTCCAACCTGATGATAAGAGTGAAACTTGGTCTTAAAAAATAAAATTAACATAAAATAAAATAAAATAAAATAAAATAAAAAAATAAAATAAATAAAATAAAATAAGTACTACCATAACAATTCACTAAATCCACATGTACAGGCTGTTTCTGAAGTTCCATCCAGTTCTACTCATTTGCTCACTCTAGCATCTGTACCAGGCTTTAGAGTCTGGATATTTGGCAGAGCGGGTTCCCTTCGTTACTCTGTTTCAATCTTTTCCTAGCTTATTTTCATGCGTACTTTTAGGTAAAATTTAGGTTAGCTTTTGTTTCCCCCAAATCCCATGATCTTGACTTTGAGAGGTTAAGCTTCAGGTTAATGCAAGTGACTATGCATTACTTTTGGTAATTTTATCTATTTATTAAATGTATATCTTATGTCTCTTGGGAGAATCTGCAGGTCCTGCGCAATTCTTGTTAACATTGTAATACTTAGATAATGGAAATGGGATTGCTTTGTATTGTATTTTAACCGAATTCATAGATATAATATATGGAATAATGGGCAATATTTGAATACTTTATTACCTAATTTTATCCTTGCCACCCCCATGTTGCACATGGAGGATACCAGTTCTGGAAGAGCTCAAGTAACCTGCCTGGGATGTCACAGCTAGTCGGTGGTAGTACTCGGATTTGCATTCTGAGGGCACAGGCTTTATGGCTACACTATATGGCTTACTGGGAGCACCATTAGTTTGGGGTCTATTCATTTTGTGTTTGGTAACTTTACTGACATCCCTTTTTATTTCCAGTGACATTTCATCAATTGAGGGTTCCCAGATAGACTATCATATAAGCAAATAATAATTTTTCCCTCTCCTTTCCAATATGATCCCCTTTGTCTAGTTGTACAATATCTATTTCTTATAATGTATACATGTTTTAAAAATCTATACGTCATAACATACTCATCTTTAAACATTTCAAGAGTACAGTAAGATGACAGGATTTAAAATAAGTCATAGATATTATTCCTATAATATTGAGTACGCCAGATTAGAAGTTGCTGGAATAATTAAGTTGCACAGAGATTTTCCACGTTCTGTTTTTGTGCCTGTTATGACTTTGTTGCCTATCTAAACAGATTATAAAATTTAGTCTAAAGTATTTTTAATGCTAAGAAAATAGCTGATTTTGCTTATCTTCTTGTCATCTTACAATTGAGGGCACCTTGTAAACATCTGTTGGTGTTAATGTTGCAGAGAGTTGGGGAAATAGATGGAGGCAACCAGAGTGAAGGTTCAGAGTTCCTTCTCCTGGGGATGTCAGAGAGTCCTGAGCAGCAGCGGATCCTGTTTTGGATGTTCCTGTCCATGTACCTAGTCACGGTGCTGGGAAATGTGCTCATCATCCTGGCCATCAGCTCTGATTCCCACCTGCACACCCCCATGTACTTCTTCCTGGCCAACCTCTCCTTCACTGACCTCTTCTTTGTCACCAACACAATCCCCAAGATGCTGGTGAACCTCCAGTCCCAGGACAAAGCCATCTCCTATGCAGGCTGTCTGATGCAGCTCTACTTCCTGCTCTCCTTGGTGACCCTGGACAACCTCATCCTGGCCGTGATGGCGTATGATCGCTATGTGGCCATCTGCTGCCCCCTCCACTATGTCACAGCCATGAGCCCTCGGCTCTGTATCTTGCTCCTCTCCTTGTGTTGGGTGTTCTCTGTCCTCTATGGCCTCATCCGTACCCTCCTCATGACCAGGGTGACCTTCTGTGGGTCCCGAAAGATCCACTACCTCTTCTGCGAGATGTACATTCTGCTGAGGCTGGCATGTTCCAACATCCATGTCAACCACACAGTACTGGTTGCCACTGGCTGCTTCATCTTCCTCATCCCCTTAGGTTTCATGATCACGTCCTACGCCCGCATTGTCAGAGCCATCCTCCGAATACCCTCAGCCACTGGGAAGTACAAAGCCTTCTCCACCTGTGCTTCCCATTTGGCTGTGGTCTCCCTCTTCTATGGGACTCTGGGTATGGTGTACCTGCAGCCCCTCCAAACCTACTCCACGAAGGACTCAGTAGCCACAGTGATGTATGCGGTGGTGACACCCATGATGAACCCTTTCATCTACAGCCTGAGGAACAAGGACATTCATGGGGCTCTGGGAAGACTTCTCCAAGGAAAAGCCTTCCAGAAGTTGACATGAGGGGTAATTTTGGGCATTGAAGTGGAGACAGAAAACTTCCTCCACCGTGAGCAAGGCCTGTGGGGGATATCGGATAAGAACATAGGTCCAGCTCAGAATGAGTTTATGGATTTGTGGTGAAGCAAAGACACCTCTGTCTAACCCAACTGCAGCTGCACCAGACTCATCTGTTTCAACTTTTATGTAACAAGGTTGCGAGTTGTTTTTCAGTGGCCATAGGTCCTTAGGTCATGTGACCTGAGTATGCTCAGATGAACCAAGCATGAAACCACAGGAGAAACTAAGTGCTGGGACAGAAGCTTTTTTTCTCTTTTTTTTTTGAGACAGAGTCTGGCTCTGTCACCCAGGCTGGAGTGCAGTGGCGTGATCTCAGCTCACTGCAACCTCCACCTCCCAGGTTCAAGCAATTCTCCTGCCTCAGCCTCCCAAGTAGCTAGGACTACAGGTGCCCACCACCACGCCTGGCTATTTTTTTTGTATTTTAGTGGAGATGGGGTTTCTCCATGTTGGCCAGGAGAGTCTAGATCTCCTGACCTCGTGATCTGCCCGCCTTGGCCTCCCAAAGTGCTACAATTACAGGAGTGAGCCACTGGGCCCGGCCATAATTTTTGTACTTTTAGCAGAGACAGGGTTTCACCATGTTGACCAGGCTGGTCTCGAACTCCTGACCTCAAGTGATCCACCTGCCTCGACCTCCCAAAGTGTGGTGAGAGGTGAAGCCCCTGGACTTCCTGGGTAGAGTGGGGACTACTTTTCTGTCTAGCAAGAGGATTGTAAAACGCACCAATCAGCACTCTGTAGCTAGGATTGTAATATGCACCAATCAGTGCTCTGTAGCTAGCAAGGGGACTGTAAAATGCACTAATCAGCACTCTGTAAAATGCACCAATCAGCAGGATCCTAAAAGTAGCCAATCACAGGGAGGACTGAAAAAAAGGGCATTCTGATAGGACAGAAACGGAACACGGGCAGGGACAAATAACAGAATAAAAGCTGGCCACCCCTCAGCCAGCAGCGGCAACCCACTCTGGTCTCCTTGCATGCTGTGGAAGCTTTGTTCTTTTGCTCTTCACGATATTTCTTGCTGCTACTCACTCTTTGGGTCCGTGCCATCTTTAAGAGCTGTAACATACCATGAAGGTCCACTGCTCCATTCTTGAAGTTAGCAAGACCATGAACCCACTGGAAGGAACCAACTCTGGACACACTGGGATTATAGATGTGAGCATTTAATAATTTAATACCTGCCTCTGGTTTTGCTTCCCAGATTCTCAGCTTCAGGAGAAGCAGCTCCACTCTTACTGCTTTCGCTAACTTCATTTCCCTAACACTATATCGCCATTGTTTTAATACATTCTTCTTTATCCTATGGGAATAGTTGTCTTTCATTATTATTTTCATTTGAATAGCTCTGATGCAATAAGGTTTATCTTTTTCCTGGTATTTGTTAACAATTTGCATTTTTTGTTAATCACTCTTGTGCATTTTATTTTTGGTTGTGTATTGTTCAATTTCCAGTACCATGGAATCTCTATGTATGTCTCTCCTTCAGAAGTAACCATGACCCTGAATTTTGTGTTTGTCATTTTCTTCCTTCACTCCAACCCATGGGAAGTACAATTCAGCATGAGATTTGGGTAGGGACACAGAGCCAAACCCTATCAGTGTCCATTCACCTACAGATGGACATTTGGGTTGTGGGGCAGGCAGCCTCTAAAATGTCTCCCAATGATTGCTGCCTCATGGTATTCATGGCTGTATATAGTGCCCTCTCTTGGGTGTGGGTGAAATCTAGGGACTTGCCTCTAACAAAGAGAATACAGTAAAACTAATGACTTCTGAGATTAAGTTATAAAAGACTATGATTTCCATCTCCTCTCTTTCTGGCTCTCTTCTCGATTGCTCTGTGGAAGGAAGCAGACGTGTTTTGAGAGGCCTTAGTAGCAAGGAACTGAAGGTGGCCTCCAGCCAACAGACAGCGAGGCACTGAAGCCCCCAGTCCAACAACTAGCAAAATGTGGAAACTTACCAGGGATCACGTGAATGACCATGGAAGCTTATCCTTCCCTGGTCAAGCCTTGAGACAGCTGCACCACTGGCTGATATCGCTAAGGCAGCCTCATGAGAGAACCCAGACCCAGTATTTTTGATGCATATTTGGCATCCTAATTGAGATGTGCTATAAGTTTAAAAAACACATACCAGGCCAGGCGTGGTGGCTCACTCCTGTAATCCCAGCACTTTGGGAGGCCGAGGCGGGCGGATCACGAGATAAAGAGATCGAGACCATCCTGGCCAACATGGTGAAACCCCGTACCTACTAAAAATACAAAAATTAGCCGGGCATGCTGGCGCGCACCTGTAGTCTCAGCTACTCGGGAGGCTGAGGCAGGAGAATCACTTGAACCTGGGAGGTGGAGGTTGTGGTGAACCGAGATCGTGCCACTGAACTCCAGCCTGGCAACAGAGCAAGACTCCGTCTAAAAAAACAAAACAAAACAAACAAAACACATACCAGATTTCAAAGACTATGAAATATAAAAATGTAAAATCTGTCACTTATAATTTTTTATTTTTTAAATATTTTTTTCACTACAACCATGACAGATGAAAAATTTTAAATATTAACATGTTGAAGTGGTAATATTTTAGATTATTGAATTAAATAAAATACATCATTAATTTCACCTATTTCTTTTTACTTTTATTAAAGTGGCTCTTGAAAAATTTAAATTATGTATGTGGTTCACATGAAATTTCTATTGGATAGCACTGCTCTGGATGATAGCTTCTTCTTCCAGAAATGACTTATTTTTGAGTCTGGCAGGCAGAAAGGACAGGAGTAGATCCCTTTCATCCAACCCATGATCGAGTTAGTTGCTTAAAGCTGAGTTTCATTCTTTGCGAGGCTTGGCCTATTTCCAATCATGCCTTACTCCTAGAATGTATAGCACGCTAACAGTCCCATTTCAAAGCTGAGAGTGTTTATTGTACTTTTCCCTTTGGCAGGACCTTACCTGCAAGTTTTATCTCTCCAGCCACATAACCCGCTAAAACTCTGCTCACTTCTTAGCCTCTCAGCTACACTCTCTGCTATCTCAGTCCCTGTGTTGGAGTCAGCAAATGCGTTTTGAGGGGAAGCAGTTCAATCATTAGCAGTCTCTTTTTGGGATTCCTTTCTCTTCTGGGTTTTGGCCCAAGTCAGACTTGGTAGCTCGTTTTTGGCTCTCAGACTTCTGGTGGCAAGGTCATTTCTTTGCTTGATGAGGAGCGAGAGTCTAGAGTTGTCCTTTTCTACCAGAGTTCCCTGAGGGAATTAACTGAACGTCCCAAAACATACACTCTGTCATGTACTAACTTCCGTCCTATGCATCTAGAATGTTGCCAGCTATGAAATTTAGAAAATAGTCGAGTCATTTTGTGTAGGGCTTAATTCTCTCATGGAAACTGAGTTGAGCAATGCTAGTGTAAAGAATCTTGTTAAGGTAACTTAGGTCACACACCCATATAGAACCATCACACCGTGGCCAGGCCATTAGATATTCTGACACCCCCACTCTGGAGCCTTGGCTGGAACCACACTCCCTGGAGCCACCTGGATGCCAAACGGAAATTGGCAGCTGTCAGAAAGGGAGAAACAGAAGTCGGAAAGACCATAAATGTTCACCACCAGCAGTTATCAATAAAATAAAATGTAGAGTCCTGGTTGACACTCCAACATGTAAAGAGCTTAGAAATCATCAGTCCTATTCCCACAAGAAAAAGCGCAATAAATTCAAAAGCAACAACTCTTCTTAGATTCCTCAAAGAACTCAAGTCACAGGGCAAGCTGCTGCTCTGAAAACGGGAGAGAGGTAAATACAAAGAATCACAGCTTAACTGGAATAGAAGCCCAGCCCAGAAGCAGAAGCCCACTGCTGGGGCCAGCACAGGTACACACACCGAGACCACGACTGACAGGCGGGAGAATCGGTGTGAACTAGCTTGGGAATTAGAAACTCTGGGCTGGGGTGTGGGGAGTCTTAAGAGGACCCTCACAGTTTCCTGAGTTTTACCTCCAGGAACACCACCAGATTCTTACTGTGAAGATTTTAGAAGGATCCTTTTATGCTTCTGACAGGGGGAGGAGAAAAGCAACCCCTGTCAGACCCCTAAAACAGCAATTTTGAAATATGCTCAGAGTATATATTTCCTTAATAATGGCTGGCTCTCAAGGGAAATGATTTTACCAGAGCCTAACCCATTGTAGGTTTTTGTTTTTGGAGACAGAGTTTTGCTTTTGTCACCCAGGATGGAGTGCAATGGGGCAATCTCGGCTCATTGCAACCTCCGCCTCCTGGGTTCAAGTGATTCTCCTGCCTCAGCCTCTGGAGTAGCTGGGATTACGGGCATGTGCCACCATGCCCGGCTAACTGTTTGTATTATTAATAGAGATGGGGTTTCACCATGTTGGCCAGGCTGGTCTTGAACTCCTGACCCCAGGTGATCCACCTGCCTTGGCCTCCCAAAGTGCTGGGATTACAGGTGTAAGCCACCATGCCTGCCCCAACTATAGGTTTTACCAGAGCCTAATTGACAATGTGGGGGAAGAAAAATATCCAGCTCCCTCTAACCTTCAACATGGAGGAAGGGAAACACCCAACTCTAAACTTCCTGTCTCACTTAAGGGAGAGGAGGAAGCTGAGTAGTGCTTGTGAAATAACAGTGCAGGGGCACAAACTCATCGTGAGACCTAAGTGTGACCAAGACCTAATCACAGGATTATGGAATGCTTTCCTTGCCCCCGCATCTCACCACCACATCAGTAGGGCTCCTATATGCTAACGGGATTACAATGGAAAGAACTGCAAGGCTCCAACCCTATTTAAGAAGGAATATCCACAGAAACCCAAAGACAATGGGGAGATAAAAACAAGGACACCAGAGAAAATTTTACCCACTGATATCTATGGCTACAGCAAATAGTAAACACAGCCTAACTTCTGGCCATATAAACACAACACTTCCCACTAAAGGCCTATTTACCATAGTTCCCTTTACCCATACATGATGTCCAGCATTCAATAAAAGTTACAAGACATGGTAAAAGGCAAAACACACGGTCTGAAGAGACAAAGCAAGTATTAGAACCAGAATCAGATATGACAGAGATTTTGGAATTATCAGATTGGGAATTTAAAATAACTGTGATTAATATGCAAAGGGATCTAATGGAAGAAAAGTGTACAATATGTAAGATGGTTAATGTAAGCAGAGAGATGGAAACTTTAAGAATCAAAAGGAAATGCTAGAAATCCAAAACACCATAACAAAAATGAAGAATGCCTTTGACGGGTGCATAGAGTGAATGTTTGTCAAAATTTACGTGTTGAAATCTAATCTCTAATGTGATGGTATTTGGGGATGGGGCTTTGGGGAAATGATTAGGTCATGAGAGCAGAGCCCTCATGGAAGGGATTATTGCTTTACAAAATGAGCCCCAGAGAGTTCCTTTGTCCTTTGCACTATGTACAGATGCAATGAGAAAACAGCCACTTATGACTCAGGAAGTGGGCTCTCATTAGATACCAGGTCTATTGGCAGCACCTTGATATTGGACTTCCCAGCCTCCAGAACTGTGAGAAATAAATTTCTCTTGTTCATAAGCCACTTACTCTAAGTATTCTGTTATAGCAGCCCAAATGGACTAAGACAATGGCCTCATCAATAGATTAGAGATGCCTGAGGAAAAAAAAAAATCTGTGAACTTGAAGATATGTCAATAGAGCTTGAAGATATGTCAATAGGAACTTCTCAAACTGAAAAGCAAATAGAAAAAAATGAAAAAACTAAAAGAGAATATCTAAAAACTGTGGGACAATTATGAAAGATGTAACTTATATATAATGGTAAGACCAGAAGGAGAAGAGAGGGAAAGAGGGACAGAATAAATATTTGAAGTAATAGTGTCTGAGAATTTTCCAACATTAATAACAGACACCAAATCATAGATCTAGGACACTAAGAGAACAACAAAATAGGATAAATACCAAATAATCTACATGTAGAAATACCATATTTAAACTTTATAAAATGAAAGAAAAGATAAAAACTTGAAAGAAGGCAAGGGATGAAAAACCAACTTTACCTATAGAGGAAAATAAATAAGGATAATCTTGGATGCTGGTCAAAGGGCACAAAGTTTCAATTAGGCAGAAGGAATAAGTTCTGGAGTTCTATTGTATAGCATGACAACTATAGTTAATAATAATGTATTATGTCTTTGAAATCTGCTAAGAATAGATTTTAAATGTTCTCATCACATACATGCACAAAACCATAACTATATGAGGTGATGAACATGTAAATTAGCTCGATTGTGGTAACCATTTCACAATATATACATTTATCAAACCATGCTTTATAGCATAGGCACAATTTTTTATTTCTTAATCATACTTCAATAAAACTAGAAAAAATTCCATTAAAATACTATAATTTTTCAACTTTCAGATTGTAAAAATTGAAGATACTATTTATAATAGCCCTTGATGGTAGGGATGTGGGTAAACAGACACTATCATAATTCAGTGAATTTATAAGCTGGTGCAAAAGTTTCAAAAATTAAGAGAGATATGTGTATGCATATCTCAAAATGTGTATTTGCACATCCTTTAATCTGATAAAGTTATTCATAATAATTAATCGCAGGGAAATAATTCTAGAGATTTGGAAAGACAGCACTGTAAGAATATTCATCACAACATTGTTGTTGCAAAACAATTGAAAATAACCCAAATTATATAAATAGAAGTTTAATGAAAGAAATTGTGGCTTATATGTTTAATGATATACTGTGCCACCATTAAAACAGATAAAGCAGGATGTTAGACTTCATTATGTAAAAGATTGTATTGCATAACGTGCAGGAAAAACAAGAAGCAGATCACAGAACGGTATGGTTCTACTGATGTGAAATGGGCATATCATATACACAGGAAATCGCTAGAGGAAAAAACACAACAATTTTCAGAGGCATTAACTCTGAACAGTGTGATTTCTGGTGCAGTGAAGGAACATTTGGATTTTTATTTCCTACTTGACAAAATAATATCGTCTGAATGTTTCCACTATTAGGTATAACATTCTGAATAATTTTAAAAATAAATATATTTACACTGGGAAGGAAGGAAGACAGGCATGCATGCATCCCCCCTTTCCAGGAACTACATTTATGGGTATATATTTTCTAAGCAAGGAGCTTTGAGAGAGCTAAGTAAGACTTTGGAAGAGAAGGTTATATTGGATATATAGAAAATTCTAAGGACCTGATTGCAATATAAACATTTACTCTTTCAAAAACTTTATCATATGTGTGAGGAAGGTGACATTAAATGAGAGAAACAGGCACGACAGGGAATGGAGATGAAACATTCCTTTTATGACCTTAAGATATATCATATATGTATGAATGTAGTTTTAATTTAGTGGGCTCTTTTCCTCTCTAGACCTTTCCTGTTCCCTAAACATCCAGCAGGATTCTTTTTTTTTTTTTTTTTGAGACGGAGTCTCGCTCTGTCGCCCAGGCTGGAGTGCAGGGGCTGGATCTTGGCTCACTGCAAGCTCCGCCTCCCGGGCTCATGCCATTCTCCTGCCTCAGCCTCCAGAGTAGCTGGGACTACAGGCGCCTGCCACTACGCCCGGCTGATTTTGTTTTTGTATTTATAGTAGAGACGGGGTTTCACCATGTTAGCCAGGATGGTCTCGATCTCCTGACCTCGTGATCCGCCCGCCTCAGCCTCCCAAAGTGCTGGGATTACAGGCGTGAGCCACCGTGCCCGGCCAACATCCTGCAGGATTCTTAAGTGGTAGCGGAGAGAAGAAAATGAAGGTGAAAGGCAAACAAATGAATGAAAGAATCCATTGCACTAGGCCTATGGTTTTGGTTTTTTAAACTTTTTAACAAGATTTTAACAAAACAAAACAAAACAAACAAACAAAAAATTTCCCCTATTCTGATCTGCAGGGAATCTCACGTCCTAACCAGAAAGAAATATTGCAGAAATACCCTTGGTCACTTAGGCTGTGACTGACCGACTGGACATTCTTTGTAGGACGTTACTTTCCAGGCACACAGAACTACAAGGCTTTAACTCTACCCAGAAAGTAGGCACAGCCAAAAACAGGGTAAAACTTTCCCACAGGGCTTGCTTGGCAGAACCTGACTTCATATTAACATCTTTGTTCATCTCTATAGAAATTATCATCATGCGGTATATATGATGCTTGTCTACTTTTATAGCATGTGAGTTGCATGAGTGCAGAGACTTTTGTCCATTTTGTTCACCAATGCCTTGGAAGACTGTCCAGATCATAGAGGTAATCTAATAAGTATTTCTTGAATGAATAAATTATGTAGGGTTTCCTAGTAGGACAAATATGTAACACCGATCTTCAAGCATCAGGAGACAGGAAAAATAGTTGTGGCTGAATTTTTCCTGGTTGCTGTCTTCATGGGGAATTTTTCTCAGTCCAGAAAAGGCACAAAAGGAGCGACCCCATCACTTCTCAGGTCAGTGATCTCCTCCCCAAAAATATTCGCCACAGAGCACCCTAAACATCAGGGTTTCTGAGGCTGTAGATAAGAGGGTTCAGCATAGAGTTGATAACAGTGTTGAAAACTCCAACCCCTTTATCCTTGTTTGAAGCCTCCTCTGAACCCAGTCTCATGCGGTTGAAGATACCTGTTCCATAGAAAAGACAGTGTTGAAAACTCCAACCCCTTTATCCTTGTTTGAAGCCTCCTCTGAACCCAGTCTCATGTGGTTGAAGATACCTGTTCCATAGAAAAGACAGTGTTGAAAACTCCAACCCCTTTATCCTTGTTTGAAGCCTCCTCTGAACCCAGTCTCATGTGGTTGAAGATGCCTGTTCCATAGAAAAGACAGACCACAGTGAGGTGGGAGCCCCAGGTAGAAAAGGCCTTCTTCCGGCCCTCCACTGAACGGATTCGTAGAACTGCAGCTGCCACGTGGCTGTAGGAGGTGACGATGAGAACCAAAGCTGTGCCTGCCATAATGAAACCCACAGCAAAGAGCAGCAGCTCATTGAGTTGGGCGCTGGAGCAGGAGAGCTGGAAGAGCTGTGGGAGGTCACAATAGAAGTGACTGACCTCGTTGGGGCCACAGAAGCTGAGTGCGGACATGGCCACAGTGTGGGTCAGTACGCTAGTGAAAGCACAAGCCCAGGACGCAGCCACCAACATCCTCTGGACTGTCTGACTCATGCGGGTGCTGTAGGTGAGGGGCCGGCAGATGGCCAGGAATCGGTCATAGGCCATGGCGGTCAGCAGGAAGCAGTCCATCCCAGCCAGAAGGTGGAAGAAGAAGAGCTTGGAGAGGCAGGCATCATAGGAAATTGTACGCTGGTGGGACAAGAGACGATCCAAAATTGCAGGAACAGTGACAGTGATACATCCGACATCCAGCACTGATAGGTTCCCCAGGAAGAAGTACATGGGGGTGTGGAGTTTGGGCTCCACCAAGACAGCTGCCAGGATGCTGAGGTTGCCCCCAATTGTGACCAGATAGGCAAAGAGGAGAAGCACAAAGACCACAGACTGCATCTCTTCTGTTTGCACTAGGCCCAGTAGAATGAACTCAGCAACAGCGGTCCTGTTGGTCCCAGCTTCTGGCTCCATGAGTTTCTGTAAGGACATATCCCAGGAGGGGAGGTAACAGTTCACTCAGTTCACTTATTCAACATTAACATTTTAAACCACTTATGTTCAAAGCCCCCACGGCGAGTCCCCAGGCCGTCCCTCACTTGTTGACCTCCTGCATCACTTCAATGCCTTTACCTTGCTCTTGCTTGAGATGCCAATGCCGCCACCACCTTGTCCCTCTCATCCTCTGCTAGCTGAAAAGGTCAGAATACTTGGAACAACATGAGAACTATAGTTAATAAAGTGTATTGCATTCAGGGTTTTTGCTGAGTAGATTACAGCTGTCCTCGCCACAGGGGGGAAATGGGTAACTATGTGAGATGATGAATATGTTAATTTGTTTCACTATAGTAACCATTTTACTAACTGCAAGTATCTCATAACATCATGTTATGTACCTTAAATATAGACAAAAACTTTGTTTTAAAAAACATACAAGGCTTCCTCTATGAATATAGTTAGATTTAGATGAAATTTTCCTATTGCTCTCTGAGGGATCATCCCAAAGTAATAAGCAGGTTTCAAAACAGAAATCCAGAGAAACTAGAATGCATTTAAAAACATAACCTAGGCCGGGAGTGGTGGCTCACACCTGTAATCCCAGCAGTTTGGGAGGCCAAGGCGGGTGTATCATCTGAGATCAGGAGTTTGAGACCAGCCTGTCCAACATGGTGAAACCACGTCTCTACTACAAAAATTAGCCGAGCGTGATGGCGGGCACCTGTAATCCCAGCTACTCAGGAGGCTGAGGCAGGAGAATCGCTTGAACCCGAGAGGTGGAGGTTGCAGTGAGCCGAGACTGCACCATTGCTCTTCAGGCTGGGTGACAGAGCGAGGCTCCGTCTCAACAAAACAAAACAAAACAAAAACACCTAGGTTTAAAGGCTTCTAGACATAATAAAGGTCAAGCAAATCTGTAGCAAGAATCAGAGAGAAGGTATCCATGATTGTGGATGTCAGAAAGACCAGCCGAGTACATTTCTCCAAGGTGAGGGACCACACTCTGAAGTATCAATTCAACATTCCTTGTTCAATAAATTGTTAATGTTATTGTTACTTAAGCCCCTACACTGGACTTTGACTAACGACTTACTGTAAAATGATGTTTTGCTGTGTGTATTATCTGCTACTCCTCTCTAAAACCAAAGCTGTGATCATAGCCTGTGGGTTGGTTGCTGCCAGGTGCAGTTAGATTCTGCATTGCACAGCCACTGTTCTTCCCTTGTCCTTGATTTAGGCACGGTAGATTGACCAATGGCTCTAATGATACGTCCTGAAATGAAGAAGGCATGTACTTGGAAAACCACGTTGAAGTCATCTTTCAGTTTTTTTTTTTTTTTTTGAGACGGAGTCTCGCTCTGTTGCCCAGGCTGGAGTGCAGTGGCACGATCTCGGCTCACTGCAAGCTCCGCCTCCTGGGTTCACGCCATTCTCCTGCCTCGGCCTCCAGTATAGATGGGTCTAGAGGTGCCCGCCACCACACCCGGCTAATTTTTTTGTATTTTTAGTAGAGACGGGGTTTCACCGTGTTAGCCAGGATGGTCTCAATCTCCTAACCTCGTGATCCGCCCGCCTCGGACTCCCAAAGTGCTGGGATTACAGGTGTGAGGCACCGCACCCAGCCTATCTTTCAGATTTTATATCCAACTCAAAAAACATCAATGTCCCTATTGCCCATGGAATAAGCCAGGCCAGAGGTTCTTTAAAAGCAATGTTACTCCCTTGCATAGAATAGACCGGAATCAGAGGATGGGAAGCAGCTGGAGGGGAACAGTGATGATTGCCTGAGCTGGGGCAGTGAAATGCAGAGGCAAGAATGATTAAGGAGGTTCCAGAAATTAGAAACACTGTAGCAACAGCATGACTGATAAGACTGCCTGGGGGTATGGTCACCAAAATGATTTTTAAATCCTTTGTTCATAAAAGTGGGAATTGAGTGCACAGGTTGGTGGCACGGTCTTAACTGGTCTCACTAAGATCTGAAAAGCAGAAGAGGCAGGACTGAATGAGAAGCCATCCGGGCAGGCTGACTGTGTAGTGTTTAGGTGGGACTTTAAAAGCAAGAAGCCGGCATTATCAGCAGCTCCTCAGCCGCTGGTAAGCACTGACTAGGGAAGTCAAGGGAAAATGTACTCACAATCATGGAACAAGTGTCTTACAGCCAGTCTCAACCTTGGCTGCACATTAGATTTATGTGGGAGCCCCCAAAACTCCTGTTGTCCAGAATTTACCCACAGGCCATTCAGAATCTCTCAAGATAATACCCAGGCATCAGGATTTTTTTTTTTTTTTTTTTTTTTTTTTGAGATGGAGTCTCCCTCTGTCACCAGGCTGGAGTGCAGTGGCAGGATCTTGGCTCACTGCAACCTCCGCCTCCCGGGTTCAAGAGATTCTCCTGCCTCAGCCTCCTCAGTAGCTGGGTCTACAGGCATGCACCACCACATCCAGCTAATTTTTTTGTATTTTTAGTAGAGATGGAGTTTCACCATGTTGGCCAGGATGGTCTCAATCTCTTGACCTCGTGATCCACCCGCCTTAGCCTCCCAAAGTGCTGGGATTACAGGCATGAGCCACCGCGCCCAGCAGCATCAGGATTTTTTTTTTTTTTAATACTTTTAAGTTTTACGGTACATGTGCACAATATGCAGGTTTGTTACATATGCATACATGTGCCATGCTGGTGTGCTGCACCCATTAACTCGTCATTTAGCATTAGGTATATCTCCTAATGCTATCCCTCCCCCCTCCCCCCACCCCACAACAGTCCCCAGAGTGTGATGTTCCCCTTCCTGTGTCCATGTGTTCTCATTGTTCAATTCCCACCTATGAGTGAGAACATGCGGTGTTTGGTTCTTTGTCCTTGCGATAGTTTACTGAGAATGATGATTTCCAATTTCATCCATGTCCCTACAAAGGACATGAACTCATCATTTTTTATGGTTGCATAGTATTCCATGGTGTATATGTGCCACATTTTCTTAATCCAGTCTATCATTGTTGGACATCTGGGTTGGTTCCAAGTCTTTGCTATTGTGAATAGTGCCACAATAAACATACGTGTGCATGTGTCTTTATAGCAGCATGATTTATACTCCTTTGGGTATATACCCAGTAACGGGATGGCTGGGTCAAATGGTATTTCTAGTTCTAGATCCCTGAGGAATTGCCACACTGACTTCTACAATGGTTGAACTAGTTTACAGTCCCACCAACCATGTAAAATTGTTTCTATTTCTCCACATCCTCTCCAGCACCTGTTGTTTCCTGACTTTTTTTTTTTTCCAAATGATGCTAAATTTTATTTTTGTGAGCTGCTTATTACAATGTTAAATTCAATCTCAATTTGGTGCATAATGAGAAACTCATGTATGTGAGTAATACTAAGCAACCTCAGTATTTGAAACCAGAACAGACAAAAAAATCTCTAGCTATTACATTATCACAGATACTTCGACTTCAGGAACTTTTTTTCATAGGAAGTCCTATTTCAGGGTTCATTGACCTACACAAAATCATTAAACAACAGAAAAGATTAACCTGAAGTTTCATTTATTTTATAACTGTTAGAAGCTTACCAGGTACTAAGATAATATAACCCTTCCTGAATACTCTTATATATCACCATCTCAAGAAAGAATATATTGAAGTCTTGATATGGTAGACTACATCATCTGGAAATAATATTAGTTTTACTAAAAATGTTGAGTCTTAATTGTCACATATTGTTAGAGTAATAAAATAGTATCTGGATTGTAAACTTCCTAGCTGCTATTTATTACTTAATTTAGAGAAAGTGTTAACATAACTTTGGGGCACATATAATGTTAACTATATAATTTAGAAGAAAAACTAAAGCACCATATTATCCTGTTTACCTTCATAGAATAGGTGCTAGAAAAATTATTTAATTAAAATATTGTAGGCCGAGCATGGTGGCTCACGCCTGTAATCCCAGCACTTTGGGAGGCTGAGGAGGGCAGATTAAGAGGTCAAGAGATTGAGACCATCCTAGCCAACATGGTGCAATCCTGTCTCTATTAAAAATACAAAAATTAGCTGGGCATGATGGCGTGCACCTGTAGACCCAGCTACTTGGGAGGCTGAGACAGGAAAATCGCTTGAACCTGGGAGGTGGAGGTTGCAGTGAGCCAAGATCACGCCACTGCACTCCAGCCTGGTGACACAGCAAGACTCCATCTCAAAAAAAAAAATATATATATATATATATATAAAATTAATTTTAAAAATTAAATCTGTATAAGAACCCAACAGTCACAAGGAGGGGTATGTTTTTTTAAAAAACATTGCAAAACCAGAACTCCATGAATCTCACAAATGTCTTAATTTAATGTACATGGTTTTCACAATGAACATAACAGTGAAAGATATGACTCAACCACAAGTTAAGTACATAGGGTGATTTTATTTGTAACAATCTTTGGGGGCCCAGGAAGCTCTCATAATGTCTCGTGTTATAATCTTAGTGATTTTGAAACAAATATCTCAATGGTATGTACAAATTTTAAAATTTAGGCTCAATTATAATTCCTCTGTAAGATAAGAGCATGAGATTTAAGTGGCAGACAATAACACATGAATAACAGTGATCAGAAAGCTAGATTCTAGTTTCCCACAAATGTATGCATACTAGCTACATTTTTTTAAAACACTTTAGTTCTATATTTGCTAAACATTTTCAAGTATCCTATAGCAGAGTCAAAAAATTCCATTTTATTGTATTCTATTTTAGTGTTTCCTGACTTTTTAATGATTGCCATTCTAACTGGTGTGTTAGACCTAAAACCATAAAAACCCTAGAAGAAAACCTAGGCATTACCATTCAGGACATAGGCATGGGCAAGGACTTCATGTCTAAAACACCAAAAGCAATGGCAACAAAAGCCAAAATTGACAAATGGGATCTAATTAAACTAAAGAGCTTCTGCACAGCAAAAGAAACTACCATCAGAGTGAACAGGCAACCTACAAAATGGGAGAAAATTTTCGCAACCTACTCATCTGACAAAGGGCTAATATCCAGAATCTACAATGAACTCAAACAAATTTACAAGAAAAAGCAAACAACCCCATCAAAAAGTGGGCGAAGGACATGAACAGACACTTCAAAAGAAGACATTTATGCAGCTAAAAAACACATGAAAAAATGCTCACCATCACTGGCCATCAGAGAAATGCAAATCAAAACCACAATGAGATAGCATCAGGATTTTTTTAAAGCACCCACCTGATCACTGCTGTCTTAGCATTTAACTGGGCAGATACTTCCAATGACTAACTCTTTCTTGCCACTCCCTCAAATTAAGAGTATTTTTTTTGTTTGTTTTGTTTTGTTTTCTCTCATTTTACTTTTACTGATAACCTTGAAGGGAGAGGAGGAAATACTTTATAAAATGACACATAGAAAAGTTACAAAAATTTAAGATACCTTGCAAAGGTTTGGTGGTATTTCCAGCCTCAATTTCCAACTCTGTTAAATTAGATTCTTAGTTCCCATGCTTATTGGAATCACCTGGGATGCTTTAAGAAGAAAATACTGATGCTCAGGCCTTTCACCAAGAATTTTGATTTAATTGGTTTAAATGGTGGTACCTGGGTATGGGTGTTTCCTTAGCGCCTCCCAGGTGGTTGTAACGCCCAGCCAGGACAGAGAACTCTGCCAGATTTGCAGCCTGGGAGGCATGATGATGGCTTCTTGTTTCCCTCTTCATTGTTTTTCTCCATACAGGACATGAAGGTCACCAGCCTTTTTAGGTCATCCAGCCACTTCCACAAAGACTCCTCCACCTAGGCTTAGAGTCAAGGTAATCTCAGCCAGTCACGGTGGCTCACACCTGTAATCCCAGCACTTTGGGAGGCCGAGGCAGGTGGATCACGAGGTCAGGAGATTGAGACCATCCTGGCTAACAAGGTGAAACCCCATTCCATACAAAAACTTAGCTGGGTGTGGTGGCGGGCGCCTGTAGTCCCAGCTACTCAGGAGGCTGAGGCAGGAGAATCGCTTGAATCCGGGAGGCAGAGGTTGCAGTGAGCCGAGATTGCGCTACTGCACTCCAGCCTGGGTGACTCCGTCTGAGACTCTGTCTCAAAAAAGAGTCAAGGTAGTCTCTAAAGACTGACCCGCAGTTTCATGTGGATAACGTGCACTCACTGGAGTCTCTACAGCAAGGGGATGTCTCCAATGTGAGGCTGTCTCGATGACCAACCTTCCAAATGAGGTCTCCACTGCGTGTGCTCAGGCCACGGGGAAGCTGCAGAGGGGATGCCACATGGATGAGAATGTGGATGCAGTGATCTCCAAGAGGTCCTTAAAGTTCTAAGATCACATGACTTGGAGGAGGGCAGAAATCATCCTCTGGCCTAATTATCATTGACAGAGTTGGTAAATGATAATGCTTTGCAAATCAACAAATCAAAGGGTGAGAGCTCTTTACATATGTTATATTAAAGGATAGTTGACTACCTCCCTTTTTCCTGTCAGGTCCATTTTAACACAAGCATTGGATTGCAACCCTGTGATTTTCCAGCTCCTTGCTCATGCTGTTTTCCCCACCTGCAATGGTTTCCCTCCAACGGCACATGCCCAGATATTTCACAACTAGACTCCAATGCTGATTGATGAATTAATTCTTCCTTGAAACTTCTCCACCTAAAAAGAATCTCTTTCTCTTTCTTCCTCTCTTCTTCTCTCCTCTTCTCTCTGTATCTATTTCTATCTCTCTCTCCTCATCCCCTAAACTATCAATATACACCATTTCTTGGAATTTATGACTGTTTACATTTTAGGTGAGTCACTTCTTTATAGAGTCTGTCTCTGTAAGTGACTTAAGGACAGAATACATGTTTGATTCATTTTCAATAGCAATAATCATCACAACACTTTAAACATAGGTACCCAATATTTCATATTTCTTTTTTCTCTTTTTTTGAGACAGAGTTTCACTCTTTTTGCCCAGGCTGGAGTGCAATGGTGTGACCCTGGATCACTGCAACCTCTGCCTCCTGGGTTCAAGTGATTCTCCTACCTCAGCCTCCTGAGTAGCTGGGATTACAGGCATGCACCACCACGCCCAGCTAACTTCGCATTTTTAGTAGAGACAGGGTTTCTCCATGTTGATCAGGCTGGTCTTGAACTCCTGACCTCAGGTGATCCACCCACCTCGGCCTCCGAAAGTGCCGGGATCACAGACGTAAGTCACCGCGCCCGGTCGGTACCCAATATTTCTTAAATAAACGGATGGTTAAAATGTGTACGATATCATCAGTATGAGCTAGAGTTCTCAAGGAAGACTTTCTGGACACACTGGAATTTATCATGGCTTAGTGTGCTTTAGGGGAGGTACAGGTAAGTGCAGGGTGCAAGGTTGTGGCAGGGACTCCTTTGTGTTAATGGGACCAGCAAGTCATGGACCAATCCACATGCTTCTTTTTACTTAAACCTCCCAAAACAATACGGCCCTTAGGAGGGGCCACACCTTACAGACAAGTAAGTCATGGTCAGGGGTAGAAGAACCACTAAGCAGCTGTTGCCAACCCTCAGACAGCTAGAGATGCAATTGCTTAAAACCACGGGGATTCTGGGATGACCTCAGGTCACCCTGAGACACCCAGAGGGTCTGACAGGGTCCCCACGAGGCCCACTGGGGAGCCCTCCTGCATGACCACTCTCGAGGCTCCCCTTACGAGCTGTGACAGCTCCCTGCTCTGGAACTCCAGCCCATCCCTCATGTGCCCAACATGATGAGGCTCAAGGACTTCGCTGGAGTGAGGGCTCCGGGCTGCCTGATGCGGCGGGTGCAGGCAGTGAACTGGTCTGAGCAAGTCTCCTCACACTCATGCTAACAGGCAGCAGGCTTCATCTGAGAGAGGAGAGCACGGGAAAAAAACACAAAAGAACCCAGGACCTCTGGGCTATAGTCCCAGATCTTCCCCTAAATGGCTTTCCCTGTCAGGGGCATCCATGGCATCAGGCTTACTAAGCTGATGGCAACAGAAGCCCCTTCTCTATCTTGTAGGAGCAGAGGGACTCAGGAGAACACTCACCCTGGAAAGGGCACGGAAGCCACTGAGGTTTCTTCAGGAAAGAAGGGGAGGAGCTGCGCAGACCCAGTTATCCTCCCGGAGAGCCAGTGAGGGGCTAATGTCTGAGAAATGAGAGGACTCGAGCTGCTGTCTTCTCTGTACAGGGCTGCGTTCACTACAGCATTCTCCTCTGGGGCACTCAGAAAGTGGCGCTCCCAGGAGAGAGAAAGATGGGGAGAGAGACATGGAAGAGGAGACATCTAAGGCCCTTCATACTCATGGCAATGATGCTTCACCCCTTCTGGTATTTAGACTTTCTCACAAGGAAGGCTTTGCCTCTAGCCCTGGCTTTGTGGGCAGGTTGTTATGGCAGATGATGTCCGCTCTGCTTAACGGTGGGTCACTGAGGCCTACAGGACTTGCCCATGTCCTCCAAGTCCCCCAGGAAGGGAGAGGTGCAGCTGGAGACTCTATATGGGCTTTCTAAGGAGACATTTTCTTTCCCAGATGTCAGCCAGAGCATTTGAGCAGAGACAAGCCAATTCCTCAACTTGTCTTGGACCTGGGGAGGGAGGAGGAAGAGGCCCCAGAAGGGAGATAAGAGGGGAAAGTGTTCTTCAAAGCCGGTTTCCTGTTGAGCCCTCAGTAGTGAGGTGCTTTCTCTTGGGGCCTTATTAGTGGGGGCCAATGATTCTGGCCATAATGATTCTGGAAGTGGTGGGAGACGAGCCCTGTGATGCTAGAAGGACTCCTGGGAGGCTGCCTACCAACACGATTTTCTAAGCCAGGCCCTTAGGAATTGAGAGGCCTGGTGAAGGTGGCAGGTTCATGAACAGAAGCTGTGGGAAGGTGTAGGAGTGTGTTCCTCTGACTCCTCTTCCCACTAACACATGCTCAGCCAACGTTCCCTTGCCTAAGAGAGAGGGCTCCTTCTTCTCCCACCAGGGAATTCTGGTGCAGTAGAAAAAGCAGAATAGACAAACCTGTTCTTCTGATTATTAGTGGTTTGACTCTGCACAAGCTGCAAAGTCAGTTTTGGGGCCTCAGTTTGCTCATATGTAAAATGAGATATCCTTCCTCACAGAGCACTGCTGTGAACATTACATTAAGTTGCTAATAGAGGTTCAACAATTTATCTACATATGAATTGATAACATTTATGAGTATCTGTGGCTGGGTGTGGTGACTCAAACTTGTAATCTTAGCACTTTGGAAGGCTGAGGCGGGGATCGCTTGAGCCCAGAAGTTCAAAACCAGCCTGGGTAACATGGTAAAACCCCATCCCTACAAAAAATGACAAAAATTTGTCAGGCACAGTGGTGCGGGCCTGTAGTCCCAGCTACTCTGGAGGCTGAAATGAAAGGATCGCTTGAGCCCAGGAGGTGGAGGCTGCAGTGAGCCGTGATCGCACCACTGCACTGCAGCCTGGGCTATAGAGTGAGAATCCATCTCAACAAAAAAAAAAACAAAAAAACAGACAAACAGAAACCATTTATGAGTGTGTTATGTACATGGTAACATGCTAAGAACGTAACAAGCCTGGAGTCTATCAGTCTTCACAATTCTATGAAGTAGATTTTCTTTTTTTAATATACTTTAAGTTCTGGTGTACATGTGCAGAACGTGCAGGTTTGTTACATAGGTATACACGTGCCATGGTGGTTTGCTGCACCCATCAACCCGTCATCTACATTAGGTATTTCTCCTAATGCTATCCCTCCCCTTGCCCCACACCCCCCAACAGGCCCCCGTGTGTGGTCTTCCCCTCCCTGCGTGCATGTGTTCTCATTATTCAACTCCCACTTATGAGTGAGAACATGTGGTGTTTGGTTTTCTGTTCCTGTGTTAGTTTGCTGAGAATCATGGTTTCTAGCTTCATCCATGTCCCTGCAAAGGACATGAACTCATCCTTTTTTATGGCTGCATAGTATTCCATGGTATATATGTGCCACATTTTCTTTATCCAGTCTGTCATTGATGGGCATTTGGGTTGGTTCCAAGTCTTTGATATTGTGAACAGTGCCACAATAAAAATACGTGTGCATGTGTCTTTATAGCAGAATGATTTATAATCCTTTGGGTATATACTCAGTAAGGGGATTGGTAGGTCAAATGGTATTTCTAGTTCTAGATCCTTGAGGAATCACCACTCTGTCTTCCACAATGGATGAACTAGTTTACAGTCCCACCAACAATGTAAAAGCATTCCTATTTCTCCACATCTTCTCCAGCATCTGTTGTTTCCTGACTTTTTAATGATAGCCATTCTAACTGGTGTGAGATGGTATCTCATTGTGGTTTTGATTTGCATTTCTCTAATGACCAGTGATGATGAGCTTTTTTTCATGTTTGTTGGCTGCATAAATGTCTTCTTTTGAGAAGTGTCTGTTCATATCCTTTGCCCACTTTTTGATGGGGTTGTTTTTTTCTTGTAAATTTGTTTAAGTTCTTTGTAGATTCTGGATATTAGCTCTTTGTCAGATGGATAGATTGCAAAAATTTTCTCCCATTTTGTAGGTTGCCTGTTCACTCTAATGATAGTTTCCTTTGCTGTGCAGAAGCTCTTTAATTAGATCCCATTTGTCAGTTTTGGCTTTTGTTGCCATTGCTTTTGGTGTTTTAGACATGAAGTCCTTGCCCATGCCTATGACCTGAATGGTACTGCCTAGATTTTCTTCTAGGATTTTTGTGGTTTTAGGTCTTACATTTAAGTCTTTAATCCATCTTGTGGTAGGTAGAAGAATGGGCCCCAGAGATATCCAACCTAAACCCTGGAATCTACTTTATATGGTAAAGGAGACTTTAAAGTTTGAGATCTTGGGATGGGGACATCACTCAAATAATGTACACTGTACTCATTAAGTAATTTCTCATCATCCACCCCGCTCCCACTCACCCACATTTCTGGTACATGCATAGAGTGCAGAGTGGTCAGGTCAGGGTGTTTAGGGTTCCCATCACTCAAATAACGCACATTGTACCCATTAAGTAATTTATTCTCATCATCCACCCCCCTCCCACCCACTCCCATTTCTGATTTTCCATTTTCTATCCTTCCACTCTGCATCCATATGTACACAGTATTGTGTCTATATCTCCGCTGAGATTTTCATTCCTTGAAAACATGTTTGTTTTAATTTTTTACCTAATTTGGGGTAATTATAACAGCCATTTAAAATTTTCGTCTGTTAGTGTCAACATCTAGTTCATTTCAGAGTTGGACTTGCTGGATTTTCTTTTCTTTGCAGAATGTGTTGCATTTTCTTGATTCTTCATATATTAATTCTAGATTGTATCCTGGACATTACGAATATTCAGTTCTGCTGGAGATTCTCGATTAGATTATTTATCACGTGTCATTTCCCATGTTTGACAGGTAATTCTCTTGGCGAGGCTTGAACTGCAAACTTGCTTCGTAGGTGGCAGCATTGGTCTCAGTTAAAATATTTTTACTTTGGCTGAATTTATGTTTTTCTGTTATATATATATAGTATCAATATACTGTATATGTAATCGAGCTTCTATTAAATTTTATAATAATAAAATTATTGTGTTGAGACAATTGTTATCTACTGGGAAAAAATTAGAACATACATAACAATAAACTCTAAATATATTAAATATTTGACTTAAAAGGAAATGTAAAAATACTAGAAAAACATCAGATACATATTTATACAGCATTTAGATGAAAAAGCTCTTTTTCCTAAGCATGACATAAAACAAAGAAGATAAAGTTCATAAAATATAAAATTAATTTGGGCAGCAGTTACTCTAAACAAAATTAAAGACAAATGGGAAATTAGGAAATATGTTAGCAACATATATGGCAAAGAATTACCATTTTAAAACAGAAAAGGTTTCTACCAATCATTTACAAAAAGATAAACTATCACCAAAAGGGCAAAAAAAAAAAAAGACAAAAAAAGAAAAAGAAATCTGCAAAGAAGAAATACAAGTAACAGATAAATACAGTTATGTGCTGTATAATGATGTTTTGGTCAACAAAGCCTGCATACATGGCAGTGCTCACAGCAATAGGCTATTAACAGACTATTTCATATAGCCTAGGTGTTCAGTAGGCCATACCACTAGGTTTGTGCAAGTACACTCTTACACAGGTGTAAGCAATGTTCACACAACACAATCACCTAACAATGCATTTCTCAGAATGTATCCTCGTCATACAGTGACACATGACTGTACATAAAAATGTATTCAACCACACCCATAATCAAAGAAATTCAAATTAAAAATAATACAATATTTCATCGAATTTTCAAATATAAAAAGATATATATAACATCCAATGAGGTCAAAGATGTGAAGCAACAAGCATTCACATACACTGCCAATCTGGATGTAAAACGCTGTACATTTTTTGGCAAATACAGAGGCAGAATACTTATTAACTTTAACTTTGCATTTGTATTTCTGACAGTGAACATGTACTTATACACAAACACACAAACTACGTTCATGGACTTAGCCACTGGAAATAATTTCAGATATTAATATGTATATATAAATACTAATCTCAGTATTATTGGCAGTCGCAAAAATAGGAACTAAATTACATCAATAGGGGTGTGGTTAAATAGATTATAATTTTACATAAATGGAATATTATGCAGCCTTTAAAATGGGTAAGATAGATTTGTAGGCTCACATGTAAGAATTATACTATATAATACAGACAGAGAAAAGTCAGATTACAACACAGTATGATTTTGAATGTGGGTGTTTTTGTGTGTGTGAGTGTGTGTTTGTGTGTGTTCATTTGTCTGGAAAGCTAAACATGAAACTATTAACAGTAGTTACTTTTAAAGATAAGATTAATGTGCGGATGGTGTGGAAGGATGGTGATGTTCTGTACTGTCTGTCCATTTACAACATGATGTATTACATGTATAATAGAATTTTTAAGTAGCAAGGAGATTTCCAGTTTGAAATATAAAAGGGGAGAAAAATTCCAAATGAAATGGAATCTCCCAAATTGATAAAGAAACCCTGTGATCCTGGAGGGTGAACAGGGACCTGGGAATCAGGCCTTTGGCCATTCTCCATGACACTGGACCCAGTTGCTCCATTCCACCCTAGTGACAATGCCAAGACAGAAATCTTTCCTTAAGGTTTGAAGTAAATAGCCAGCTAGAAGAAATGCCAGAGGCGCCAGATCTTTGGAGATAAACAGCAGGCTCAGCTTTGCTGCAGGTGTTAAATGTAGCAAAAGAAGTGATGGTGTGGTCGCTCTCTCAGGGTAAACAGATACAGTCTTTCTATTCATTCAAACTAAGAGACTCAGAACATTCGCAGTGGAAGAAGCTTAATATAACCTAGTGCTTTTGGTCAAGAACAGACCCAGAGGAACTAATCAGCTTATTCAAGGTCAAGCGCATCATGAATGAGAGAAGGGATGAGATGAGAACCACATCCCAGGTCTTCCCCAACGGTCTTCTTGACCCTGGAAGGAGATTCACTCTTTGTGTCCCTGAAGTTTGTCTGATGATGCAATAAGAATCAGAAAAAGGCATCTTTTTCCTGTGTCTATTGACGCCGTCAGCCAGCATGACTCAAAAGGTAGGGAGTGTTAAGTTGGGCAGTTCGTCACAAATTTTGAGGACATTTTAGATATGTAGCTGGAGAAAATACCCAGCTTTTCTTCTGTGTTTTCTCATCTAGTAAACCTTCCTGACATCCTAGGAGCACCTCTGTTTAGAGAAAGAGAAAACGAGTCCTTGGTGTACTTTTTTTTGTACACTTAGCATAACTTAAAATATCAGTCACTTCCTTCTTAGTAGAGAAGACGGACTACAATGATGGCATCAGGACTGCTGGAATTGGTTATTGCTGGAAAGCATAGAATGGGAAGCCCCATGTGTGACCCACTTATTTTATGCCCCCACTTTCTTCCTCTGATCTTTCAATAGTCTCAAGGCATCTTACCCAATTCCTCCATTCTTTCTCATTTCCCATTCTGTGTACCACGTTTGGTCCTAACCCCCTCCACTTGCAGTTCTCTCCCAGTTCTCCCTATTCCTCCTCTTTCCACTTCACTTTCCCACCAACTCTCCTCCTCCAATCTTGTTTTGCTTCCCTCTTTTGTGTCTTTTCTCTTTATCTCTATCTTACCGCATCTATTCAATCCCTCACCCCCATAAAATATTATGGAGAAGCCAAGTCACAGGTGCCAGTCAAAGGAAAGTTTTAGGGAAATGCATTTGGAAACAGCAGTGGCACACCAGAGTTGACAGGAATAGGCAATGAGTCCTAAATGGGAAGCTGAAAAGATAAAGCGAAATCATGGCTGGTTTAACTTCAAGCAAGTTGAGCTAATGCTCTGGGTCAGAGCCACACTCCCCTACTGAGAAGGGACATTCAGGGTGACTCCTCACCATATGACTTGCATTTATAGTTATGGATTATCTCAGCAAGGAGGTTTGGAGACTAAGAGTGAGAGTTTTGGAGAAATTTTCATATTGAGTAGTCTTGGATTTTTTTGAAATATGTAAATAATGCTTAGATTATAAATTCTTATCTTTTCAAAAAATTTGAAACATATGGGAGAAAAAGATGAGGAAAATTCATTTTTGTAACATAAGATATATAATACATATTAGGAGTTTTAGCATTTAGAAACAAGTCTGTGAGCTGTACACAGGTATCAGGTGCTCCAGAATTACTAGAGAATACATAATCATACAGCTTCCCCTCTGTCCCCTGTCTATGCTATGGGGTCCTTGTTTAATGGGAATAGAAAGAGCTACTTTTTTTTTTGTTTCTTTTTGTTTTATTTTTGCTTTTAGAGTTCTGATGGGAGAAATAAAACAATCCTAATCTCTAGACCTATGTTTTATAAACAGACCAAGCACACCTGAACTTGAGGGAAAAATATGACTTCTGGGGTGGGGGGCGGATTATCTGGGGTACTTCTGGCAACTCAGGCTGTAACCAACCAAAGAGTCATTCCTTCTGGGACATGAACCTGTAAGCACTCACAGCTTCCTAGGTTTCACCTCTAGCCAGAAGGGAGAGAACACGGTGCCTGAAGCTGAATTTGTCTAAGGGGCTGGCTTGGCAGATCCTATACACTCATTGCTTATAACTGGACAGGGCTGCTTTCAGAAATGAAAACTATTATTCCCTACAAAAAGTCCTTCTTATGCCCATGGAAACAGAAACAGGTCTGAACCATTTTTTTCCTAGTTTCTGGCTCTAGAAGACTTTTCCTTTAGTACAAGACACAGGGAGAAAGGGTCAACTGAGACCTCCTCAAGCCAGTGACCGCCTCCCTGTGAGCATCCTCCAGATGGCACTCTGCACATCAGGGTTTCTGAGGCTGTAGACGATTGGGTTCAGCATGGGATTGATGACGGTGTTGAAAATTCCAACAGCTTTACCCTTGTCTGAAAGCTTGGTTGGACCTAGTCGCATACAGTTAAAGATACCTGAAACATAGAATATGGCAACCACGTGAGGTGTGAGCCACATGTGGAGAAGGCTTCCTTCCTGCCCTCTGCAGAGCGAATTCGCAGGACCGCAGCTGCCACGTGGATATAGGAGACGACAATGAGAGCCATGGGGGTCCCTGCCATTATAAAACCCACAGCAAAGAGCAGCAGCTCATTGAGTTGGGCGCTGGAGCAGGAGAGCTGGAAGAGCTGTGGGAGGTCACAGTGAAGTGACTGACCTCGTTGGGGCCACAGAAGCTGAGTGCGGACATGACCACAGTGTGGGTCAGTGCGTTGGTGAAGGCACAAGCCCAGGATGCAGCCACCAACATCCTCTGGACTGTCTGACTCATGCGGGTGCTGTAGGTGAGGGGCCGGCAGATGGCCAGGAATCGGTCATAGGCCATGGCGGTCAGCAGGAAGCAGTCCACTCCAACAAACAGATGGAAGAAGAAGAGCTGGGTAAGGCAGGCCCCATAGGGAACTGCATACTTGTGGGACAGGAGACGACTCAACATTGATGGAACAGTGACGCTGATGCACCCAACATCCAGCACTGATGGGTTCCCCAGGAAGAAGTACATGGGGGTGTGGAGTTTGGGCTCCACCAAGACAGCTGCCAGGATGCTGAGGTTGCCCCCGACCGTGACCAGGTAGGCAAAGAGGAAGAGCACAAAGACAACTGGCTGCAGCCCTGGCGCTTCCACCAAGCCCAGCAGGATGAACTCAGCAATGGATGTTCCATTGGCCCCAGATTCTGGCTGCATGAGTTCCTGCAAAGAAACATCCAAGGAGGAAAAGAATCACTCCTCCCAATAATTTATTTACTCAAAAAAAAAAAAAAAAAAAGAAACAGACCTCCTTCTACTTGCCCAGCCCTCTGCCACGTTCCCTCTGTACAAGTAAGGAATTTTGTGCTCCTTAGGCCACACTACACTTGTTTACTCTGTCACTACATTTACCTGAATAACTTTATTTGCAGGTGTAAGCACAGGTAACATTACCACTCTGGACCTCCCTCCTCCAACCCACCCCCCAGCTGCAAGAACCTATTTGTAAAGATTATGAAAGACAAACTCTTGGGAAAAATAAGCAAAAAGTGTACTTCTGGTTTGAACATGGCCGAGTAAATCCAAAACATTCTCCTCTCAGAACTTACCTCTTTCCAAAACAAGCAGAAAAATAAACATACAGATTCTATCTTCAAAGAAACTAGTAAATGTCCACAACCCCAATACATAAACTAGACTGGATGGATTCAAGAACAGTAAAGATCAAATAGGAGAGTGACAAGAAGCAGAGAGAGGAAATCCATGACTGTAGAAGGGTTAAATGAGTATAATTCTCTTTAAAAAAAAAAAAAGGTGGGTAGGCGGAGGCAATCAATAAAAAACGAAACCAAAGCTCTTGTTTGCAATAATGGGTATATGGTGTAAAGTATGGCACCATAATCCTCTGTGATCCTGAATTGGACTCAAGAAGCAGAGAAAAGGCTAAATGAAGACTTAGGTACACAGGCTATAGATAAAGCATAAAACTGGAGGCAAAAGATAGAAAAAAATACATCAGTTCTAACAGTTGTAGTTACCTGTCTGTATTCATTACACACAAGTAAAAGTTAAAACAATTTACCTCCAATTTTGAATCACAAGGTAGGTTCCTGCTAGTCTGAAACATGTCTTAGCCTTGCAAGATACAAGCGTCTTGTGAATATCTAGTTTGGCAAAAACTCATTTCATTTAAGGATTAAAACAAACCTGCATAGCATATAAACAAGGATTCTACAAGAAAAAAGAGGTAAATAAACAAGAAAGACAAATGGATGATAAAGTTCACTCCATCAAAGAATGCTGCCATTGAACATATGAAAATTATTACCTAGCAAAGACATGGAATCAACCCAAATGCCCATCAAAGACAGACTGGATAAAGAAAATGTGGTACATATACACCATGGAATACTATGCAGCCATGAAAAAGAATTAGATCGTATCCTTTGCAGGGACGTGGATGAAGCTGGAAGCCATTATCCTCAGCAAACTAATGCAGGAACAGGAAACCAAACACTGCATGTTCTCACTTGTAAGTTGGAGCTGAACAATGAGAATACATGGACACAGGGAGGGAAACAATACACACTGGGGCCTGTCACGGGAGGGTGGCCAGTGGGAGAGCATTAGGGAAAAGAGCTAATGCATGCTGGGCTTAATACCTAGGTGATGGGTTGATAGGCGCAGCAAACCACCACGGCACATGTTAACCTATGTAACAAACCTGCATGTCCTGCACATGTATCCCAGAACTTAAAAAAATAAAATAATAATAATAAAAAAGAAAATTGTTACCAAACATTTCAGCCTCTCTAAAAAAAAAAACAAACAAAAAACCTTAAGAAGGCATTTTCCAGTATAAAATAAGAAAACAGAGTAAAAATATAAGAGCTGAGGGAAGAGATTGCAAGAAAGATAAGAAATATGAGCTGGAAGAAGAAAGAAAAGATGTTAAAGAAATGTAAAATTACTGCACCAAAAAAACCAATATTAGAAACAATACAATGGAAAAAAATCAGATGCAGGAACAGTATTTTAAAAGATGACAAGATGAAATGAGAAAAGAGAGAAAATGACAGATATGAGAAAAGACAAAGGATATCCCACCTATGTACATTAGAGTTACCAAAAGAGGAAATCAAAAAAGTGAAAAAGAACAATTATTTAAAACTCAATTTTAATTAAAAAATTACAGAAACACTTGAATTCACAGTTCAAAAGTGCACACCTTGTCCCAGGAAACATTCATACAGAATGCCAGCATTGTTACATACCACTGGAATATCACTGAATATCAATGATTAAAAAGTGCATAGCCTAGTCAAAAAACAAACAAACAAACAAACAAAATCCTGTCAATTCTAAAGGAAAGAAATTAAGATAGCATATCGTTTCTCCAAAGTCACAGCCAAAGCTGGAATATAATGAAAAACATGCCTGCAGCCTCCGGGGAAAGAAAATGTGATCCAAAATTGTTAAAACTATCTAGACTATTATTCAAATATAATATTCACATATAAAGTTAAGCTGGCAATCTGAGAATTCAAGGAAAGTTACAAACATTAGCCATTGTTGAAAAAAGCAGACTTCAGAGTTTTGTTTTTGTTTTTTTTAACAGAAGCTTTTTTAAGAAACAGACTTCAGTCAACAAAAAGAAAAATAGAAACTCTGCAGTCTATAAACTGGTGGTTAATCTTAAATGTATTTAACTATAGGTCTAAGACTAAAACATTTGTGGAAATTATAAGTATGAAAGAAAATGTAAATGTTTTTAAAATCTCAAAAGGTAAAATGTTTATAATTAGCAAAAAAAGGAGATAGGAGGAAGTATGTGTTGATTTCCTCATCTTCTATAGCTGAATGTTAAAAGATATTATTTAAACCTGATAAATTACATAATAGGGGTATAAGTACACAAACCAGTATAAAAGAAAGATTAATATAACATAATCAAATAAATTACGTGGTATAGGAGAAAGAGAAAAGGGAAAAGAAACTGGAATATACTAATTTCATTGTGCTTATACCAGGGAATTACTAGACACTGACTAAAAACAGTGTGTTAGAACTCTACACAAAGTTACAATTATAAAAGTAACCCTAGAAAAAAATCTTCTAAAATATAAGAGGAAGCATGCATACAAAACAAAGACAAATGTAGCCCTTACAGTGAAAGGGTATTTCAAAATAATAAAAGCAAACAGTATAACATAATAGAACAAAATTAGTACCAAACACACTTATAATGATAAAGCCTAGTGGGCCAAGCTCATCTAGTAAAAGAAAAGAATTTCAGGTTGGATCTAAAAAATACAACTCTAGGCTGATGCCAAAATATACAGCCAAAACCAAGTTAATTAGAAAGGGTGAAAGGTAAAGGAATACCAGTCAGATGTAAATGAAAATAAAGCAGGGATCATAATCTTAATATAAAATGTGTTTGAATTCAAAAAAGTCAGTAAATGAGGAAAAGAAGAGCATTTTATAAGGGGTGCAAGAAGATGTAATAGGTATGAAAATGAATGTCCCAAGTATATAGCATTGATACGTAAAGCAAAAAGCACAGGACGTTCAAAGAGAAATAGTCAGAAACAGGGTAACAGTGGATTTTAGTGACTTTCAGTCCATATAAATTTAAGGTGGCAGAATAAAGGCGATAAAAACCTCAATATTTTTCAAGAGGTAGAACCAATTGACATTGTGCACCTTCCTTAAGTGCCCATGAAACATTCACTGCCCAGAAATAGCATATATAAAACCAGAAATTCAGCAAACTTCAAAAGAACAAATAATACAAACAATAATATATGATCACAGCCCAATTTGAAGAAACATGATTTTAAAAATAAAATCCAATAAAGAAATCCTTAAGAAAAGGTTGGACCAAACAGAGAATGAAAACTAAAACTAAAGAATATCTGAAGGAGAAGAAAAAGGAGATAATGAAAGCAGCACATTTTAAAAAATGGATTAAATCAGTGTTCAGAAAAGAATTCACAGCCTTAAATGAGTATATCAACAACAACAAAAGAATTAAATGATCCAATCAAGACATTAGAAAAGGAACCATAAGAAAAGTAATAATAAAAGCAAAATTTGAGTAGAAAGAAATATAGAGTTAATAAACAAGTTCAAGAAATCTTTCATGGGTAGGAAAAGGGGTACATAAACTTGTTAAATTTTTTATTAATTCAGTCAATAAAAAGAAAGAAAATACAACTGTATAAAACAACAATTCATAAAGGAAAATAATCACAGTTACATTAAAAGATTAAAAAGTACTTACAAAGTCACTTTACCCCAATCTATATTTTTTGAAAAATTGGACATAATTGGTAAAATATGATTAAAAGTCATGTGAAAACTTGCTCGAGAAAAGTTGAAAAAATTGAAACAAGCTAATTACTATGGGAAAAAGAGACAGAGAAAGTTGTTCAAAAAGGGACTCCATTCCATTACACTACCACCAACATTCCGCCATCTCCACCAAAAAATGGAAAAATTGTGTTAAACTTTCAAGGAATCATTTTTTCCAATGTTATTTGACTGTACTGGGATATTGAAGAAGGAAAGCTTTTCAAATTACGTTTATGGAAGGGGCATAACATCTGGTTCTTTTCTTTCACTCTCTGCTCTCTCAGCCGGTAGCTGCCCCCTCTGGGCCCTGCAGAGATTCCCTTTTCTACATAGGTTCATTTTATATCTGCAATTAAGGCAGAGCAGCAGTTACAGACACCAGGCAGAGCTGGTGGAAGCCTCAAAGCTAGAATCCCAAATTAGGTCCCCATAAGGTGGTGGCTGTCAGATTTGGGAGACGTTGCATAGGGTGTCTCCTAAAAATTCTTAAATCAACAATTCCTGTTTTATCACCCTCTGAGTCTAATCATAGACTTAGAAATCATTCACTATAAATACTCTGTGAATTGACATATCTATAGGAGCAGAACAACTCCCTTACATATTAAGTAATTAATTAAACTACCTCTCATTTGCCGTTTCCCATCCACTTTAACTCAGGTTGTAAGGTTTTACACCCTTTGATTCTGCATCTTCCCATCTTTGTTCTAACCGTTTACTTTATCTGGAACATCCTCTGACTAATTCTAAGTTCTCAAATCCTTTGGCTCAATTAAAATGTGCCTCCTCTGTAAAGGTTTTCCTGGTCCTGCCCCATCTCATATTCCTGTCCACTAAACTCTGCAGCACTTTAATTGTATACTTTATGGCTCTTAGCTGTTAACCTCTCACACAGCCATTTCTCTATAGAGCACACCTCCTCTACTCCACTGTGGCTTGCCAACAGATTTCTGCCAAATGCAGCTTTGCATTCTTAATGCCTTGTGTCACACTTTGCATACAGTAGGGTTCAATATTTCTGAAAGAAATAAATAAACGAACTTTGAAAGTATGACCATAAGAGCAACAATATTTCAGTAAAAGGGAGCATCAGATTGGGCTGTAGGAGTTGGGAAAGGCTTTCTGGATGAGCTGGAGTTTGTGCAACACAATAAAAAATTGATATGATTTAAGGGAGGTGCAAGTGTGAGGAAAAGGCACAGACGTACTGCTGTAGGTGTCTCTGCTCCCTTTATCTAGATGGCGTGGGGTTTCTTTGTTGTTGTTATTGTTGTTGTTGTTGTTCTTCTTCTTTTTTATTAGTTTCTCCCAGAGTCAAGATAGATGGGGTGGTTCTGAGGACTCATTTGGGAACAGTTAAGATATTAGTTAAAACAATCCATTCACTGAGATGTCTTTTTGATAGAACATCTCAAGAGAATTTGGCAATTAGGAATGGCAGACCCTATGAATAAATAAGAAAAGGTTAGAAGAGTATACCTCACAGAGATGCCATATAACCCAACAAGAGTCTAGGATGAACACTGGTCTATGTTTCCAAGAAGCCTGTCTTACACAGGATCACAGTGATGACCTCACCTGTAGAGGCTCACCTGGATTACCACTCTCAGGCATCCAGCTTGAGGCTCAGGCCGCCCTTATCGAGTGATCCTGGATCCCTGCTCTGACATTCCAACTAAGTCCTTTATGCATCTGATGATCGTGACTCAATACAACCCTCTGTTGTAGGAACCTCGTTCAACGTTGCTCCCTGAGGAATGGATCCAGGCAGGAAGGTTGGATTCTCTGAGTGCCCTCCTACTCACTTCAGTAAAAACAGAAAGCAGGTTTCATCTAGGAAGGACGGGCATTGGCAACATGCCCTGGCATGGGAAAGTCCCAGATCTTTCTCTCACTTGATATGTTATCTCGAACAAGACTCTCTTTCTCTACTAAGTCCTCCGTGAAATAAGAGATTTGACGCACTTGGTAACAACTCAAATGCCACCTCTATTATTAGGGAGCAGAAGGGGGCCCCCGGAGAGTCCTCACCTCGTTATGGATACAGAGGCCAGCAAGGTTTCTGTTGAAGGGAAAGGAAGCAGGTGAACCACTGTGCAGGCCTTTGCTCCGGAGAGCAAAGAAGGGCCATATATGAGAAAACGAGTGAACCAGAAATGAGATCATCTAGTCATCTATCCACCGCCGTGTCAGCCTCTGGGGACCTCAGAAATTAGCCCTTCCAGGAAGGTTCGGGGGTTTAGGGAGCCACAGAGCAATAAACAACCCAAGCTTTTAATGAACCCAATAATGATGCCTTACGACTTTGTAATGCTTTTGATTTTCTCAAAGAGGCCTCCCCTCCAACTCCTTACTGCACCCCTCATATTAGTTTCATGGGGGTAATTAGGGAGTATTAATAATCCCATTTATCATACCACACCAATGAAGTCCAGAGAATTTATTCATCTTCACAAAGTCACAGTGGATCTAATGGCGGTGCTGAGGCTAGAGTAAGTATCCAGACAGAGCGTTGTTCTCTCAGATTGCTCGCGGAACAAGAGTTCTGAGCAGAGAGAGCTGACTCTCAGGCTTGCCCTAGAGGTGAGAAGGAGGCACAAGAACGGAGACAAAAGGGAGAAGCTTTCTCCAACCTTGGCTTCCTAATGAGTCCTCAGGAATGCAGTGCTTTCTCCCTCAGGACCTTGTTAATCGGGGGCACTGGAATTGCATCTTGGGGACCCCATCATGACTCTGGAATTGGTGGTAGAAGAGCTGAGTTCAGTTAGGAGGGACCAAGGGGTCCTGAGGGATGTCTCTTCCTACTGTAATTCTCTAGGCCAGGACCTTAGAAGTTGAGACTCTTGGTGACGACGTTAATGAACGGCGAATGTGGAGAGGTTGGCGAGCCCTCCCTCAATGTCCTACTCCCTGTTCAAACAGGAAGTGCCCACCATGATGGAGACCTTGCATTTCCTTTGCTGCAAAACCTCCAGCCCTTCACACCAGCCTGGTAAGAAAAACACTGACATGGTGTACACTCACCCTTGCTTTTCCAGTGACTGACGGCGTGCCTTAGGACCAGCTGCTCAGCAACTCTGGCCTTCCATTTCTTCATGTGTAAAAACAGAATAATATTTCCAACCACAGAGGGTTGGTCTAAGAATTAAATAAAATAATAGTTAAAGCACTTGGTAGGGGATCAACAAATATTAATACTAATAAAATGGCAATCATTAATATTTGCTTTGTTTTGGTGCATTATCTTAATTTTCTGGACAACTCTTTGACATGGCTTTGTTATTTGCTCCACTTTGCAGAGGAGGAATTTGAGGCTTGGGGAAGTTTAGTAACTTACTTAATGTTACCTATCCAGGATGTAGCAGAGCTGGACCTCAAGCCACAAAGCATGATTTTAACAACTTTTCTATAAGACTTTCCCTTCCCTCTTTTTATTTTTTAAATCTGCTTCAAAAAACAACTGTTATGACATCATCTGATCACTGTGACTGTCTCTGCCCTCAAGACTCTGACTTTTGTGCCAGACTTTTCAGCTTCTTCTAGCAAATGCAAATTAAAATCACAATGGAGGCTGGGAGCAGTGGCTCACGCCTGTAATCCTCAAACTTTGGGAGGCCAAGGTGGGGGGATCACCTGAGGTCAGGAGTTCGAGACCAGCCTGGCCAACATGACAAAACCCCATTTCTACTAAAAATACAAAAATTAGCTGGGCATGTTGGCACATGCCTGTAATCCCAGCTACTCGGGAGGCTGAGGCAGGAGAATCACTTGAACCTGGGAGGCAGAGGTTGCAGTGAACTGAGATCATGCCACTGCACTCCAGCCTGGGCAACAGAGCGAGAATCGGTCTCAAAATAAATAAATAAACAAATTAATTAATTAAATAAAATCACAATAGAGACACTATTTGACATGTACTATTGGACTAAATGAAGAAATGACATAATATCAAATTTTGATGAAAATATTGAGCAACAAAAATTTTTTTCTTTTTTTTAAATTATACTTTAAGTTTTAGGGTACATGTGCACAACGTGCAGGTTTGTTACATATGTATACATGTGCTGTGTTGGTTTGCTGCACCCATTAACTCGTCATTTACATTAGGTATATCTCCTAATGCTGTCCCTCCCCTCTCCCCCCATCCCATGACAGGCCCTGGTGTGTGATGTTCCCCTTCCTGTGTCCAAGTGTTCTCATTGTTCAATTCCCACCTATGAGTGACAACATGCGGTGTTTGGTTTTCTGTCCTTGTGATAGTTTGCTGAGAATGCTGGTTTCCAGCTTCATCCATGTCCCTACAAAGGACATGAACTCATCCTTTTTTATGGCTGCGTAGTATTCCATGGTATATATGTGCCACATTTTCTTAATCCAGTCTATCATTGATGGACATTTGGGTTGGTTCCAAGTCTTTGCTATTGTGAATAGTGCCGCAATAAACATACGTGTGCATGTGTCTTTATAGAAGCATGATTTATAATCCTTTGGGTATATACCCAGTAATGGGATGGCTGGGTCAAATGGTATTTCTGGTTCTAGATCCGTGAGGAATCACCACACTGTCTTCCACAATGGTTGAATTAGTTTACAGTCTTACCAACAATGTAAAAGTGTTCCTATTTCTCCACATCCTCTCCAGCACCTGTTGTTTCCTGACTTTTTAATGATCACCATTCTAACTGGTGTGAGATGGTATCTCATTGTGGTTTTGATTTGCATTTCTCTGATGGCCAGTGATGATGAGCATTTTTTCATGTGTCTGTTGGCTGCATAAATGTCTTCTTTTGAGAAGTGTCTGTTCATATCTTTCGCCCAGTTTTTGATGGGGTTGGTTGATTTTTTCTTGTAAATTTGTTTAAGTTCTTTGTAGATTCTGGATATTAGCCTTTTGTCAGATGGGTAGATTGCAAAAATTTTCTCCTATTCTGTAGGTTGCCTGTTCACTCTGATGGTAGTTCCTTTTGCTGTGCAGAAGCTCTTTAGTTTAATTAGGTTCCATTTGTCAATTTGGGCTTTTGTTGCCATTGCTTTTGCTGTTTTAGACATGAAGTCCTTGCCCATGCCTATGTCCTGAATGGTATTGCCTAGGTTTTCTTCTAGGGTTTTTATGGTTTTAGGTCTAACATTTAAGTCTTTAATCCATCTTGAATTAATTTTTGTATAAGGTGTAAGGAAGGGATCAATGTGCAAAAATCACAAACAGGCAAACAGAGAGCCAAATAACACCAGAAACAGACAAACAGAGAGCCAAATCATAAGTGAACTCCCATTCACAATTGCTTCAAAGAGAATAAAATACCTAAGAATCCAACTTACAAGGGATGTGAAGGACCTCTTCAAGGAGAACTACAAACCACTGCTCAATGAAATAAAAGAGGATACAAACAAATGGAAGAACATTCCATGCTCATGGATAGGAAGAATCAATATCATGACAATGGCCATACTGCCCAAGGTAATTTATAGATTCAATGCCATCCCCATCAAGCTACCAATGATTTTCTTCACAGAATTGGAAAAAACTACTTTAAAGTTCATATGGAGCCAAAAAAGAGCCCACATTGCCAAGACATTCCTAAGCCAAAAGAACAAAGCTGGAGGCGTCACACTACCTGACTTCAAACTATACTACAAGGCTACAGTAACCAAAACAGCATGGTACTGGTACCAAAACAGAGATATAGACTAATGGAACAGAACACAGCCCTCAGAAATAATACCACACATCTACAACCATCTGATCTTTGACAAACCTGACAAAAACATTCCCTATTTAACAAATGGTGCTGGGAAAACTGGCTAGCCATATGTAGAAAGCTGAAACTGGAGCAACAAAAATTTTTATACACTGCTGGTGAGATCATAAAAATGTACTGTCACATGAAAACACAATTTGGGCTTTATTCTTTAAATATAGTTGCACTAATTCCATTCCTAATTAGAGACCCAAAAGAAATTCTTGCACATGTACAATCCTACATGCCTCCACCTGCAGGATGTTGGCCGACTAGGAAAGGGCTAGTGGCCACATTTCATCTGCAGATGCTTTGCTGTTGGTCTCGTCAAAGTGCCTGGTATCTATCAAGCACTGTGTGAGCCTGGGGCTCCACATCCGATGTTATGCTCATTCTGGGAAGGCCAGTACTCAGTTCGGGCTAAAAGCGGCTGCCACCCACAGTACAACTTTCTATCTCACTAGGCTGCCCGTGTTCACCACAACATATTTTAAAGGAATAGTAATTTAAATAGTGTTATATTTGAGCAAAATTAGAGAAATCAACCAAAATAACACATTAGAGGACCTGTAAATAATATATGGAAATTTGATCTATGACATGGTGGCCAATAGATCAGTAGGAAAGGACAAGTCTTTCAATAAATAGTGCTGGAGCAACTGAGGAACCACAAAGAAAAAAATGATATTATATGTCTTTCTCACTCCATGCATAAAGGTCAGTTTCAGGTAGATGTGATACTTATACTGAACAGTAAAAATGTAAAACATTGAACATATTCTGTGGAATATCTTTATAATATTTTAGGAGGTAAATATTTCTTAAATAAGTTGAAAGAACTTTAGTTATCTAAAAAATAAGACAGCAATTTGCCTACACTAAAATTTCAAGCCTCTACTCATCATATGACAATGATTTTCTAAGTGAAAAGGCAAGCTACAAATTTGATTTTCAGCATATATAGCTGTTCTGAAGTATCCAAAATATATTTCAAACTTCTACAACCAGGCTGGGCATGGTGGCTCATGCCTGTAATCCCAGCACTTTGGGAGGCTGAGGTAGACAGATCACGAAGCCAAGAGATCGAGATCATCCTGGCCAACATGGTGAAACCCTGTCTCTACTAAAAAAAAATACAAAAATTAGCTAAGTGTGGTAGTGCATGCCTGTAGTCCCAGCTACTCAGGAGGCTGAGGCAGGAGCATCGCTTGAACATGGGAGGCAGAGGCTGCAGTGAGTCAAGATCGCACCACTGCACTCCAGCCTGGCGACTGAGCAAGACTTCATCTCAAAAAAAAAAAAAAAAAATTAGCCAGGTGCCTGTAATCCCAGCTACTCGGGAAGCTGAGGCAGAAGGATCGCTTGAACCTGGGAGGTGGAGGTTGCAGTGAGCCGAGATCATGGCACTGCACTCCAGCCTGGGCGATAGAGTGAGACTCCATCTCAAAATAAATAAATAAATAAATAAATCTATTAGAAGTTTTGGTACTTATATATATATATATGTACCAAAATAACAGTAAGCCAAAATAACAGTAAGCCAAAAATAAAGCAGACTCTGCATGTATTGCAGCTTGGCTTTGATTAGGGGGACTGAGACACACTCTTTGTAGGACTCTACACAACCTGTGTGATGGCTGGTGGGCACATTGACCATTCTTGGCTCTACGCCTCAGAGACTTTTCCTTCCTACTGCCTTATGGTGTTTCTCTCTCCGGATGTTAGAGTTTTCTCTCACGCATAAACACATTCCAATGCAGCCAAGGACCAGAGGAGACCCATCTGCAGGACTCTGGAGTTTCTCTCTGTGAAGCTCCCTCTTCTCCAGTACTTTCCCTCACCAATTCGTGCTGCCATAGCCAGCCTGAACTCTGTCTCCTCAATTCAGAAGACCACTGGGCTCTGTTTGGGTTCTCCTTGCCCTGGGGTGTGGTTGGCCACTCTCTCTGGCAATAAGCTGAGGCAACTGTATTTCTCACACTGTTCTAGAGCTAAGGATTCACTGTCCTGCCCTGCATGGTATCCACTGCTTCATAGATTTTGTTTGGTTTCTTAGCTGTTTAAAATGGGAGAGTAAATCTGGTCCCTGTCACTTCATCATCATGGCCAGAGTAGTTTTCTAAGGAAATATAATTTCCCAAAACTGTTTATGAAGATAAAGAAAATCTAAACAGAACAAAAAACAGAAATATTGACAAAGCTTTGGTCCTCCCTTCCTTCAAAAGCCTGAGGTCCATATGACTTCATAGGAGAATTCTACCAATCATTTAAAAACAAACTAGGTATATTCACACAATGGAATACTTTCAGCAATAAAAAATAAACTATTGATACATGCTACAACATGAATGACTATAAAATCCATTATGTTGAGTAAAGGAAGCCTTACATAAAGGCATATGCATTGTATGATTCCACTTATATAAAGTTTTAGAATAGGTAAAATTAATCTATGTTGAAAAAATCAGAACAATAATTGTTTTTGAGTGGTCATTTTTTAACTGGAAAAAGGTATGGGGTAACATTTTTGGGTGTTGGTAATGTTCTATATTTTGATAAGTGTATGCATTTGTCAAAACTCAGTAAGTGTACACTTCACATTTCTGTGTTTCATTGCATATTAAGTTTGCATAAACAACAGACATAAACAGATTTGAAGTTGTGTTATGATATGCGTGCTTAAGTATTTAAGGGGACATGTACTGATGTCTGCGTCTAGAGGGGTGGAGAGGTATGTCTTCATTTTTCTCCTTCACAGTTGACTGAGTTAAAATACCTCTGTTAACCACCAATCCACCAGGCCTTGAAGCCAGTCAAAACTCCCCTTGAAACAAAGATATAGGCAAGGAATATGAAGAATATAAGCAGGGGATATGAAGACTACATGTTTCCCTGCCCCTTATATAAAACATAACTGAGTAATTTTTACTTTTGTGATGAGGTAACAAGGAATCTAATTGTGAGAATGTAGAGTATCAATGGAAGAGACGAGATCCTTGCACAAATTAGGGAGGTAGAGATTACTCACGACATAGGACAAAAATCAGAGATGCAAATACTTTGTTGTATTATTATTTATATTGGCAAAAAAATTGAAAACTAAGTATGCAATGGTTAAGTGAATGTTAGCACATGCAAATGGTAGCATATTAGAAAATCATAAAATTTTGAAGAATAATATATTACACGAAGCTCAAATATAAAGACAGTAAAAGAAAGTTGAAAATAAAATTCTATTAAATATTATACCTTTTGTAAACCAAAAATGATTAGACATGTGTGTGGACACATACATAGGAATAGTGATTAGGTGATAATTATTTGGTTCATGCCTTCCTTCTTTATGAGCTGATAAGCTCCATGTGGGGAGGGACCATGTCTGTATTTGGTCACCTCTTTACTAGCATATTACCTGAAAAATAGTACTTTGCTCAATTAATAGATGTCAAATAAGGAGTGGCATGATCCTACTTCTGTTAAGCAAGGTGAAGAGGAGCATTTGCTTTGGGGAACAAGAAGCTCTGGATACCCAAGAAGGTGGTTCGGCAGCTCAGTGGAAGAACAAGCTAACAGTGGCTGAGCTCCACTGGAGGCTCTGCCTTTTTCGGTTGTTGTTTGTTTGCCTGTTTTTTTAGAGATAGGCCTTGCTCTGTTACCCAGCTGAAATTCTGTGGCACCATCATAGCTCAAGGCAGCCTCGAACTCCTGGCCTCAAGCAATCCTCCTACCTTATCCTCCCAAGTAGCTGGGACTACATGTGTGTGCCACCACAGTCAGCTAATTTTTTTTGTAGAGACAGAGTTTCATTATGTTGCCCCTGATCAAGAACTCCTGGCCTCAAGCAATCCCCCCACCCCAGCCTCCCAAAGTGTTGGGATTAGAGGCACAAGCCACTGCATCCAGCCACCCCCATTTTGATAAGGTTACTTCCTCATCCAGGAGGCACCAGATGTAATGCAGTTACCTAGATGCTCCCACTCCCCCTTCCAATTCCTATAAATATATAGTGTTTGTGGGGGGTGGGGTCCCTTTCTACTGAAAAGCTTGCCATAGTGTGTGTAGTCTAGTGATGCTCAACCTTAGCTCCTCTCCGTGTGGAGTAGGGAGAGTGCAGGGGATCACTGTGCTCTACTACTCTTCAAAAAAAAAAAAACAAAAAAACTGTAACCCCTTTTATTTTCTCTATTTAAAATCAAATAGAAAACAAAAACCACTAATATCTTCAAAAGACATTGTTAGTGTAAGAGAAAGACTAAGAACAAAAATTGGGTTTATAGAGTCAAACATAAGTGAGTGTCACTCTTATGCTTGCAAGTTTTTCCACAATAAGGCATGTGGTTCAACTGGATTTACAGACGCACGCATGCTTGTGTGTGTGTGCATTCTGTACAAAAGGTTTTGTACACCTTGGGTTCCTGTGGGATGTTCAGGTAGTAATATCCAACACACAGGTATTAGGGTCAACAACTTAGTGTCTGGGATGGAGATAAAAACTGAGGATCGCCTGCATGTACTGCCTTTGGATTGCTATGGGAAGACAGAGGAAGGCCTCCTAGCCTGGCCCCAGGGACTCATAGGCAGTTTCTGGAAAAGAGGAGACCTGCAATGAATCTTCAAGGAGGGAGTTTCCTTCCTTAATAGTGTGTGAGAAAAGGAGACGACACAGCCTCCGGTATGTCAGGAGAAAGCAGAAATAATGGGTTCTATTTGAGCTCTGCAACTTAGCCTCCTCCAAGGACAGCTGTCAACAGGAATTCCAATCCATCCTAATTCTCTGACAACTCCTCCTTGGCCCACGACAGGCTTAAGCCACCATGAGTTTCCTCAAGTGATCCTGCAAAGAGCTTCTCCCAAACCTGTTAATGAGAGTCAGTGAGAATGCTTGATTAATGAACAAGGAATTAAAATTGCAGTTGATGTCTGAAGCCACCATCAGATATTAGTGAAAGTTGATGGTCCTGTTCTAAAGGTTCTCTAACCCTTTATCTTCCTTTGTGGTGTTGGAGGCATGAGGCTGGAAAACATTTTGAGCCAGGATGCTACAGGCTCTGGATTGCACTGTGGGAGCCGAGAAAAAGGCAAAGCGCTTGACTGAGACTAGAAGAAATGCCAGGCTTGAGGATGGCTCACATGAGCTGTGATGGGAGGTGACCTTGTGAGATGATGGCGAGAACACTGATCCAGGGATGAAACAGGAGGAAATCCTGACCCAGGCTCTGGCCTCCTCCCAGCCCCATGCTGCAGGCCAGGTGAGAAAGTCACAAGTCACTGCTCCTCTCCTCTCCTGTCCCCACCCAAGATGACGGGCTGGATTAAATCAGAAACCCAAAATCTCAACTCCATCCCCAACACAGGGTGACTTTCAGGATTTTAAGTCTTTGAGATATTAATTTTAACTCTATAAAATGTTGACTACAAGAGTGCCGTTTCACAAGTGCTCAAAAATATTTTTGTTAAATAAATGAATGAATTTTGCCGTACTGAAGAAGGTTGTACTTGGAGACATTTTGACAAGTCCATAACATTTTAAAAATATTTGAGGTCATTATGTCTTTGGCAAAGGCAGGTGTCTTTACCTGGCTCTGGCTCCCCCGGAAGGTGCTAATTTCTGAGGCCTCCAGGGGAACAATGAGGAGGAGAAAAATCCCAGTGTGAAAATGATGTCAGCGGAGTTGCTTGTCTCTTTGTCTATCTGTCCTTTATAAGCTATCCCCTCTGCAGAGGCTGCTGGGCCGGTGGGACTGTCCCTCCTCTTTGCCCATCTCTTTGGCCGGGTGAGTTTCATCTCAAGACTCCTCACTGTACTCTCACAGCTTGGTCTCCAAACAAATGAAGTTCACCCTCTGGGCTCTGAAACGGCTTCTCTCTCCACCCAAAAAGATCCAGTGGGATTTGGGTACTTCAATGTGCGGGGTTAGAGAGAAAGAAGAATCAGTGATGACTAAGCTTTCAAGCCCAACTCATGGGGAGGATGGCAATGCTGCTACCAAAATACTTAGTCCAAAGCAGAATGAGATTGAAGAAGGACGGTTCTGATTTGGAGAGATTGAGTTTGAGGTAATGGTAGGAGCATGTCCATGCAGAAAAGGCCATACTATTAGATGGTAGTTGACCCACTGGAGACCTGAGGACATCATTCTCCACATTTAATCATCGGGAAATGTCTTCCTCTGCTCATGCCTTTTGCCCCCTGGGGGTCTCCAACTCCACCCTTTCCCTAGATGAGTTAGCCTCCATGTGAGAGACTTAAATATCTATCCCTCAGCCACAGGTTGAGGTGGATCACTGAGTATTTTATTTTATTTCATTTCATTTTATTTTATTTTTTGAGACTGAGTCTTGCTCTGTCACCCAAGCTAGAGTACAGTGGCGCCATCTCAGCTCACTGCAACCTCCACCTCCCGGGTTCAAGCAATTCTTCTGCCCCAGCCTCCCGAGTAGCTGGGATTACAAGCACCCGCAACCACACCCAGCTAATTTTTGTATTTTTAGTAGAGACGGGGTTTCACCATGTTGGCCAGGCTGGTCTCGAACTCCTGACCTCAGGTGATCCGCCCGCCTCGGCCTCCCAAAGTGCTAGGATTACAGGTGTGAGTCACCATGCCCGGCTGAGTATTTTATTAGCAGTGATTACGGCTGGGAAAAGAAAAGCATTACCTAAGTGATCATATATGTGGGCAGTTCATGGCACTGTGAAAGACTTTGGCCTTATCTGGTGATCAGATAAATAGCATGTGTGTTGGATGATGCGTAATTAGAACCAGGAGACAGAAGAGTGAAAAGCTCAGTGATGGTGGAGTTGGAGGCATGGGGAATTCAGGGTGTGGGTATCTGCTTACCTAAGACTATTTGTGTGAGAGTTCACCTGTATATTCAGTGAAACAGCGCTACTTGGTATCCACCAAACCCACCCGGGAGCCTAAGCCTGGAGGCTCGCCCTGCTCAAAAGCCCTTTTTACATTCTTCGTATTCGGTAAACGGTCAGTACTTTTGAGCTCAAATTTCCCAGACTCTGTATGGAGAAATGCAATGTAATATTACTACTTGGAAAATCTAAAAGGCTGGTAGTCACCAGCTATGGAGCTGGAAATGTCCTCAGTGATGTTTCCTCGTATAGTTTCACTGTTTTTCATCTCATTTCACTTTTTTTCTGAAATGTCCGGACCAAATCTCATGGCCTCACATGTTAATCTTTTAATAGCCTGGGCCACAACAGGCATCTCACTACTGCCACGGTGTACGACAGCACGTGTATGACAGCACGTGTATGCACGGGGTGCAGGGACACCGGTTGTGGGGAACATGCTTCCCTGCTTCCCCTGAAGCTTCCCTTTCATCCTCTGGGATCTTGTGTATCTCAACTATGGCCATGCCACCATCTGTAGACTTGGGGTTTCCTCCTGGAAGTTTGGTCTCAGGAAAATAATTTTTCCCTTTAACTTTCTAATGTAACATTTGTTCCCCCTTCTATATCAATTCACGGATCTCTGTTTGAGTCTGTCCAATGCCACTCTTGTTACCCATTAAGAGTCAGATATCAAGTCTTTTCATACTACATCTAAATCTTCAACTTTCTTCCCCTTACATTTCATGCGTTCTTCCATCCTGGCCCTGTCCTGGACATTGCTATCAAGATCTCACTGATGATTGTTATCGACACCTCATCCTCCTTCTGCCACCACTGGCCCCATCTAACACTGCCCAGTCCACTGCTGGTGGAAGACAGCCATGGATCTGGGGAACTCAGGGAATGATTTGGTTGTGACCAAGTTTGTCCTGCTGGGCCTCACAGAGACTCCAGCTCTACAGCCCATCCTCTTTGTCATCTTCCTTCTTGCTTATGTCACTACCGTTGGAGGCAACCTCAGCATCCTGGCAGCCATCCTTATGGAAACAAAACTCCACAGCCCCATGTACTTCTTCCTGGGGAACTTGTCCCTGCTAGATGTGGGGTGTGTCAGTGTCACTGTCCCTGCCATGCTGAGGCATTTCATATCCAACGACAGAAGCATTCCCTATAAGGCCTGCCTCTCCCAGCTCTTCTTCTTCCACCTCCTGGCTGAGGCGGACTGCTTCTTGCTGACCATCATGGCCTATGACCGCTATCTGGCCATCTGCCAGCCCCTCACCTATAGCAGCCGCATGAGCTGGGGAATCCAGCAAGCCCTGGTGGGCATGTCATGTGTCTTTTCCTTCACCAATGCACTGACCCAAACTGTTGCCTTGTCTACTCTTAACTTCTGTGGCCCCAATGTGATCAATCACTTCTATTGTGATCTGCCACAGCTCTTCCAGCTCTCCTGCTCCAGTGTTCATCTCAATGAGCAGTTGCTGTTTGTAGCAGCAGCTTTCATGGGTGTGGCCCCCTTGGTCCTCATCAGTGTGTCCTGTGCCCATGTGGCAGCTGCAGTCCTGTGAATCCGCTGTGCAGAAGGCAGAAAGAAAGCCTTCTCCACATGTAGTTCCCACCTCACTGTGGTGGGCATCTTCTATGGGACGGGCGTCTTCAGCTACACAAGGCTGGGTTCAGTGGAGTCTTCAGACAAGGACAAGAGCATTGGCATCCTCAACACTGTCATCAGCCCCATGCTGAACCCACTCATCTACAGCCTTAGGAACCCTGACGTGCAGGGTGCCCTCCAGAGGGTGCTCACGGGGAGACAATCCCCCAAGTGAGGCTCCTTTCCTCTGGCCTTAATGAATGTCATGGTTTCACTTACTGCTTCTAAGAGGTATTGTGATAGTGTAACTGGAGTGTGGATATGATGAAATGGGTTGAAGGACTGGCTTAGGAAGGAACGTACAATAAAAATAATAGTGATCGCCACATGCCGGCCACTGTTCTAAGAGACTGGTATCTATTAGCTCATTTAATCCTCATAACCTTATGAGGTAAACACAAAATTACAAGTTGTAGATGAGGAAATTGGACCTCAGAGAGGTTGAGTAACTTGCCCAAAGTCACACAGCTAATAATGAATGTCAGAGCTCGGATTTGAACGTAGGCAAGCTGAACCTGTAACGATGGCCTCTCAAGAGTAGTAAATCACTTCTAGGAGGAAGGGTTTCTATGAGGTAGAGAAAGGGAATGGGTAATAAAAAACTTTAAAAAGAAAGAAAATAAATAAATAAAATGACAATGTGAATTAGGAGGGTTTGTTTCTTTTACAAATTTACAGTTTGTTCCCGAGCATCTGGTACAGGTTGAGGGAATTGCTAGATGCCAATTTCAACAAATAAACCAAGAAAAAGTACACATTTTAAAGCCCAATCCCAAGGGAATAGGCGCTGTTTAGAAAAACCACAAAGATGAGGTAGAGTATTTTCATACTGGACCACCACTACTACCAATTTCTTATATTTGATAGAATTAGAGAAAGAGATTTGGCTCATATGGAAAAGTCTACCTGACTGAATGCAGATCTTTGCTGCCTCTGACTTAGACCTGAAACCAGCCCTCTCATCTGCATTGCTGTAAGGAGGAAGACACTTCCCCTTTTATTCAATTTGTAGCTTTTAACAGCTTTTTCCATAATGCAATACAAATGTGTGCTTATTAAAATGTTAGAAAGTACAAAAAGAATAGAATAAAAATCACCAGTTCAAAGATAATCATTATGGGCATTTAGCATATAATTGTTAAATTTTTTATTCATTATATATATTTGCAATAATATAATTATTCTATACCTAAATTTCTGTAGCCTGCTTTTTTTCACTTAATAATATAGATGGATATCCTTCCATAACAGAAAATTATGGGTAATACATTTTTCTATAGTTTTTCTATAATTTTTCATCTTTTTCTATAGTTGTATCACATTCCTTTGAATGGATAGAACAAAATAGATTTAATAACTCTCTATTAGTAAACCTGTGTTGGTTCAAACAGTCTAGGTTGTATGGAATGCTGCAATAAGCATCCTTGTACATTCATCTGTGCACATTCTTCTAATTTTAAAAGTCCCCACAAGTGGCATTCCTAGACCAAAAGATAAGAAGTTTTCCAAGGCACTCGAAAACATATTACCAAATTGCCACTCAGAAAAGGTTGAAGAAATTGTCACTTTCATATTACCACTTCTATCTTTGCCAATATGATAGGCCAAATGTTACAACTCAATGCTCCTTTAATTTGAAGTTAATCACTGTCAAAGTTAAAATATATATATATATATCAAGAGAAAAATATGTATAAAAAGTAGTACTGAAAAAATATATTTTACATATATAGAGTGTGTGTGTGTATGTGTGTGTGTGTGTATATATTTCTAAGACATTTGTCTTTTTTTATAAATTTGAAAGTGTTCAGGCTTGGTACAGTGGCTCACACCTGTAATCCCAGCACTTTGGGAGGCCAAGGTGGGCAGATCACTTGAGATCAGGAGTTCGAGACCAGCCTGGCCAAAATGGAGAAACCCCTTCTCTACAAAAAAAATACAAAAACTAGCCAGGCGAGGTGGCGCACGCCTGCAATCCCACCTACTCAGGAGGCTGAGGCAGGAGAATCTCTTGAACCCGGGAGGTGGAGGTTGCAGTGAGCTGAGATCATGCCATTGCACTCCAGCCTGGGCAACAGAGTGAGACTCCATCTAGAAAAAGAAAGTGCTCTTATTAATGACATTAATTCTTTGTTTTATGAATATTGCAAATGTGATGCTCTCTTTTACCATACATAAGTTTTAATTTTCTACATGGTCAAATTATTCAATCTTTTCTTCTATATAGTTTTTGTATCTGGTTTTAGTATCATGTTTAGAAAGAAGCTTTTTTACTTTTGAATTGATTTTTACTTTTGAATAAATTTTGAATGACACATTCATGGGTGATTTCCTCACTGATATGAAATGATACCTTTGCCACATGCTAAATATTCTTACACTCTTGGGTCTGCTGCTGGACTCCTTTCCAGCACTAAGCTTTTAAATTGCTATGCTGCTGCAATACACACTAATATGTGGCCGTCAACGTCTTTCTTACCCTCTTCCTTGTCTACACTGGCATGTTCTAGCCTTATCTATTCCTACAGCTGCTAACTCTCATACAATCATCCCTCTCGATTGGTTTTTAAAATCCATTTGTAAAAGTCTACAAATATTGGAATAGTGTCAATGCATATATTTAGAAGAAACTGACATCTTTGAATTATTGACTTTCCCATTCTGAAACAAGATATATCTCTTCAATTACTCAAGCCTTCTTTTATAGTGTAAGAAATTTTTTAAAAAGACAACAAAACATTAAGATCATGTGAAACAGAAAATTGAATTTCCGTTGCCAGGAGGCATATAGAAGTTACCCAGAGTAATTCTAGAGGCCAAGAGGGCAAGCCCCTCGGGTAAGGACAGCGATTATTTGTTCATTCTGCAGCAGCTGGCTGCAGAAAATCCCTGAAACGCCCACACACCGCTTGGAACTCTGGGGAAAGATTCCATGTGAATTTATTCCTCTGGTCATTAGAAACATTTGAGCTTAGAAAAGGAAAGAAAAGGAGTCATTTTGTGTGTTTTCAGAGTTCACTAGCTAACAGACCCCTGGCTGTATCCAGCGCACAGAGGTATAGTTTACAATACTTAATATAATAACAATCATCAGACTTCCCTGATTGCCAACTCTTCCTATAAATGAAATGTGTTAGCAATGACCCACATTCTCACTTGTCAACAGTCATCTAGGCCTTCATGTCCATGGCCTTCTCTGGAAAGGACAAGTACTCTCCAGTGTGCCAAAGCCTTCCAGCCGACCACATCATCTGCCTGGTGATTGTAGGTATTTGAGTTTGTCATCCCTCATTTTGGACATTTAATTTTCTAGTCTTTGGCACACTTGACACTACTGAAAAAAAGGTTTTATCAATAATGTATATTTTTTCCTAGAATTTTCTAGTTCCATCTGAACCGTAAACTTATAATACAGGTAACTTCTACCAGCCCATAAAAGGTACTCAAGTATTACTAATGTGATAAAACACTGGCTTGTTTTATGGAAGATAGTCTCTATACTTAAGCATTATCTTGGGAGAGAAAAGGGGTAACAACTTATCACTAAATCGGACTCAATACTAAATTGGACTTTATTTCTTAAAAAGTATACCTCTATCAAATTATTAATTGATTCAAGAAGCATTCATTGAACACCTAAAGTGTAGCAGGAATAATACTAATTGTTGGGATTCAGAGTAAAGCAAGCTCTGGCCTAAGATGATTTAATGGTATCAGACGGAGCCACATAGGTCAAGTTACAGAAGCTCAAAGGGTTACAGGTGCCATGTGCCTGACAGCTTACACACTCAGTGAAGGTAAAGAGAAGAATCTTTTCTGGAAGGGAAATGAAGTATTAAGAAAAGGCATCCTGGAAGAGATGGAGATTGAGCCACATGTTAAAAGATGAGTGGGCATTTGCAAAGTGGACTCAGGAGAGGTCATTCCATGCAGCATGTGACCTCTCCAAGGGCCCTTGAGAGCAGCGGTTGGAGTAGATTGCTGCAGAGGGAAGATGGAGTGATGGGAAAACAGGACATGGAGACCACAGATGGAGACAGCTCTACGGACAAGTTCAGCTGTGATGGGAAGAAGGGAAGTACTAAGGTAGCCAATGAAGAAACAGAATAAGGGAGATCTGGATTTTGTTTTAGTTTTGCTTGAAGAGGAGAGGACCTACCTGTTTATAGGCTGGTAAGCAAATACCAACAAAAAGGAAGATTGTTAATATGCCCAAGAAAAAGGAGATCGTGGACAGAGTGAGATATAAAGGAATGTGAGAAAAAGAAACAATAATAATAGAAATGTTTGATTTTCTATATGTTGATATATTTATAAAGAGAAAGCAATCATTGAAGTATTTATTGAAGGAAATATGGTGGAATACAATAATTAAGTACTGGGTTTCAGGTAATTGTAATCTCCCAGTCATTCCCTGTGCTAACACATGATTATTTTGTTAATAATTGATTCATTTGATTATTAACAATGTCTACTCACGACATCTACCCTCAAGGAACTTATAATACACAGGAAATTATAATAAAATATATCAATTCCAATGATAGAGTTTTTACAGTTTATTACAAAACCTGAGATTTAATAATGACTCACCTATAGAACTTTTGAACACTGAAAACCAGGATTAACATGCAATACTCATATAAGGTTTAAATTAATAAATATATATATGTTCTTTTTATGTATTCATCCACCCAACAAATGTTTATTGAAATCCTACAAAATGTTCAGCACTATGCTGGACAGTGGAGTACAGAGAGAAAAACCCAGTCTCTATCCTCAAAGAATTCAGTCTATTATGGTAAAGTACTCTGCCAATGTTAGTTATTAACATACAACTGTTATCTGGATCATGCTGGATAGTATACCCATGGACCTGAGGTATGAAAACCTTGGAAAATTAAAATTATCCAATGAATCCAGAATATTCCTGTTACCACTGCTGCCTCTGTGGACTTGCTCTCCCTTGGTCCTCAGAAAGAGAGGTTTCATTGCCGAGGTGAGAGTGAAGCAAGATTGCAACGGGTTAAGAAGCAATTTGGAGATGATGGGGGAATGCAGCAAATTAAGATTATACTGTCCGTTTGTAATGAAAAGAAGAAGAGTTTAGAGGGATTTTCAAGATAAAAGAAGGATTTTTTAAGGGAGACATGAAAAGACTGAGAAGAAAAGAGGTTGAAGGCATAAGAGATACAAGGATTATTGGTTAAAGCACATTCTCTAAAGCAGATATAAAAAGGTTTGCTTTTGGTGTTTTAGACATGAAGTCCTTGCCCATGCCTATGTCCTGAATGGTAATGCCTAGGTTTTCTTCTAGGGTTTTTATGGTTTTAGGTCTAACATTTAAGTCTTTAATCCATCTTGAATTGATTTTTGTATAAGGTGTAAGGAAGGGATCCAGTTTCAGCTTTCTACATATGGCTAGCCAGTTTTCCCAGCACCATTTATTAAATAGGGAATCCTTTCCCCATTGCTTGTTTTTCTCAGGTTTGTCAAAGATCAGATAGTTGTAGATATGTGGCATTATTTCTGATGGCTCTGTTCTGTTCCATTGATCTATATCTCTGTTTTGGTACCAGTACCATGCTGTTTTGGTTACTGTAGCCTTGTAGTATAGTTTGAAGTCAGGTAGTGTGATGCCTCCAGCTTTGTTCTTTTGGCTTAGGATTGACTTGGCGATGCGGGCTCTTTTTTGGTTCCATATGAACTTTAAAGTAGTTTTTTCCAATTCTGTGAAGAAAGTCATTGGTAACTTGATGGGGATGGCATTGAATCTGTAAATTACCTTGGGCAGTATGGCCATTTTCATGATATTGATTCTTCCTACCCATGAGCATGGAATGTTCTTCCATTTGTTTGTATCCTCTTTTATTTCCTTGAGCAGTGGTTTGTAGTTCTCCTTGAAGAGGTCCTTCACATCCCTTGTAAGTTGGATTCCTAGGTATTTTATTCTCTTTGAAGCAATTGTGAATGGGAGTTCACTCATGATTTGGCTCTCTGTTTGTCTGTTATTGATGTATAAGAATGCTTGTGATTTTTGTACATTGATTTTGTATCCTGAGACTTTGCTGAAGTTGCTTATCAGCTTAAGGAGATTTTGGGCTGAGACAATGGGGTTTTCTAGATATACTATCATGTCATCTGCAAACAGGGACAATTTGACTTCCTCTTTTCCTAATTGAATACCCTTGATTTCCTTCTCCTGCCTAATTGCCTTGGCCAAAAGCAATGGCAACAAAAGCCAAAATTGACAAATGGGATCTAATTAAACTAAAGAGCTTCTGCACAGCAAAGGAAACTACCATCAGAGTGAACAGGCAACCTACAAAATGGGAGAAAATTTTCGCAACCTACTCATCTGACAAAGGGCTAATATCCAGAATCTACAATGAACTCCAACAAATTTACAAGAAAAAAACAAACAACCCCATCAAAAAGTGGGCGAAGGATATGAACAGACACTTCTCAAAAGAAGACATTTATACAGCCAAAAAACACATGAAAAAATGCTCACCATCACTGGCCATCAGAGAAATGCAAATCAAAACCACAATGAGATATCATCTCACACCAGTTAGAATGGCAATCATTCAAAAGTCAGGAAACAACAGGTGCTGGAGAGGATGTGGAGAAATAGGAACACTTTTACACTGTTGGTGGGACTGTAAACTAGTTCAACCCTTGTGGAAGTCAGTGTGGCGATTCCTCAGGGATCTAGAACTAGAAATTCCATTTGACCCAGCGATCCCATTACTGGGTATATACCCAAAGGACTATAAATCATGCTGCTATAAAGACACATGCACACGTATGTTTATTGCAGCATTATTCACAACAGCAAAGACTTGGAACCAACCCAAATGTCCAACAATGATAGACTGGATTAAGAAAATGTGGCACATATACACCATGGAATACTATGCAGCCATAAAAAATGATGAGTTCATGTCCTTTGTAGGGACATGGATGAAATTGGAAATCATCATTCTCAGTAAACTATCGCAAGAACAAAAAACCAAACACTGCATATTCTCACTCATAGGTGGGAATTGAACAATGAGAATACATGGACACAGGAAGGGGAACATCACACTTTGGGGACTGTTGTGGGGTGGGGGGAGGGGGGAGGGATAGCATTGGGAGATATACCTAATGCTAGATGACGAGTTGGTGGGTGCAGCGCACCAGCATGGCACATGTATACATATGCAACTTACCTGCACGTTGCACACATGTACCATAGAGCCTAAAGTATAATAATAATAATAATAATAAAGAGAAAAAAAAAAAAAAAGGTTTGCATGGAGCAGGGAGCAGGAAGTTGAGAACATTCCCATCAGCTTTCTTAATCTCTGGGAGGTGAGAAATAGGGTCATCTGGTAAGACGATCAATAGTAAGGGTTGGCGAGAGCAGCTGGGGCTTCAGGAGATAATAAGAGGTGGACGGGGGGGAGTCTGACCGTATTAAGATGCAAGGCAAAATTCAAGATATCAATATCAAGAAATCTACAAGATTTTACTGAAACAGCTCCTTTTTCAACTGAACAAATGGATAGACGTACTACTCCCGGAATGGAAAAACTGAATATTGTAAAACTTAGTTCTTCTCTAATTAACTTACAGATCTGACTCAACTTCAGTTTATATCCAAATGGATCACTTTATAAACTTGAAAAAATATAGCTGATTTGACAAAATGAAGAGGCTAGGTAAAATTATCATGAAAATGAGTATTAATGAGAGAAGATGTATTAAAATGTAACCTAAAGTTTCAAAAATTAACACAGGACATAATTGATAAAGAATTAACAGACAGACCAATGGAAACAGATCAGTAGACGTAAACTACTTTTATCTAGTATTCTATTGCTATTATTATCACTACTGTGATAACTATTACTACTACTAATTATAACACCTAACTCTTAACAAGCTCACCATGTGCCAGGCACAGTACTAGGAGCTTTTAATAGATTATTTTATTTAACCCCCACAATAACCCTATGAGGTAGTCTCCACACTTTACAAATAAGTATAATGAAATTTGAGATGTTAAATCTGTCCCAAGTATACAGCTAGCAAGTTCAGAACCCAACCAAAGCAATCTACTCCAGAGCTCACATTCTTAACCATTCCGTTACACTGCCTCAGGGATGTGCATTAGTTGGCTATTCATAAAACCAAAAGGTGGAAATAAAAACTAAAATTTCAGCTGGGTGTGGTGGTACATGCCTGTAGTATCTGTCCAGCTACTTGGGAGGCTGAGGCTAGAGGATCACTTGAGTTCCAGAGTTCAAGGCCAGCCTGAGCAACATAGGGAGACCTCATCTTTAAAAAGAAAATCTAAAATTTCAAAAATTGTGGGATTATTTTAAAGTTTGTTATATTCATACCATGGACTATTATGTTAAATGGGATGTGAATATTTAAATTTTTACAAAGTATACTATTAACTAAAACATAAAATACAAAATTATATGAAAAAGCTAACATTGTTTTATATATTACATACACACACATAGACATCTGATTTGGTACTTGGGTGGTGATTGGCTTTACTCATGAAAACATATAGCATGAACTGAATTGTGCCCTCTCAAATTCGTGTGTTGAAGTCCTCACCCCCAATGTGATGATATTTGGAGATGGAGCCTTTGGAAAATAATTAGATTTATATGAGGTCATGAGGGCACCCTCAAGATGGGATTAGTGCCCTTATGAGAAGAGACACAGGAGAGCTTGCCTTTTTTCTTTCTTTCTTTCTGCCATGTGAGCAAACAATGAGAAGGCTGCCATCTGCAAGCCAGGAATAGAGTCCTCACCAGAGCCCAGCAATGCTGACATCCTGATCTCAGACTTCCAGCATCCAGAACTATGAGAAAATAAGTTTCAATCATTTAAGCCATTCAGTCTATGGTATTTTATTATGACAATCCAAGCAGGCTAAGATCATATGGAAAAGGAGAGGATCTGGGGGCAAGAATGAAGGAGTCATGCAGAGATTAAAGCGCCTGTGGACTGCCAAGTGGAGAACTCCAACAAGAAGATGAACTGAAGAGCCTTCAGAAGCAAAGTCTGGATTTATGTATTTAAAGGTCAACAGAATATAGGTGATAAAGTTATCATTTAATATGTCATCACTTAGAAGAAGCAATTTGGAAAACAAGACGACCAAGGCTCATACCACAGGTGAGGTAGAAGTTTAAAAAAAATAATGATGAGAGTTCCACTTAGGATGTAAAAAGCTGCAAGAAATGTCACCCCCACACAAACAACAAAAAAAGCTGCATAACCTACCAAATCATAACTTCTCTTGATCTAATTGGAAAGCTGAGGTCATAAGGCAACAAGGCGACAAGCCCCTCCAAAGACAGACAGGACACATGAGTTGTTTCACCTTTGACAGAATATGGACGAGGTGGCTGCCATTAAAGTGGCTGGATTGTTAATGACTCCTTCAAGGTCAGTGTGGACTAGCAGGGCAATTAGAATCCCTGGGAGCAGTGCATGCGGGAAGGTCCATATTCACTCAGCCGTTGTTTTTCATGGACCTCCTCCAGATGCTCATGGGAAAGATATGGGGCGGGGCCAGAGAACTAAGAGAGCCTCATTCAGCAGTACACAGACTTGAAACCCCTCCTGCTAACTAGACTCTTCTCTTACACGAACCAAAAAGTGTACATCACTTGATGAGAGGCAGAAAACTCTCTCTTCCTCTGGGCCCAGGGCAAAGATCTGTTGCCTCTGGGGATGTGGTAGAAGTAAACCCATCTACTGCTGGGGAGTGGCAGTAAACTCACTAATGTCCAGAACCCTGCCTTGTTCAAAAGCAAGATCTGCTGCCACTGGAGAGGGGCAGACACTCCCCCTCAAGAACTCCATCCGAGATCCCCTGTAAACAGAAGGCAGAGTAGCTGGGCATAGTGGCTCACACCTGTAATCCCCAACACTTTGGGAGGCTGAGGTGGGACTGCTTGAGACCAGGATTTCAAGACCAGCCTGGGCAACGTAGTGAGACCTTTTCTCTATAAATAATTTAAACATTAGCCAGGTGTGGTGGCACACACTTGTGGTTCCAGCTGCTCAGGAGGCTGAGGTGGGAGGATTGCTTGAGCCTGGGAGGCCAAGGTTGCAGTAAGCCATGACTGTGCTGTGTACCCATAGGCAACAGAGTAAGACCCTGTCTCAAAAAAAAAAAAAAAAAAAAAAGAAGAAGGCAGAGTTGTTGCCCAAAGGGAGTAGGGACAGGAATGGTAAGAAAACCCCATCCATGAAGCCTTCCTAACACAGGCTGGAGAAGAACTGATGAACTTCCCCTGTATCCTCCGGAAGCCTCACACCAAGTAATAAGCAACAGCAGTCTACTACTGGGGGAGGGACCAGAGCATTGAGACTGTTCTATGGAGCAGGCAGTAAAGGCCTGTTGAAAGCTGAGGGAGAACAGGATCAGTTAGAAAAATTCTACAGCAATCTACACCCCTAAGTAAGAGCAGGCTACCAATAGAGGAATGTGAAGTATGTAGTAGACTAAAAATAATACTGGCAACAAGACACTTTTCTGATAAAGGGCTGATTTCCAGAATGCATAAATAACTCTTACAACTCCACAAGAAATGGAAAAAACTAGCCAGTGTTTTTTAGGGGAGGGGGAATATGTGAACAAACACTTCACCAAAGAAAACATACAGATTATGAACAAGCTCATGAAAAGATGTTCAACATCTTTAGTCATTAGATAAATACAAATTTAAAACCAGAATGAGACACTGCTGCACATGTAACACAATGGGTAAAATAAAAAGACTGATGATATTAAGTTTTGATAACGATGTGAAGCAACTGGAAATCTCATCCATTGTTGATGGAAATGCAAAATGGTATATCTGCTATGGAAAAAAGTTTGATAGTTTCTTGTAAAATTAAACACCTACTTACATGGAGACCAGTAAGTACAGTTCTAGATATTTTCCAAGGAGAAATGAAGACATATATCTGCACAAATAACTATGTACACATATTTATTATATCTTTATTTGCAATGGTGCAAATCTTGAAACAATTGAAATGTTCATCAACTAATAAGCAGCTAAAAAAATTAGAATATACCCATACAATGAGGTGGGTGTGGAATGGAATACTACTCAGTGAGAAAAATGGAATACTACTCAGTGAGAAAAAATGAACATCGACTGCAGCCCACATGTAGGACTCTCTAAATGATTATGCTAACTGAAGAACCCCAATTCTAAAAAGTCTATGACTCAGGAATGTACACATTTATCAAACTCATAAAACTTTACAATTAAAATAATACCTTAATTAAACAAACTTTCAAAAATTATGCCTTTAAAAAAACAGTGTGGGGCCAGGCATGGCGGCTCACTCCTGTAATCCCAGCACTTTTGGAGGCCAAGGCAGGCGGATCATGAGGTCAGGAGATCAAGACCATCCTGGCTAACATGGTGAAATCCCATCTCTACTGAAAATAAAAAAAATTAGCCCGGCATGGTGGCAGGCACCTGTAGTCCCAGCTACTTGGGAGGCTGAGGCAGGATAGTGGCATGAACTTGGGAGGTGGAGGTTGCAGTGAGCCGAGATCGTGCCACTGCACTCCAGCCTGGGTGACACAGGGAGACTCCGTCTCAAAAAAAAAATAATAATAACACTCTGAAAAATAAATGAGAAAAACAAATACCAGATTCAGATTATCTGGGGCCCAGCCTGAGCTCCACCATGAACCCATTCTCTGCCCCTGGCAAGTCACCTAAGCCCTCTGGATCTTATTTTTCCCATCTACAATATGGTGACTACATCTTTTCTCATTTTGTGGAGACATTAGGAGGCTGGAATGATGTCATTAATCTTGCGTTTTTTTTTTTTTTTCAATAGAGTCCAAAATATTAGGCAGATGAAAGAAATCCTTAAGGACTGAGGTTGTCTGCCTCTGGCACCCCGTGCAATCCCTGGGGGAGCTAATTTTTAGGGCATCTAGGTGTTAATTAGCTCCTGAACACAGAGAGCACCAAGACAGACTGTCTTGGCCCCTGCCTCACTGTCTTCATAAGCCTTTTGGAGACAGGCCACCTTGGGTCAGCCTAGCACTCACTCCCCTCTCGACAACAAACCCCACTTAGGGCACCCAGAGTGCTCACAGGAAGGTAAGTCTCCCCCAAGCCCTCCCACTGCTCCAGACCCCTAATTTCCTGCCTTCTCAAGGAAGGGTGAAGATCATAAGTCATCTTCACATGGCTTTTTCCTTGTTAACAGAAGAGTAAAGGACTAAGTGATCCTTGGATTCAGTGGCAGTGAAATACAATGAGGTTTTCCACTTAGGGGGACTGGAAGAATGAAGGACACAACTGGCCAACAGAGGGAAGTGAGAAGGGAACTGATGGGGGTGACGAACGGAGGAAACGAAGAAAGTCTGGGGAGAGCCAAGGAGGCTGTTTAGGTTGATATGTGCAGAGAAATCAGTGAAATCTGTATTTACAGAATCTTATACCTCTATGTTAACCTAGAGATAATGCAGTACAGCCTTTCATATCACAGAAGGGAAAATAAATATAGGACATATATATACACACACACATTATCTATATATGCATATGTATATATTCATATATATGGCAAAGGCCTTGTGAGACAGCAGGGGTTGGCAGAAAAAGAACACGCTGTCCATTCAGAGCAAACTCTGACACATGTGACCTTAAACAAGCTAACTTTTTTAAGCTTCACTTTTCTCATTTGTAAAATAATTAACCATCTTCAAGAATTTTTGTAAAGTTTAAATAAAGTAACATATGATAGAGTTAAATGAAGTAGCATTGCTGCTAAAAAGTTTATATTCAAGTAAACATTAGCTTAGTGTCTTCTCTTCCTTCCTTTGTTCCTCCCTTTGTTTGTTCCTTCCTTCCTTCCGTATTTTCTTCCTTCTTTTTCCTTTCTCCAAGGTCCCAATGATAGATAGGAAAAACTTGTTTATAATACAAATTACACAAACATCTGAACTCCAACTCCAGAGATCTTTCCACGGTGCTGAATTGTCATTATATACCGAGAGACACAGAGAGACAGGAAGAGACAGAAAACGACAGTGCATGTCCACGTGGAGAGAAGGAACTGTTTAGAGAGAATTTGGGGACAGGGCCTGGAGTAAACTGCACCTCGTATGGACAGGCAGGGTGGGGAATAATTGAAGTGAGAAGTGGACAGATTTGACCCGGAGGGAGAGACGTGGCTCACAGCAAGGTTGTGAGTCAAGGTTGTCTGTCACTGTGCTGCGCTGCTGTGATTTCAAACCCAGATGCGGCTCGTCTTAATGTTAAACTGGGAAAATTACCCGTGAGGACATTTCCTAAGGTGACAAGGGCTTCTCACAAATACCCTCTGTCTTCTCACCAGAATAAATAACCTGTGTCAACAAATGGCCTGTCCCAGGGGTAGGAGGAGTTTTTTGTTTTTTTTTTTTAGATGGAATTTCACTCTTTTTGCCTAGTCTGGAGTGCAAGGCACCGTCTCGGTTCATTGCAACCTCCGCCTCCTGGGTTCAAGTGATTCTCCTGCCTCAGCCTCCCGAGTAGCTGGGATTACAGGCATGCGCCACCATGCCCAGCTAATTTTTGTATTTTTAGTAGAGACGGGGTTTCACCATGTTGGCCAGGCTGGTCTCGAACTCCTGACCTCAGGTGATCTGCCCTCCTCAGCCTCCCAAAGTGCTGGGATGACAGGCGTGAGCCACCACGTCTGGCCGAGGTATTCTTGATGAATCCCTTTGCTGCCTTTGATCAGACTCCTTGGCTTAAACCCCAGCTCCAGTTGGGAAGTAGACTCTAAAAGGAAGGTACCACCTGTGAGACACTGCACTTGTCTCTGTCCCACGAAGGATCAGCATCGGCCCAACAGAGTTTGGGCCCAACAAACAGCCAGCAGTTTCTGTAGAACAGGACAGAATGGTGTACTGGGAGCCATGCAGTCTCCTGTGGTAGGTTGTTGACATCTACACTCTTTGTCTTGTGTTATCCATTTTGAGAGGCCCTCATTGTGACTTTGGGCAAATTCCTCCTGTTAATGGTTCAGTTCCCTGTCCCTTTCCCCGTACACAAGTACTAGGATGATTCAGGTTATTGTCTGTGACATTGGAGACAGGAAACAACTAAACGCTGGAGTGCATAAGGAGGACTTTTTTTTTTTTTTGAGACGGAGTCTCGCTCTGTTGCCAGGCTGAAGTGCAGTGGCATGATCTCAGCTCACTGCAACCTCTGCATCCTGGGTTCAAGCAATTCTCCTGCCTCAGCCTCCAGAGTAGCTGGGACTACAGGTGCCCGCCACCACGCCCAGCTAATTTTTGCATTTTTAGTAGAGACGGAGTTTCACCATGTTGGCCAGGATGGTCTCGATCTCTTGACCTCATGATCCGCTCGCCTTGGCCTCCAAAAGTGTTGGGATTACAGGTGTGAGCCACCATGCCCGGCCCCGTAAGGAGGACTTTCTTAGGGAGATGGGATGATGACCAGGATTGGGCCTTGAAGGATGCATCAGCACGTCATGGAGAGAGGGTGGCCCTGCACATGCAAGAGTCCAGAAGAACGCGGCTCCAAACATGCCTCTCCAGAGCTACCTGTCCCAGCCACACCCAAAGGACGTTTGCCTTCATGAGCTCATTCCTCCATTGTCCAGGCACCTGTGGGAATACCATAACCGCTGCCATGTGTGATAGGGTGGAAGCCAGATAACTGTTCCCTGGGATTTCAATTTCCCTTTTTTTCCCCTGGAAAAAACTCCTGCTCTCCTTTTCCCTTGGAAAAACTACCACCAACGCCCCCGCACAAACACACACACAGGCACACACTAAGGTCATGCGTTTTTCCTGTATCATTTACTACCAACAACATCTTCCTGGATGCTCAGACCAAGAACCTTGGAATCATCCTTGCACCTTCTCTCTCACACCTCATGCCCCCAAATATATCCAGAGTCCACTAAACATTTGGATCCAGAATCCCTAGAATTGTTGAATGAAAGGATGAATGGACGGAATCTTAACTTCCTTGAATAGTTGTGGTGATGCTAATACCCAAAGTCTTAGAAATATGATTCTTCTCTTTATCACGTATAATGTCATTTATAAAACCTCCATAACAACACATGTCCAAGTTCTTTAAGAGGTAATGTCGTGTCAAGGGGTGGGCTTGGGAGTCAGAGAGTCCTGCGTTTGAGACCCAGCTCAGTCAAGAGTAAGACCTTGGGATCCTTAGTTCACCTTTATAATCCTCAACATCTTCATTACATAGAGGTAATAGTAGTAGTTACTCCACAGATTTTTGTGAGAATTAAATGAGAAAATAAATACAATACACATCATATACACAATACTTATAGTATACACTTCAAAATTGTTAGTATTTTCTTAAATTGCCTTCACATCTTCGGTTTTTGGCTTCTGTGTATTTGCTCCCTGCACCTCTCCTTCTTCCATCTCTTTTGTGTCTGTGTGGATCCCATGGGATCTTGTCCTGTTCTTCTTTATGCTGCTTCTCTCCCTACACTGTGCTTTCTAGAACCTCGTATGTTCACTTAGTCATTGAGCTAATCAGAGAGTCACCGTACACTGGTATGACCTTAATAGCTGCTAAAAATACTCAAACGTCACTTTGGGACGCCAAGGCAGGTGGATCACCTGAGGTCAAGGGTTCGAGACCAGCCTGGCCAACATGGTGAAACCCCTGTCTCTACTAAAAATACAAAAAAATTAGCCAGGTGTGGTGGTACATGCCTGTAATCCCAGCTACTCAGGAGGCTGAGGCAGGAGAATCGCTTGAATCCAGGAGCCAGAGGTTGCGGTGAGCCGAGATCACGCCATTGCACTCCAGCCTGGGTGACAAAAGTGAAATTTCATCTCAGAAAAAAAATAAAAACAAAAACAAAACATCCAAACATTTCCATACCATGTTGGTAAACAACCACTGTCCCCAGTCCTCAGAATATTTCCCTCTGCCCAGCCCCTCCTTTGGAATATGCTGGATCTTTCCCTGAATCAATAACTAAGGGTTAATGTCTGGCATGGTCGGGGCCTCCAGGAGCCTGGCCAAGTTCTAGGCTGGTATCCGTTCCAATTGGTAGGTGTCCATGCCATATCACTCCAGCATTCTTGGGACATGGATCTGCGCCTTCTATGTGTCATTCTCTCCTTTGTGACAGATTCATGCTTTCTGCTCCCACTACAGCTCTCAGCAGTGGCCTATGGAGCCAGGTGCTTGGGGGAATGGGACAGCCATCACTGAGTTCATCCTTCTTGGCCTAACAGGGAACGTAAGACTGCAGCCCATCCGTTTTGCTGTCTTCCTCTTTGCCTACATTATCACAGTTGGGGGCAACCTCAGCATCCTGGCTGCCATCTTTGTGGAGCCCGAACTCCATCCTCCCATGTATTACTTCCTGGGGAACCTGTCTCTGCTGGACATCGGGTGCATCACAGTCACTGTTCCTCCAATGCTGGCATGTCTCCTGGCCCACCAGTGCAGAGTTCCCTATGCTGCCTGCATTTCACAGCTCTTCTTTTTCCACCTCCTGGCTGGGGTGGACTATCACCTCTTAATAGCCATGGCCTATGACTGCTACCTGGCCATCTGTCAGCCTCTCACCTACAACACTCGCATGAGCCGTGAAGTCCAGGGTGCCCTGGTGGGCATTTGCTGCACTGTCTCCTTCATCAGTGCTCTGACTCACACAGTGGCTGTGTCTGTGCTCGACTTCTGTGGCCCTAATGTGGTCAATCACTTCTACTGTGGCCTCCCACCTCTCTTCCAGCTCTCTTGCTCCAGCATCCAGCTCAATGGGCAGCTGCTGCTTGTGGGGGCCACCTTCATGGGAGTGATCCCCATGATCCTTATCTCAGTGTCCTATGCCCACGTCACAGCTGCAGTATTACGAATCCGCTCGGCTGAGGGGAGGAAGAAGGCTTTCTCCACGTGTGGCTCCCACCTCACCGTGGTCTGTATCTTTTACGGAACCGGCTTCTTCAGTCACATGCGCCTGGGCTCAGTCTCAGCCTCAGACAAAGATAAGGGGATTGGGATCCTCAACACTATCCTCAGTCCCATGCTGAACCCAGTCATTTACAGCCTCCGGAACCCTGATGTGCAGGGCACCCTGAAAAGGGTGCTGACAGGGAAGAGGCCCCCAGCATGAAAAGATGGGGTTCAAAATGCAACCTCCCTCCTCAAGCAACCCCCCGACTTTCTTAGGCTGAAGGACTACGTATGGGCAGGAAAATCCTCAGGGTCGGGTCATAAAACGGGAGCAGAGTAGATAGTTTTAGTCAGGGTAGAGCGTGGTCTGCCTTGGATTGAGGAGAAAGGCTAAAGCTTAGGTGAGAGTGTATCTAACTTACTGATACGAAGTGAATTGAAGACAAAAGGGAAATATGATGTGGGTCAGGTAATGGGAGACAAACTATTTTGTATTTTTTTAATTTAATGATTGTTCAATTGAAACACATATAAAATATTAATAAAAATGAAATGTCTGGTCTCCTTTTTAGCAAAACTATATTTGCATTCGAGTGTTGGGTGTGGTTTTCAAAAGGTTCTACTTTAAGAAATAAGTCTAGTATTCTAAAGTTAAATTTGGGCTTGACATACGCTAGAAGCAGAGTGTTGGTACTTGTCAGAGCACCCTGCAAGCACCTTCTTCAGAGCAACATCATCAAACACCTGTTCCCAAAATCGCAGCCCCTTTCTGACTACTTATTAGTGGGGACAACACAGGTACATTGCAGTGCATGAGCCTATTCTCACAACCCGCCCCCGCCCCCCAACCAGAAACATAAGAATGTATCATCCCTGAGAAGAAGCATTAATAACTAGTAAGATAGATTTATTTATTTATGAGATGGAGTTTTGCTTGGTCACCCCGGCTGGAGTGCAGTGGCACGATCTTGGCTCACTGCAGCCTCTGCTTCCCGGGTTCAAGTTATTCCCCTGCCTTAGCCTCCTGATAGCTGGGATTACAGGTGCCTGCCACCACGCCCGGCTAATTTTTGTATTTTTACTGGAGACGGGGTTTCACCATATTGGCCAGGCTGGTCTTGAAGTCCTGACATCACGTGATCCACCCGCCTTGGTCTCCCAAAGTGCTGAGATTAAAGGTGTGAGTCCCTGCACCTGGCCATAAGTTTTAGTTTCAATGGCAAAATACACTGATTTATGTTGGACATTCTGTTTAATTCATATGTACAGATAATTAGTAAAGGTGAGGAGACTGATAAGAAGGGGAAACTAGAGGAGAACATCATTTGCAATTTATCAGTGAGTAAGTACTGGAACCTGAGATTTTAACAACAGAGTGAAACTATGGCAATCCAGAAAGAAATAATAGAATGATAGTCAATTTCACACTCTATCGTGGCCATTTCTAGAACTTATTCTGTGAATCCTTCAGGCACTTCCTGGACAAGAAGTTGGAAGTTGAAGACTGACCTTGTCCGACATGCTTATTATTTGAGGAGGGCAGCAGGGAACCCTTAATCTAAGGGGCCTTAGATTATCTCAGCACACAGAGGTATCCACAGTTATTCTCCACATCCAGCCGTCCGCTGGGTCCCACTGAACATTATGCTGGACTCACTTACACCATTGTCCTCTAGCAGACAGCTGCCTCCCAGTTGGGACCCATGCCATCCAACGGTCTCTGAGCCCTGGGCTCCTCCCTAACTCAGTGCTGTCTACACTGCCCCATTAATCCCCTGGAACAATGTCTGCTCCGTGTCATTTCATCTGCCAAAGGCCGCCAAGTCCTTCTGATCAAATCTAGACCTTTCTCAGGTAGGCAAGGTCTTCCATCATTCCTTCCTGGCTTCTCCATTCAATCTTCCTCTTTCAACCACAGGTGCTCACTTAGGTGGCTCATGAATCCCTTTGTTTGTATTCAGTGTTGTTAATCTCCTTTGAAAGAATGTAGCCTACACAGCATGACAGCATCATAATTTTCTCTGTATTCCTCGAAGCTTCTTTTACTCTCCCCAGCTAGGTTATAATCTCCTTAAGGACAGGATCCATGTCTTATATTATGTCTTCCAAACACACAACAGAGTGCCGAGTAGATAGCTGATGTTCAAGCCATCTTGTGGGTTAGTTGATAGCAGAAAGCATGACTTATGATAAGAAATTTGTCTTCCACATAGGAAGTCAGTGAAACTGCTAGATGTTTTCAAAATATCCTAAAGGTCCCAATATTAGGATAGTATAAAGATATAAAGAGAAATTTTTTTAAAGATAAATTTTCTTCTGATGAAATAAAGACAATCATTGAATTTGACATAACAGGGAAAAGCTTTCCTGACTTTGTGCATGAACTGCAATATAATTTCTCCTCAAACAAAAAAAACCCTGAAACGAAAACCAAAGAAGTATCTCCTTCTTGCAAAAAATTAGAAATAGAGCATTTAATTAGCAAAATCTGAGCATAACACTACAGGTTGGAAAATCCTATAATATCCAAAGACTTGGGAAAGCATTACAGAGAGGAGTGTAATAATAAATGAGTGATTACAAGTTGTGTCAAAGTGTTTGTCTTTCCTTAATTCAACTTCTAAAGTAAAGAGTTTTTAACTCTGCTATGCAAATATAAATAATTCATGTTTTATGTAAATAATTTAAGTAAAAAGCATATATTTGTTTAAAAAGAAGAGTGAAGGTATTGACATGAGAAGTTGTATAGCACATATGACTAAATTGAGAAAGTGATGATGATGTAAACATGTGTATGGGCTGAAAATCCTGGAGGAAAACCCGTAAGCTGTACCCGGTGGTTACCTCTGCAGAGGGGAATAGGACTGGGGAGGGCAGTGGAAAATGGGGAATGACTTTGGGTTTTTACTCCATTTACTCTGGTATTTTTCAAAGTTTTTCACTGAGTTCTGTAATTTTAAAAAATTAAATACATATATTTTTTAAATTTCCACTTTTACTTTAGATACAGGAGATGTATGTGCAGATTTGTTACTTGGTAATACTGCATGATGCTGAGATTTGGAGTCCAGATTCCATCACCTTGGTCATGAGCACAGTACCCGATAGGCAGTTTTTTAATCCACACCTCCTCCTTCCTCTCTTTAGTAGTTCACAGTGTCTCTTGTTCTCATATTTATGTCCATGTGTACTCAATGCTTAGCTGTTAATGATTAGAACATGTGGTATTTTATTTTCTGTTTCTGCATTAATTTGCTTAGGATAATGACCTCCAGCTGCATCCATGTTGTGGCAAAGGACATTATTTCATTCCTTTTTATGGCTGCATAGTATTCCATGGTGTATATGTACCACATTTTCCTTATCCAGCTCACCACTGGTGGGTACCTGGGTTGATTCCATGTCTTTGCTATTGTGAATAGCTCAGTAGTGAACATATAAGTGCTTGTGTCTTTGTGGTAGAATGATTTACTCTCCTTTGGGTATGTATCCAGTAATGGGACTGCTGGGTCAAATAATAGCTCTGTTTTGAGTTCTTTGAGAAATCTCCAGACTGCTCTCCACAGTGGCTGCACAAAGTTACATTTCCACCAACAACATAGAAGCATTCTCTTTTCTCTGCAGCCTTGCCAGCATCTGTTGCTTGTTGACTTTTTAATAGCAGCCATTCTGACTGGTGTGAAGTGGTGTCTCATTGTGATTTTGACTTGCATTCCTCTGATGCTTAGTGATCCTGAGCACTTTTTCATGGGTTGGCCACTTGTATGTCTTCTTTTGAGAAGTGTCTGTTCATGTCCTTTGCCCATTTTTTAATGAGATGATTTGAATTTTGCTTGTTGATTTGTTGAAGTTCCCTATAGGTTCTGGATATTAGGCCTGCATCAGATGCACAGTTTGTGACTATTTTCTCCCAATCCATAGGTTGTCTGTTTATTCTGCTGACGGTTTCTTTTGCTATGCAGCTCTTTAATTAGGTCCCACTTGTCAATAACTAACTAAATAAATAAAACTTTTAAAGTGCTAATGGTGAAAATGTAGGGGGGTGGTAGTAAGGTGAGTCCACTATAGTGTTTTCTCTCCAGCCTTCAGTGTCCCCTGTCATCCTCACCTTTGAGGAAACTAGTGAGTTGGCCCATCTATCCAACACAAGCCCACCTTATTCATTTGATCAAGATTTAGAGGCATTCATCTTGTCCATCTCTCTTCATCTAAGTGAAGAATCAAACCAAACAGCTCTTATCCTTAAGAGAATAGCCCTGATGGACCTTCTTACCTCTTTCCGTCTCCTGTCCCTGAAGACTGAAATATCACCCTCCACTCCACACCAACCCTCATCCTGCACCACCATCAACAACCTGTCCCCGCAGCACCCACTTCCCTGTTGCACAGTTTTGGATCTTTATATGGGATTCCAGTCAAAGGTGGTGACTAATCTTGGTTGGGATGAATGTGTGATCTATGCAGATATAAGTCCATGGATTCCTGACACTGAAAGAAACTTCTAGCAATATTTTTGCCCAGCCATCCTAACTTAGATAGCTCATATTCAAAGAAACATGTTTTAGACATTGTGAGTTCTCAACACATCTGTGAACTGTTGAGTACATCCATGATCCATATGTCAAGCTCAGCAGATGTCATTTTACACACCATGGGCAAACTACATATGTCTACTTGGAGATGATCTCACACACATTCCAACAATACCTCCTTCTCCCACATCCATCCTACCATCTGTGTCTAGCCCAGAGAAAAGCTCTACTAGGACTCAGCAGAATTATAACAGTAGTATATTTTATCCTATTATTTTATTAGCACATAACAATATTTACAAACAACTTTAAAATCTGTGTTCTCATTTGAATTTTTCAGTAGCACAGTTGAATGTAACCCACAGTGACAACCAGGGCCAGGATTAGAAAATAGGAAGGCCAGCTTTTATTATCCTCACTTCACAGATGACAGGTTAGGTGACTTGCCAGAGGCCATAGAGTTAGGCCCAGTAGCTTTGCCTCCCTCCCTGCATCCAGTTAATCACCAAAGAATTCAAAACTAAACAGAGTGATAATGACTGTGGGTGCAATGAGTCTCAGAAATGCAAAAGGCAGTACAGTTGAATGGAGAACCTTGAACAGAATATATGGAGATCAAAGTTTTAATTCAGTCTCTGCTATTTTTAGCCTACAGATCTGTTCAAGTTTTGATTCTTTATCTGCAAAATTAGTCACTTCCAAGTATCTCAGGCTTTTTTCACTCACCTACTACATAATAAATACTCAAGCCCACACAGGATGCCAAAGACTGCAGGGATTAAGAGACTATGAGCTATTAAACGGACAGGCAATAAGGTTGAGTACAGGTGCATAAACCCACAAACTATTTATACACAGTGGGTCTGAAGGGCAGAAGCTCATTCTTGGGCTTTAGCAACTGGAGAGATGCCCGAATTGGAGGTGATAACAGTGAGCCAGGAAGAGGCGTGAAGGTCTGAGAGGTAGCAACAAGTGAAACAGAAAGAAGTGAGCTTTGGAAAGAGTCTTGGAACATCAGCCAGAAAATATTTAACCTCTTTTTTAGAGTATGTTTCTAAAATCTTGGAGGGTAAAGATATCAGGGATCTGAAAGGGTTACCTTTATTTGGTATTTACAGGTAGTTGTCCAGGCCAGAATATAAGGACAAATAAATACAAATCCAGCATCTTCTGTGTGGCAGGGAGCAAGCTGGGAAGCTCATGCACCTTGTGGCATTAAGTTAACTTTGGTCAAGTGAACATAGCATTGGAGTGAGAAGTTGGGAGGCCTGGGCTCTGGGCTAACACTGCTCCTTGCTAGCTGTGTGACACAGGGTAGATCATTTCCTCCCTGTGGGCCCCAGTTTTCCCATTCATAAAATAGGAATGGGAATCATACTATGCACTTCATATGATTATTTTGGGGAATAAATGAATTGAGGTACAGAATTACTGAGTCAACAAGTACAGCGTAGAACATGTTAAAATTTCATTGGGTTTTGAGTTGAAGGAGTTATCCTATTTCTAGAGTTGTGCCCTCTCTCTAATAAAAGCCAGAGTAGGAATTTATCTCCCCAGGCCCAAAACTCTACCCCTCCCGGCCAGTGCTATGCCCTTTGTACCACACTAGCTTTCACTTTCCATGAATGAACCAGTGAAGAATTCAGGCCTGTAGAAGCTGCAGTGTCCCCCCCATGCTCTCTCCACACTGGGAGAGAGCATGATTAATCTCTTGGGATCCACACCACTTCAGTTTATTTTGGCATTTTACTTAAGCAGCAACTCATTGATAAACTTTGCTAACTTCCCCAGTTCAACAGGGCCTCGGGAGACATCTATCCAGCAAGTCTTCAAAGAAAGGTTCCCACAGAGAGCCAGGGCTAGGACTGGGGAGTTAAGTGCTTACAAGTTCCACAAACAGAATCCCCTAATTAGCTCCCAAATGAGAGTTCAGGATAATGCAGCCTAGGCGCTTAGGGAAGACTGGGAATTTCCTGACTGTCTTCTGTGTCTCTGCTAATAAGGCCAGAGGGAAGGTATGCACAGAAAGACATTTACTTTCTTTTTGGTCCTTAGTCTGAAAGAAACTGGGACCTTAGAGAGTGGAGGAGGCCAATTAGTGATGGGGAAGTTCAGTACTTTTGTTAGCAAGACTCATTAGCCAAGTTGTGACTAGCAGGAAGATGAGTTCAAAACAAGAATGCCTGGGCATGAGTCAGCCTCCCTGCAAACGCTAGCCTCCCCTTTATTTGCTTGTTGTCTGCTTATCAACACTGCATTCCTCCAGTCTCCTTCACACCCCAGAACTTCCTTGTTCTTCCACTGTTCTTCCTACCCAGCACAGCCTGCTTACTTTTTAGTTCCATGTGAATAAATGCATCTGCTTCATTGTTTGCAATGGCTACATCATTTGACAACTGCATTATCAACCCTCTATCTTCACCCTTTAGGTTGTTTCCAGTTTTTCACTATTAAGAACCATAATTTGATGTGCTTTTTCCACAGCTGTTTCCCTAAATGGCCCACATGTATGTGTATATTTTCAACACTTTTATGAATATTGACAAACTATCAACTAGACAGATTGTACCACCAATCCAGTGCGAGAGGGTCACTTTCCTAACCCTAACCAACCCTAAGTATTGCCATTTTTAAACATCCTTACAATGTGATCAGTGAATCTCTATTTCCTATTGTTGTTTTGCCTTACATTATTTTTATCGTGAGGTTGAGATTTTCTTATGTGAATGCACGTATTAAGTATTTGTCATAGATGCTGCAAATATTTTCCTTATTAAATCTGTCCTATTCATGCTAATGATGTTTTTGACGTACAGACTTTTACACAGTCAAGCATATGAACATTTTACTTTATGACTTCTGTCTTTGCTGTTATGCTTGAAACTATTTCCCCATCTCAAGTTCATATTGTCATCTATCTTTTTTTTACTTCTATGATTTTTTTTTTATATCTTATGTTTTATACTTTCATATTCAAAATTCATTTTAGTACATGTTGTGATAAAGGGATACAACTTTATTTTAACTCTACAGCTTGTGTCCAAAGATCCTTCCAATTTTTTTTTTTTTTTTTTTTTGTTTGAGACAGGGTCTCACTCTGTCGCCCAGACTGGGAGTGCAGTGGTACAATCTCGACTCACTGCAACCTCCACCTCCCAGGTTCAAGCAATTCTCCTGCCTCAGCCTCCTGAGTAGCTGGGATTACAGGCGCGTGCTATCACATCTGGCTAATTTTTATATTTTTAGTAGAGATGTGGTTTCGCCATGTTGGCCAGGCTGGTCTCGAACTCCTGACCTCAGGTGATCCGCCTACCTCGGCCTCCCAAAGTGCTGGGATTACAGGAGTGAGCCACCCCACCCTGCCCATTCTAAATGTTTTAAGTATCTCTTTTTATCAAATTTTAAATGTTTATATATATATATATATATATATACACACATACACACACATACTTGTATTTTCTTCTGAACTTTATATTCTGTTACAGCAGTCTGTGTTAGTATACCACAATATTTCAATAACTGTAGCTTTATTTATTTTCTCTGATCAAGCCTCTTTTTAAAAACTGAGGTATCACATCTCAGCCTTTTGGCTAAGATCAAGTGTAAAAATTGAGGTAAGATATACATGTAAAATTTACTATTTTTACTACTTTTTTGCTCTTCAACTTTCACTTTAAGTTCCGGGTACATGTGCAGGATGTGCAGGTTTATTACATAGGTAGATGTGTGCCATGGTGGTTCGCTGCACAGATCAACCCATCACCTAGGTATTAAGCCCAGCATCCATTAGCTGTTCTTCCTGATGCTCCCCCTGAAGGTTCTGGTGTGTGTTGTTTCCCCCAATGTGTCCATGTGCTCTCATAGTTCATCTCCCGCTTATAAGTGAGAACATGAGGTATTTGGTTTTCTGTGCCTGCACTAGTTTGCTAAGGATAATGGCTTCCAGCTCCATCCATGTTCCTGCAGAGGACAGGATCTCATTCCTTTCTATGGCTGCATAGTATATCATGGTGTATATGTACCACATTTTCTTTATCCAGTCTATCATTGATGGGCATCTGGGTTGATTCCATGTCTTTGCTATTACGCATAGTGCTGCAATGAACATATGTGTGCATGTATCTTTATAATAGAATGATTTTTATTCATTTGGGTATATACCCAGCAATGGGATTGCTGGGTCAAATGTAGAACCCCAAACTATAAAAACCATAGAAGAAAATCTAGGCAATACCATTCAGAACATACGCATTGGCAAAGATTGCTGTGGGAAGTCAGGGATCCCGAATGGAGGGACCAGCTGGAGCTGTGGCAGAAGAACATAAATTGTGAAGATTTCATTTTAATATGGACATTTATCAGTTCCCGAAATTAAAACTTTTATAATTTCTTACGCCTGTCTTTACTGCAATCTCTGAACATAAATTGTGAAGATTTCATGGACATTTATCAGTTCCCAAATAATACTCTTATAATTTCTTATGCCTGTCTTTAATCTCTTAATTCTGTTATCTTTGCAAGCAGAGAATGTACGTCACCTCAGGACCACTATTGTACAAATTGATTGTAAAACATGTGTGTTTAAACAATATGAAATGAGTGCACCTTGAAAAGAACAGAATAACAGCCATTTTAGGAAACAAGGGAAGACAACCATAAGGTCTGACTGCCTGAGGGGTTGGGCAGAATACAGCCATATTTTTCTTCTTGCAGAGAGCCTACAAACGAACATGCAAGTAGGACAGATATTGCTAAATTCTTCTCCTAGCAAGGAATATTAAATACTAAGACCCTAGGAAAATAATTGCATTCCTGGGTGGAGTTCTATAAACGGCCGCTCTGCGTCTGTCTTATGCAGTTGGGATAAGGACTGAAATACGCCCTGGTCTCCTGTAGTACTACCTCAGGCTTACTAGGATTGGGAAATTCCAGCCTGGTAAATTTTGGTCAGACCAGTTCTATGCTCTCGAACGCTGTTTTCTGTTAAGATGTTTATCAAAACAATACATGCACATCTGAACATAGACCCTCATCAGTAATTCTAATTTTACCTTTGCCTTGTGATCTTTGCTTTGCCCTTTGCCTTGTGATCTTTGCTTTGCCCTTTGCCTTGTGATCTTTATTGGCCTCAGAAATATGTGATCTTTGTGACCTATCCCTGTTCGTACACCCCCTCCCCTTCTGAAATCCGTAATAAAAACTTGCTGGTTTTGCAGCTCAGGCAGACATCACGGACCTACTGATATGTGATGTCACCCCTGGAGGCCCAGCTATAAAATTCCTCTCTTTGTACTCTTTCTCTTTATTTCTCAGACTGGCGGACACTTAGGGAAAATAGAAAGAACCTGTGTTGAAATATTGGGGGCAGGTTCCCCCAACAAAAGATTTTATGACAAAAATGCCAAAAGCAATTGCAACAAAAGAAAAAATTGACAAATGGGAGGCAATTAAACTAAAGAGCTTCACACAGCAAGACAAACTATCATCAGAGTGAACAGACAACCTACAGAATGGGAGAAAAATTTTCCAGTCTATCCATCTGAAAAAGGTCTAATATCCAGAGTCTACGAGGAACTTAAACAAATTTACAAGAAAAAAACAACCAACCCCATTAAAAAGTGGGCAAAAAACATGAACAGACACTTCTCAAAAGAAGACACTCATGCCACCAAAAACATATGGAAAAAAGCTCAACATCACTGATCATTAGAGAAATGTAAATCAAAACCACAATAAGATATCTCACACCAGTCAGAATAGCAATTACTAAAAAGTCAAGAAACAACAGATGCTGGCGAGGTAGCAGAGAAAAAGGAGCGCTTTTACATTGTTAGTAGGAGTGTAAATTAGTTCAACCATTGTGGAAGACAGTGTGGCGATTCTTCAAAGATCTAGAAGCAGAAATACCATCTTTACTATTTTTAAGTGTACAATTCAGTGGTAACATTTATATTCTTTTGTTTTCTCTTTATCCCCTGTCTTCCACCTACCCTTCCTGGCCTCTGGTAACCACTATTCTACTATCGTCATGAAAGACACTATTATTAGCTTCCACATATGAGTGAGAACATGCAACATTTGTCTTTCTTTGCTTGGCTAATTTCACCTAACATAATGACCCCCAGTTCCACCATGTTGCTGCAAATGACAGAATTTTGTTCTTCTATATGGCTGAATAACATTCCATCACTGTAGATTTACAATATGTATTCATGTCTCATTCTGGAAATTTTCCTCATGATTCTCTTTCCTCCCAAATGTTTTTGACTGCTCTCACATGTTTTCTCTTCCAGGTTGACTACAGAATCATTTTTGCTGATTGAGTTTTTCTACCATTGGGATTTTAAACAGAACTGGGTTAAATTTATAGATTGATTTCAGGAGAACTGACAGCCTTACAATATTAGATTTTTCCATATAGAGGCATACAATCATCTATCCATTTATTCAAGTATTATTTATAGAGAAGAGTGTCACAGGCTTTTAAAAATTAGAGTTTCTGCCTTTTTAATAAGTCTATTTCTAAATATGTAATAAGTTTTTTTAACTATTGTGAAGTGAATATTTTAATATGAGATGAATATTTTAGGGCTCTTATACATATTGCTAAACTCTTTAACAGGGAGGTGACAGTTTGTCTCCATTAGAAATCACTGTGTCCATTTCACTGTAACATCACAAGTATTAACTAGTTTTATTCATTGCTAATTTGAGAGGCAAAAGTATAACTTTACTTTGCTTTTTCTGCTTATGAGTGAAGCTACTATCTCTTATCTGTTAAATATGTTTTCATTTGTCTCTTTGTAAATTGCCTTTATGTTCTTGGCTTATTTATCCACCAATATCTTAGTGTTTTCATATGCATTTCTTAGATCTTTACATGGTAAAAATATTAACCTTTTCATATTTTCTGCAAATATTTCTCCAAGTTTGTTTTTTGCCTTTTAACTTGGTTAACTTTTCCATAAATTTTAAAAAATGTTTATGTAGTCAAATCTGTTATTTCTTTGTGCCTTCTTCCTTTGCTTGTATGCCCAGAATATTAATCTAGCCTTTCTTTTGATACATTTTATAAATATATGTATCCAAGAGGGATTTTTCCAATGAATAATCAACTACCTCACCACTATGTATTGAGTATTTCACTCCCTGCCCCACCCCTACTGATTTGTGATATTTAATTTATGCATATATTAAATTATTATAAGTTCAAAAATGTGTTTCTGGTCTGCATCTTCCATTCCATCAATTTTCTATTCCTAAATCAGTATGGCTCATATTGTTACACAATAACAATCACCCCCACATATTTCCAGTCATTTAGAGACCAGCCAGAGACTACACTTTACATACATTATCTAATTTAACTCTTAGAACAAAAGTGCCATGAGGCAAATGTTAGAATTTTCATTTTATAGATGAAGAAAGCCCCAGGAAGAGAAATTCTGACAGAGAACACATTCCAGCTTTGTCTTCATTTTTTTCCCGGTTTGTTTAAGAGTATACCACCTGGCTTCTCTCAATCCAATTTTTCTGACTTAGTGTCCATGCATACCTCCTACCACCTTCTAATTCAGACTCGGGGTCAGATCAGCCAAACAGCTGACAAGGTGCCAACACATAACAAGTGCTAAAATGTCACTGCAACATTTCCACTCTGATTTACTCATGCAACTCCTTTCATAACTGGCAAATGCAAATTCACGGACCATTCCTGCCAGAACACGCAGAGCCCTCCAGTGGAAGTTTCAGAAACTCTCCTTGCCAACGCTGCCTATCTTCATTCAACATTTTGTGGCATGTCTGTGGAAATAATGACAAGTCACCAGCCCTGCCATCAGCCAAGCATTCATTAGTCATCCAAATACAACAGGTGATGTAGGCTAAAATTCTAAAACTGAACAACTCACAGTATAGTGCTTTTCAGTAATAACAATTCATTTTTTCCCTAATGTCTAAATTTTAAACATTTTAATCTGTACCTTGAAAAGTTATCTGGTTTAAAAAATCACAAAAGAAAACTGAAGAGAGGATAAATGGAAAGTGTTTTGCTGATGTGAATGCCAGGAAAACAATAATTTTCATACATATTTTGACAAAATTTTAGAACTATATTTATATAAACTTCCTCTATGCATAAGAAGTGTAACTAATGATAGATACAAATAGTGGAAAAACATTAAATAAAAGAATTTCAAATAAACTTAGATGTTATGTTCAGTGTAACTACTAAATCCATTAATGGTAGCCAACCAAGAGAGATGTGCAATTATTAATTGAAAATCTACTTCATGCTCTACAATAAATATCTGAATAAATGTGTAAAGAATATCAATTTGAAGATGTATCCAAATCTTACACTGTCTGGTTTGCCAGACACCACACTTTAGCTGCGCTCATACCTGAGATGTCCTCTTAACTCTTTCCCCTCTAGACTAGACAGACTTCTCCACAAAATCAAGAAATTGGGTATCATTTTTTAAAAAAAACTTCCTCAGAACCCAGCACACATGATCACCATCAATTAATGTTTTCTGAGTAAACAAACACTGCATCCCTCCTCACTCCTTCCTAACCCCAATTTATCTCCTCTTCAGAAAGACCAGTTCCTCCACCCCTTTGACTGTGTTCTCCATCTTATGGAAGATAATTATACAGACAACAAAAGATTCACCCTAGGTGAGCTATGCACATGGGTTCCGATATCTGTGTCTAATTTCATACCTCTTTCTGCTTCCAAACCCAAAATAGACATTCAGGTCCCAGGAAGCAAGGCCCACACTTCCTTATATGAAATTCTTTTTATTTAACCTTCATTTTTTATTTTAGTAAAATATGCATAACATAAAATGTATCATTTAACCATTTTAAGGGTACAGTTCAGTAGCACTGAGTATATTCACTTTTTTGTGCAACCTCACTACTATCCTTCTCCAGAACTTTTTCATGTGCGCTTTTTTTTATTATTATTGTACTCTAAGTTCTAGGGAACATGTGCACAACGTGCAGGTTTGTTACATATGTATACATGTGCCACGTTGGTTTGCTGCACCCATTAACTCATCATTTAGCATTAGGTGTATCTCCTAATGTTATCCCTCCCCCATGCTCCAACCCCATGAGAGGCCCTGGTGTGTGATGTTCCCCGCCCTGTGCCCATGTGTTCTCATTGTTCAATTCTCACATATGAGTGAGAACATGCAGTGTTTGGTTTTCTGTCCTTGCGATAGTTTGCTGAGAATGATGGTTTCCAGCTTCATCCATGTCCTTACAAAGGACATGAATTCATCATTTTTTATGGCTGCATAGTATTCCATGGTGTATATGTGCCACATTTTCTTAATCCAGTCTATCACTGATGGACATTTGGGTTGGTTCCAAGTCTTTGCTATTGTGAATAGTGCCACAATAAACATACGTGTGCAGGTGTCTTTATAGCAGCATGATTTATAATCCTTTGGGCATATACCCAGTAATGGGATGGCTGGGTCAAATGGTATTTCTAGTTCTAGATCCTTGAGGAATCGCCACACTGTCTTCCACAATGGTTGAATTAGTTTATAGTCCCACCAACAGTGTAAAAGCGTTCCTATTTCCCCACATCCTTTCCAGCACCTGTTGTTTCCTAACTTTTTAATGATCACCATTCTAACTGGTGTGAGATGGTATCTCATTGTGGTTTTGATTTGCATTTCTCTGATGGCCAGTGATGATAAGCATTTTTTCATGTGCTGTTGGCTGTATAAATATCTTCTTTTGAAAAGTGTCTGTTCATATGCTTTGCCCACTTTTTGATGGGGTTGTTTAATTTTTTTTCTCATAACTTTGTGTAAGTTCTTTGTAGATTCTGGACATTAGCCCTTTGTCAGATGGGTAGATTGCAAACATTTTCTCCCATTCTGTAGGTTGCCTGTTCACTCTGATGGTAGTTTCTTTTGCTGTGCAGAAGCTCTTCAGTTTAATTAGATCCCATTTGTCTATTTTGGCTTTTGTTGACATTACTTTTGGTGTTTTAGTCATGAAGTCCTTGCCCGTGCCTATATCTTGAATGGTATTGCCTAGGTTTTCTTCTAGGGTTTTTATGGTTTTAGGCCTAACATTTAGGTCTTTAATCCATCTTGAATTTATTTTTGTATAAGGTGTAAGGAAGGGATCCAGTTTCAGCTTTCTACATATGGCTAGCCAGTTTTCTCAGCACCATTTATTAAATAGGGAATCCTTTCCCCATTTCTTGTTTTCGTCAGGTTTATCAAAGATCAGATGGTTGTAGACGTGTGGTGTTATTTCTGGGCCTCTGTTCTGTTCCATTGGTCTATATCTTTGTTTTGGAACCAGTACCATGCTGTTTTGGTTACTGTAGCCTTGTAGTATAGTTTGAAGTCAGGTAGCATGATGCTTCCAGCTTTGTTCCTTTTCCTTAGGATTCTCTTGGCAATGCAGGCTCTTTTTTGGTTCCACACGAACTTTAAAGTAGTTTTTTCCAATTCTGTGAAGAAAGTCATTGGTAGCTTGATAGGGGCATTGAATCTGTAGATTACCTTGGGCAGTATGGCCATTTTCACGATATTGATTCTTCCTATCCATGAGCATGGAATGTTATTCCATTTGTTTCTGTCCTCTTTTATTTTGTTGAGCAGTGGTTTGTAGCTCTCCTTGAAGAGGTCCTTCACAACCCTTGTAAGTTGGATTCCTAGGTATTTTATCCTCTTTGTAGCAATTGTGATTTGGAGTTCACTCATGATTTGGCTCTCTGTTTGTCTGTTATTGGTGTATAAGAATGCTTATGATTTTTGCACATTGATTTTGTATCCTGAGACTTTGCTGAAGTTGCTTATCAGCTTAAGGAGATTTTGGGCTGAGATGAAGGGGTTTTCTAAATACACAATCATGTCATCTGCAAACAGGAACAATTTGACTTCCTCTTTTCCCAACTGAATACACTTTATTTCTTTCTCCTGCCTGATTGCCCTAGCAAAGAACTTCCAACACTATGTTGAATAGGAGTGGTGAGAGAGGGCATCCATGTCTTGTGCCAGTTTTCAAAGGGAATGCTTCCAGTTTTTGCCTATTCAGAATGATATTTGCTGTGGGTTTGTCATAAATAGCTCTTATCTCTTATTATTTTGAGATACGTTCCATCAGTACCTAGCTTATTGAGAATTTTTAGCATGAAAGGATGCTGAATTTTGTCAAAGGCCTTTTCTGCATCTACTGAGATAATCATGTGGTTTTTGTCTTTGATTCTGTTTATGTGATGGATTACATTTATTGATTTGCATATATTGAACCAGCCTTGCATCCCAGGGATGAAGCCCACTTGATCTTGGTGGATAAGCTTTTTGATGTGCTGCTGGATTCAGTTTGCCAGTATTTTATTGAGGATTTTTGCATCAATGTTCATCAGGGATATTGGTCTAAAATTCTTTTTTTGTTGTGTCTCTGCCAGGCTTTGGAATCAGGATGATGCTGGCCTCATAAAATGAGTTAGGGTGAATTCTCTTTTTCTATTGATTGGAATAGTTTCAGAAGGAATGGTACCAGCTCCTCTTTGTACTTCTGGTAGAATTTGGCTGTGAATCCATCTGGTCCTGGACTTTTTTTGGTTGGTAGGCTACTAATTATTGCCTCAATTTCAGAGCCTGTTATTGGTCTATTCAGAGATTCAACTTCTTCCTGGTTTAGTCCTGGGAAGGTGTATGTGTCCAGGAATTTATCCATTTCTTCTAGATTTTCTAGTTTATTTGCGTAGAGGTGTTTATAGTATTTTCTGATGGTGGTTTGTATTTCTGTGGGATCAGTGGTGATATCCCCTTTATTATTTTTTATTGCATCTATTTGATTCTTCTCTCTTCTTATTAGTCTTGCTAGCGGTCTATCAATTTTATTGATCTTTTCAAAAAAACAGCTCCTGGATTCATTGATTTTTTGAAGGGTTTTTTTGTGTCTCTATCTCCTTCAGTTCTGCTCTGATCTTAGTTATTTCTTGCCTTCTGCTAGCTTCTGAATGTGTTTGCTCTTGCTTCTCTAGTTCTTTCAACTGTGATGTTAGGGTGTCAATTTTAGATCTTTCCAGCTTTCTCTTGTGGGCATTTAGTGCTATACATTTCCCTCTACACACTGCTTTAAATGTGTACCAGAGATTCTGGTATATTGTGTCTTTGTTCTTGTTGGTTTCAAAGAACATCTTTATTTCTGCCTTCATTTCGTTATGTACCCAGTAGTCATTCAGGAGCAGGTCCAACCCCACATTTCCCCTCAGCACTCCCCTAGTAGAGGTTATCCGTGACGGCTGAGCCCCTGCAGCAGACTTCTGCCCAGACATCCAGATGTTTCCATACATACTCTGAAATCTAGGCAGAGGTTCCCAAACCTCAACTCTTGTCTTCTGTGCACCCACAGGCCCAACACCATGGAGAAGCTGCCAAGGCTTGGGTTTGCACTCTCTGAAACAATGGCCTGAGCTGTACCTTGGCCCCTTTTAGCCACAGCTGGAGCTGCAGCAGCTGGGATGCAGGGTGCCATGTCGCAAGGCTGCACAGAGCAGTGGGGGCCTGGGCCTGGCCCATGACACCATTTTTCCCTCTTAGGCCTCTGGGCCTGTGATAGGAGGGGCTGCAATGAAGATCTCTGAAATGCACTGGAGACATTTTCCCCATTGTCTTGGCTCCCCATTAAATATGCAAATTTCTGCAGATGGCTTGAATTTCTCCCCAGAAAATGGGTTTATCTTTTCTACCTCATGGTCGGGCTGCAAATTTTTCAAACTTTTATGCTCTATTTCTTTCTTCATGCATATCAGTATACACTTTTAGAAACAGCCAGGTCACATCTTGAATGCTTTGCTGCTTTGAAATTTCTTCTGCCAGATACTCTAAATCATCTGTCTCAAGTTCAAAGTTCCACAGATTTCTAGGGCAGGAGCAACATGCTGCCAGTTTTTTCACTAAAGCATAGCAAGAGTAACCTTTACTCCAGTTTTCAATAAGTTCCTCATCACCATCTGAGACCACCTCAGCCTGGACTTCACTGTCCATATCACTATTAGCATTTCAGTCACAATCATTCAACAAGTCTCTATGAAGTTCTAAACTGTCTCACATCTTCCTGTCTTCTTCTGAGCCCTCCAAACTGTTCCAACCCCTGCCCATTACCCAGTTCCAAAGTTGCTTCCACATTTTCAGATATCTTTATAGCAATGCCCACTTCCCTGGTACCAATTTTCTGTATTAGTTCACTTTCACACTGCTATAAAGAACTACCTGAGACTGGGTAATTTATGAAGAGGTTTAGTTGACTCATAGTTCTGCAGGCTTAGCAAAAAGCATTAGGAAACTTACAATCATGACAGAAGGTAAAGCAGAAACAAGCACCTTCTTAACGTGGTGGCAGAAGAAAGAGAAAGAGTGAAGGAGGAAGTGCCACACATTTTTAAACCATCAGATCTCATGAGAACTCACTCAATATCATGAGAACAGCAAGGGGAAAATCTGCTCCCATGATCCAATCACCTCCCACCAGGCCTCTCCTCCAATTCGACGTGAGATTTGGGTGGGGACACAAATCCAAACCTCATCACAAGCTTTTAAAAAAACACGTATAAATGATATAAATGTACGTGTAGAAAAAAAAGAATTTACAGACAAAGTGTTAGAATCAGTAATTTTAAAAGCTAAGGTCCTGAAATTATTGTTACAGAGGAAGCAGACAGCCTAACATGTATATTTTATCATGTTTTATTTTATTTTTAATTGACAGATAATAATTCTATCTATTTATGGGGTATAATATGATGTTTTGATACATGTATACATTATGGAATGATCAAATCAGGCTAGTTAGCATATCTCATTTCCAATATTTATCATTTCTTTGTGATGAAAACATTTACAATTCTCTCTTTTAGCTATTTTGAAACATACAATATGCTATTATTAATTATGGTCCATGCTGGTCAATGGATTGCCAGAACTTATTCCTCCTAACTGAAACTTTGTACCTTTTGACCAATGCCCCCCATCCCTGTCCACGTGTCACCCAGCCTCTGGTCACCACCATTCTACTCTCTACTGTAGTGAGTTCACAATGAGATATCACCTTACTCATGTTAGAATGGCTATTATCAAAAAGTTAAAAGATGACAAGCATTGGCAAGGACATGGAGAAAAAGCAACCCTTGTATGCTATTGGTAGAAATATAAACTAGTACAGCCATTTTGGAACAGAAATAAAAAACCAGAATTACCATATGATTCAGCAATCTCACTCCTGGGTACCAAAGGAAGTGAAATCATCATGTCAAAGTGATGTCTACACTCCCATGTTCATTGTAGCATTATTCACAGTAGCCAAGATATGGAATCAACTAAAGTGCCCATCAGTGAGGAAATTATATGTGCATTTGAAATACTTAGCAATAAGCAGAACATATAAGCATTAAGGTAAAAAAAAAAGCAATTAATTACAGGTCACTGTTATATTATTCTATTATAATTCCACTATTACACATAGAGAATGCTTTTTTTAAGTTAGCAGCAACAATGAGAACTAAGAAATGGTCTAATGATGACCAGAGCAAACCCTGAGCTGAGTAAGACAATGGCTCCTTTGATCATAACCAACTCCAAATTGTGTCACTACAGTTCACCAGGCCATTGAATGAAAGTATTATAACACCTTGAGAAGTCTGGAAAACAATTCATTCTACAAAAATTCATAGTTCCAGGCTCTATGTTAGGTATGTGGGGGTATACCAGAAAATAAGATTGATGGGATCTTACACAAAGCATACAACAGAGATAAACATAAAACTCAGAAGTAAATTAGGAAAAAATAATCTGATCTGATGACCCAGGACTTCCAGGGGAAACTACTTTTTGTTGTTGTTTGAGGAAATAAAGAAACTGAGGGAAAGACAAATGGTCTCATGAGTGGATGTGTGTCAGAAGCCACATCACTGAGTTTGTCACCTTTTGCCCCTTTCAATCAGTGCTCTGTTTCAGCTGGGATAATGGAGGCTATGCTGAGGTAACAAATTAACTTCATAATCTCAGTGGATTAACACAACACAGCTTGTCTCTCAATCATGCCATGTGCTCATATGGTCACAGTGATCTATACCCACATGTCAAGGACCCACATTGACAGAGGCTCCATCATCTTGAACTTGGAACCCAACACCTTGAGGTTACTGCAGCAGGGAAGAGAGGGATGGAGGAGCTGCATGGGGTCCTAGCTGAGTCAGACCAAAAGTAACACACAACACTTGTATTCATGGCCTCAACCTAAGTGCAGAGGAAGGTGAAAAATACAATGTGTCTTTGCCATCATTTCTTTAATTGCATGCAACAGAAATCAACTAGCTTGGTTATGCAAAAATGAAAAATTTTTGGAAATGCCTGGGGAAGATCACAGCATCAAACGGAAGACTGAAGAGCCAGCTTTGAACACGCAGGACTCAGGAAGCCAAAGAGGTTCTTGAGAATAGGAAGTCCTTGAATGTCTCTCCTGGGTACCACTGCTAGGATGAATGGTGTCTAGTCTTTCTTCAGTCCTGTGTATTTTCACTCAAGAGTCAATATACCAGGGACTAGTTAGCAGAAAACATCTGATGGAAGGATTATTCAACCATCCCTTCAAGTTAACATGTGCAAAGGGAAAGCAACTGGATTCACTGTCCAAACCATGATCATGTAGAAGGAGTGAAACAGTTCCCCAAAAGGAAATAATAGCAGATTTATACGTTGAAGAATGGACATAGAGTGGCCACTATACTGATATTCTCATTTTCATATTAATCTGTGTTGTTCCAGCTACCTGCCCCATCCTAGCTAATCCCAGAATCTCAGGGACCGTGCCATGGGAACTGACCTTTTAGCTTGATGCAAAAATGTTGGGGAAACAGAAAATCTTTAGTTGCAATTTTAAAATGAGAAATCTCTCACAGGCTGAAAATATTTCAGAAAATTCAGCTTGTCATTTATCATACCACAGTTCCTGGATGCCACAAAAGCCTGGAAATCACAAAAAGAGAGTTTTTAAAAAATTGTTACAGCTTCTTGTGAAAAGCTTCACTGGGCAACAGCAACAGAAAAAACGTAAGTATGATGAACAACCCCAAGAACATCTGGTACTCTCTCTACCTTACCCCTATTATGGAGATTTATGATTTTCCAATTTGTTTCATCTCAGTTTTTCATACACACACAAATGCCCTAAAACATTCATGGCAGATATTCTTAAATCTGTGAGAAAATGTAATCCGGTCAGTGTTCTGGGCTTTGTACTCTGTGCTGTACTGAGGGAAATCCCAGGTGAAAGACAGCAGCCAGCTCAGCAGAAACACTGTGGATAATCTCTTCTCCAGTAAACCCCTCTAGAGGCATACAGTGTTTGTCCTTTCATTGCCAATGGAATCCCTCCCAGTCAATGTTCCTTGTCATCTCATTAGCCAGAACCAGGTCATATGCTGGCCCTGAGACAAATTATAAGCCAAGGCAGTGAGATTACCCTGAGACTGGTGTGGGCTAATCAGCCTCTGCAACTGGTCCTGAACATTAGTGGGCCACATGATTCTTCCACTATCCAGATAATTGATAAGGCTCTAGGAAATATGAATGCCAGTCCCACTGGCTCACTCTGGGAAGTGAGACTTTGGGAAGCAAATATAAAGATGAGACTTTGGGAAGCAATGACCTGTCAGGGCCACACCTTCAGACTTGATCTGGATCTTCCATTTACAAGTTCTGTGACTTTTGGCAATTTATAGCTCAGACTCAGTTGTTTTTATTTCAATAGATTTTGGGGAAGATAAGGTGGTTTTTGGTTATATGGAGAAGTTATTCAGTAGTGATTTGTGAGATTTTGGTCCATCCATCACCAAGCAGTGTACACTGTACCCAATGTGTAATCTTTTATCCCTCATACCCCTCCCACCCTTCCCTCCCAAGTCCCCAGAGTTCATTATATCATTCTTATGCCTTTGCATCCTCATAGCTTAGCTCCCACTTATGAGTGAGAACATACGATATTTGGTTTTCCACTCCTCAGTTATTTCACTTAGAATAATGCTCTCCAACTCCATCCAGGTTGCTGCAAACGCCATTATTTCATTCTTTTTTATGGCTGAGTAGTATTCCATGGTGTGTGTGTGTGTGTGTGTGTGTGTGTGTGTGTATATGTATGTATGCCACATTTTCTTTATCCACCTGTTGGTTGATGGGCACTTAGATTGGTTCCATATTTTTGCAATTGTGAATTGTGCTGCTATAAACATGCATGTGCAAGTATCTTTTTCACATAATGACTTCTTTTCCTCTGGGTAGATACCCAGTACTGGGATTGCTGGTTCAAATAGTAGTTCTACTTTTAACTCTTTAAGGAATCTCCATACTGTTTTCCATAGTGGTTGTACCAGTTTACACTCCCACCAACAGTGTTCCCTTTTCACCACATCCACACCATTATCTATTATTTTTTGAGTTTTTAATTATGGCCATTCTAGCAGGAGTAAGCTGGTATTTCATCGTGGTTTTGATATGCATTTCCCTGATAATTAGTGATGTTGAGCATTTTTTCCTATGTTTGCTGACCATTTGTATATCTTTTGAGAATTGTCTATTCATGCCCTTAACCCACTTTTTGATGGAATTATGTCTTTTTCTTGCTGATTTGTTTGAGTTCCTTATAGATTCTGGATATTAGTGCTTTATCAGATGCAGTTTGTGAAGATTTTCTCCCACTCTGTGGGTTGTCTGTTTACTCTGCTGATTATTTCTTTTGGTGTGCATAAGCTTTTTAGTTTAATTAAGTACCATCTATTTATCTTTGTTTTTATTGCATTTGCTTTTGGGTTCTTGGTCATAAATTCTTTCCCTAAGCCAATGTCTAGAAGAGTTTTTCCAATGTTATCTTCTGGAATTTTTATGGTTCCAAACCTTAGACTTAAATCTTTGATCCATCTTGAGTAGATTTTTGTATTAGGTGAGAGATGAGGATCCAGTTTCATTCTTCTACGTGTGGCTTGCCAATTATGCCAGCACCATTTGTTGAATAGGGTGTCCTTTCCCCACTTTTAGGTTTTCGTTGCTTTGTCGAAGATCAGTTGCGTGTAAATATTTGAATTTATTTCTGGGTTCTCTTTTATGTTCCATTGGTCTACGTGTCTGTTTTTATATCAGTACCATGTTGTTTTGGAAACTACAGCCTTTTAGTATAGTTAGAAGTTGGGTAACATGATGCCTCCAGATTTGTTCTTTTTGCTTAGTCTTGCTTTGGCTATGCAGGCTCCTTTTTAGGTTCCTTTTGAATTTTAGGATTGTTTTTTCTAGTTCTGTGAAGAATAATCATGGTACTTTGGTGAGCATTGCAATGAATTTGTAGATTGCTTTTAGTGGTATGGTCATTTTCATAATATTGATTCTACCCATTCATGAGCATGGGATATGTTGCCGTTTGTTTGTGTCATCTATATTTCTTTCAGCAGTGTTTTGTAGTTTTCCTTGTAGAGATCTTTCATCTCCTTGGTTAGCTACATTTCTAAGTATACATGTATTTTTTGTAGCAGTTGTAAAAAGGGTTGAGTTCTTGATTTGATTCTCAGCTTGGTTGCTGCTGGTGTATAGCAGTGCTACTGATTTGTGGACATTGATTATGTATCCTGAAAGTTTACTTAATTCATTTATCAGATCTAGGAGCTTTTTGGGTGAGTCTTTAGGGTTTTCTAGTTATACAATAAGATCTTCAGTGAACAACGACAGCTTGACTTCCTCTTTACCTATTCAGATGCCCTTTATTTCTTTCTCTTCTCTGATTGCTCTGGCTAGGACTTTCAGTACTATGTTGAATAGAAGTGGTGAAAGTGGGCATCCTTGTCTTGTTCCAGTTCTCAGCGGCAAGGCTTTCAACTTTTCCCATTCAGTATAATGTTGGCTGTGGTTTGTGATAGACGGCTTTTATTACCTTAAGCCATGTCTCTTCTATGCTAATTTTGCTGAGGGTTTTAATCATAAAAGGAAGCTGGATTTTGTCAAATGCTTCTTCTGCATCTATTGAGATGATCATAAGATTTGTTTTTAATAGTTTACATGGTGTATTCATTTATTGACTTATGTATATGTTAAACCATCCTTGCATCCCTGGTATGAAACCCACTTGATCATTGTATGTTATCTTTTTGATATGCTGTTGGATTCAGTTAGCTAGTATTTTGTTGAGGATTTTTGCATCTAAGTTCATCTAAGATATTGGTCTGTAATTTTCTTTTTTTGTTATGTCCTTTCCTGATTTTAGTATTATGGTAATACTGGCTTCACAGAATGATTTAGGGAAGATTTCCTCTTTACCTTTTTGAATAGTTTCTGTTGGATTGGTACTTTTTTTTTTTTTTTTTTTTTTTTTTTGAGACAAGCTCTGGCTCTATCACCCAGGCTGGAGTGTAGTGGCATAATCTCAGCTCACTGCAACCTCTGCTTCCCAGGCCCAAGCTATCCTCCCACCTCAGCCTCTCGAGCAGCTGGGACTACAGGCACATGCCACCACGCATGGCTAATTTTTGTATTTTTTGTAGTTTCGTCATGTTGCCCAGGCTGGTCTTGAACTCATGAGCTCAGTGATCTGCCCATCTTGGCCTCCTAAAGTGCTGAGATTACAGGTGTGAGCCACAGTGCCCGGCCCAATTCTTCTTTGGATGTCTGACAGAACTCAGCTGTGAAACCATCTGGTCCTGGACTTTTTTGTGTTGTTGGCATTTTTTAAATTACTGTTTCAATCTTGCTACTTGTTATTGGTCTGTTCAGTTTCTATTTCTTCCTGGTTTAATCTAACAGGGCTGTATATTTCCAGAATGTCTCCATCTCCTCTAGGTTTTCTAGTTTGTGTGCATAAAAGTGTTCACAGTAGCCTTGAATGATCTTTTGTATTTCTGTGGTATCAGTTGTAATATCTCCCATTTTGTTTCAAATTGAGCTTATTTGGATTTTCTCTCTTATTTTCTCAGTTAATCTCACTAATGGTCTATCAGTTTCATTTATCTTGTCAAAGAACAGCTTTTTGTTTCATTTATCTTTTGTATTTTTTGTTTGGATTTCATTTAGTTCTGCTCTGATCTTTATTTCTTTTCTTCTGCTGGGTTTGGGTTTGGTTTGTTCTTGTTTCTCTAGTTCCTTAAGGTGTGAACTTAGATTGTCTACTTGTTCTTTCAGACTTTTTGATGTAGGCATATAATGCTATGAACTTTCCTCTTAGCACTACTTTTGCTACATCCCAGAAGCTTTCATAGGTTGTGTCACTCTTATTCAGCTGAAACAATTTTTTTTAATTTCCATCATGATTTTACTCAAATATCATGCAGAAGCAGCTTATATAATTTCCATGAGTGTGTACAGTTTTGAGGGTTCCTTTTGGAGTTAATTTCCAATTTTATTCCACTGTGGTCTAAGAGATTACTTGATATAGTTTCCATTTTCTTAAACTTATTGAGACTTGTTTTGTGGCCTATCATGTGGTCGATCTTGGAGAATGTTCTATGTGCTGATGAAAAGAATGTATATTTCTGCAGTTGTTGGGTAGAATGTTCTGTAAATATCTTTTAAGTCCAGGTGTTCTAGGTTATAGTTTAAGTCCATTGTTTCTTTGTTGACTGTCTTGATGACCTGTCTAGTGCTGTCAGTAGAGTATTGAAGTCCCCTACTATTACTGCATTGCCATCTATCTCATTTCTTAGTTCTAGTAGTAATTGTTTTATACATTTGGGAGCTCCAGTGTTAGGTATATATATAGTTAGAATTGTGATATTTTCCTGTTGGACTAATCGTTTTTATTATATAATGTCTCTCTTTGTCTTTTTTAACTGCTGTTGCTTTAAAGTCTGTTCTGTCTAATATAAAAATAGCTACTCCTGCTTGCTTTTGGTTTCCATTTGCATGGAATAATTTTTTCCACCCCTTGACCTTAAGTTTCCATGAGTCCTTATGTATTAGGTGAGCCTCTTGAAGACAGAAGATACTTTTTTGGTGGATTTTTATCCATTCTTCCATTCTGCATCTTTTAACTGGAGCACTTAGGCCATTTACATTCAATGTTAATACTGAGATGTGAGGTACTGTTCTGTTCATCATGCTCATTGTTCCCTGAATTCCTTGGGTTTCTTTTTTATTGTGTTACTGTTTTATAGGCCCAGTGAAATTTATGCTTTAAGGAGGTTCCAGTTTGTTGTATTACAAAGTTTTATTTCCAGATCCAGAACTCTTTTTAGCATTTCTTGTAGTGCTTGCTTGGTAGTGAAAATTCTCTTAACATTTGTCAGTCTGAGAAAGACTTTATCTCCCCTTTGTTTATGAAGTTTAGTTTTGCTGGATACAAAATTCTTGGCTGATAATTTTGTTCAAGGAGGCTAAAAGTAGAACCCCAATCCCTTCTGGCTTGTAGGGCTTCTGTTGAGAAATCTGCTGTTAATCTGATAGGTTTTCCTTTATAGTTTACCTGATGCCTTTGCCTCACAGCTCTTAAGATTTGTTCCTTCACCTTAACTTTAGATAACCTGATGACTATGTGCCCAGGTGATGATCTTTTTGCAATGAATTTCCAGGGTGTTCTTTGAGCTTCTTGTATTTGGTTGCCTAGATGTCTAGTAAGACCAGGGGAGGTTTCCTCAATTATTCCCTTGAGTAAGTTTCCCAAACTTTTAGATTTCACTTCTTTCTCAGGAACACCAATTATTATGTTTGGTTGTTTAACATAATCCCAAATTTATTGGAGGCTTTACTCATTTTTCTTTTTTCTTTGTCTTCATCAGATTGTGTTAATTTGAAAGCCATGTCTTCGAGCTCTGACATTCTTTCTTCTACCTGTTTGATTCTATTGTTGAAACTTTCCAGTGTATTCTGCATTTCTTTAAGTGTGTCTTTCATTTCTAGAAGTTGTGATTATCTTTTCTTTATGGTTTCTATTTCTCTGGAGACTTTTTCCCCCATGGTCCTTCAAGATTTTATTTTATTTATTTTTATTTTTTAGCTCCACAGGTTATTTGGGAACGGTGATGTTTCATCTCATGAATAAGTTCTTTAGTGGTGATGTCTGAGATTGTGGTGCACTCATCACCCAAGCAGTATACACTGTACCCAATTTGTAGTCTTTTATCCCTCACTCCCCTCCCACCCTTTCCCCCAAGTCCCCAAAGTCCATTGTATCATTCTTATGCCTTTGCATCTTCATAGCTTAGCTCCCACTTATGAGTGGGAACATACAATGTTTGGTTTTCCATTCCTGAGTTACTTAACTTAGAATAATGGTCTCCAGAGAATTTCTCACTCATATCCTGCATTTTTTTTTTAATTTCCTTAAGTTGGTGTTCATCTTTCTCTGGTACTTCATCGAGTAGCTTAATAATCAACCTTCTGAATTCTTTATCTGGCAATTCAGAGCCTTCTTCCTTTTTTTTTTTTTTTTTTTTCTTTTTGAGACACTCTCACTCAGTTGCCCAGGCTTTAGAGATTTCTTCCCTTTTTTTTTTTTTTTTTTTTCTTTTTGAGATAGTCTCACTCGGTCACCCAGACTTGAGAGATTTCTTCCTTTTTTTTTTTTTTTTTCTTTTTGAGACAGTTTCACTCAGTCGCCCAGGCCTGAGTGCAGTGCCACGATCTCAACTCACTGCAACCTTTGCCTCCTGGGTTCAAGTGATTATCCTGCCTCAGCCTCCCTAGTAGCTGGGACTACAGGCATGTGCCACCATGTCTGGCTCATTTTTGTATTTTTAGTAGAGAGGGAGTTTCACCATGATGGTCAGGCTGGTCTCAAACTCCTCATCTCAAGTGATCCACCCTCCTCAGCATCCCAAAATGTTGAGATTACAGGCATGAGCCAATGTGCCTGGCCCAGTGATTTCTTCTTGGTTTGGGTCCATTGCTGGAAAGCTAGTGTGATCTTTTGGGGGTGTTATAGAACCTTGTTTTGTTATATTACCAGAATTACTTTTCTGGTTCTTTCTCATTTGGGTAGACTGTTTCAGTGGAAAAATCTGGAACTCAAGGGCTGCTCTTCAGGTTCTTTTGTCCCATGGGGTGATCCCTTGATATGGTGCTCTCCCCCTTCCCCTAGAGATGGGACTTCCTGAGAGTGAGACTGCAGTGATTGTTCTTGGTCTTCTGGGTCTAGCCACCCAGCAGGGATACTGGGCTCTGGGCTGGTGCTTGGGAATGTCTACAAAGAGTCCTGTGATGTGATCTGTCTTCAGGTCTCCCAGCTGTGGATATGAGTACCTGCTCTGGTGGAGGTGGCAAAGAGTGAAATGGACTCTGTGGGAGTGCCTGGTTGTAGTTTGGTTTAGTGCACTGGGTTTCTCAAATCCTGGTCATGCTAGCAGTTAAGTTGTCACATGGACAAACTCAGGATCTCTGGTTGACCAGGGTGTTGCAAACGGTGGAATTAGCTATTGTTTTCTCCTTCTTTGGAGCAGGCTTGTTCCTTATGAGTTGCTGTAATGGCTTTAGGTTGTTGGCCCCCAGCCAGGAGGTAGCACTTTCAAGAGAGCACCAGCTACGATAGTAGAAAGGAGATATAAGCTTGCCCTACATTGGCCAGGAGAAATAATGGAGTTTCTCAGGTGATGGCTGGGGCCATAGAGCTCCCATTTACGTCTTCTGTCTTTGGCTACCAGGGTGGGTAGAGAAAAACCATCAGGGGGAGGCAGGGTTAGGCGGGTCTGAGCACAGACTCTCCTTGGGCAGGGCTTGCTGCAGCCACTGTGGGGGATGGAGGGGTGGGTCTCAGACCACTGGAGTTATGATCCCAGGGGGAATATGGCTGCCTTTGCTGCATCATATATAATACCAGGGAAGTGGGGAAAACCAGCAGTGACAGGTGTCACCCAGCTTCCATGCACCCAGAAAGGCCAGTCCCACTCCCATCATGCCCCACCAATAGCACTGAGTTTATGTCCAGGCAGCAGGGCTGAGATCTTCCCCCAGACTACAAGCCTCCCCACTGAGAAAGCAAGCAGGGCTCTCAGGTCTTGCTTCTCCCTGCCTGCCTTATTACAGAGTTCAGCCAGAAGCTTCCTTCACCTGTTGGCCCCTCCCCAATTCTGCTGGCTGCCTTTCCCAAGGATCCCTGTGAGATAAGGCCAGGGATGGCTTCCCTGGGCTTGGGCTGGGGACCAGGGGTGCCTACAGGGCTCTTTCTATTGCTTCTTCTATTTTTATATTTTGCTCGGTTCCTTAAACCTGCTTCAGCTCTAGTTAAGGTTAAATCCTTCTCTCCCATGATCTGATTTTCAGGTTCCCTAGTGGGGATGTGGGTTTGGAGGCAGACTTTTCTCCCTCCCACACGTTGAAAACTCACAGTTTTTCAGCTGTCTTGCAGAGTTTGCAGTGACAAGCTGCTTCTTTCAAAGGGTATGTGAATTCTTTTGGTTTTGCTTGTATCTTCCTGTAGTGATTCTTGGAGCAAAAGTTCACAACGTGAGTCTCCACATGGTGTTCTGTCCATCCAAGGGGGAGCTGCACGTTAGTCCCGTCTCCTAACCGCCATTTTACTAGCATTTCCCAGCCTCAGTTTTGTAATTTATAAAATGAAAATAATAATGCCCTACTTCATGGAGCTGTTAGGAATATTAAATGACAACATATAAGCAACAAAGGCAATGTCTGGTAGGTGTTCAATAAAGGGTAGCTGCTATCATTATTATTGTTGCTTATTTTATTAGCTTTATTCTCTCTCTTCCTTAATGGGCCCACATTCTTTGCCTACCTCACTGAGACTGTAAGTGGAAGAGACCATTTTGGCCCTGAGATTTACCCCCGAAGACTCCTTCAAGCATTTGTTTCTCGGGCTTTAGATGAACGGGTTTGGCATGGCCATGACTATTACGTACAGCACAGGGGCTGCTGAGTCTCCTCTACCAAGCTGCTCCATTGATCAGGCAGATGACACCAAGGTGAGGGCTACAGGCACTTCTCTGGGGAAAAGAAGACTCTGAGGATAGCTGAGACCATACAGATAAAGAAAAAGATGACATAATACAGTATGAGAGGGCCAGTAGAAAGGCTAAAATTAAAAATTGATAATACCAGGTGTTGACAAGAATGTCGAGAAACTGGAACTCTCAAATATTCAAAGGGGGTGTAAACTAGTCTGACCATTTTGGAAAACTATTTATCAGTTTCTAAGAAAGTGAGACATATAACTACCTTTTGACCCAGCAGTTCTGTTCCTAGGTGTATAACAAGGAGAAAATGAAAACATAACAAGGAGAAACGAAAGCACCATCCGATTGGCTGAATGGTCACCAATGAGGTTCGCACACCAGGCTGCTGACTTCACCTGGAACCGGCAGCCTGGCCCCCAGGCTTCAGGCCATACCTGGCTCGAAGGTGGGGTTTCACCAGGACCTGCCCCTTCCCACCTAGGAACCTGTCTGCCTTTAACATGCTGTCTGTGGTGCCCAGGCTGTCCACACTGAGAGGCATCTGCAGGCCCACGCCAAGCTGCCCTCACACCGCCCTCCCCACACTCCCCTCCCACACTCTTTGGTGTCCAAAGTCTGGAGGCGGCAGAGGCAGCAGGGGGCTGGCATGTCAGCCCCCTGAGTGTGTGCACACCTGGCTGGGTTGCAACAATGCCCAGGCTCGGCCACAACTTTGCTCTGCCCTGGAGCAGGTGCCAGGAGTAGGGAGAGGCCAGAGCAGAGCAGGCACTTTCAAGCCCGTGGGGACAGGGGGCTTCCTGGACCCCCAAGAGTGCAGGGATGCCGGGTCTGGAGCCACGGCTGGGCGGCTGCAGCTGCGCCTGGGAGTGTGGGGCTCCTGCCTCACCAACTTGGTAGGGGGTGGGGCTCCCACCTGTTCCTGGCCCCCGCCAGCTCCACCGAGCATGCAGCCCTGGCTGCACCTCCCCTGCTGCAGCTGGCATCCTTGCAGTGGCTGCTCCAGACGCGCCACCACTATCACTTCTGCATAAACTGTGGTTCCCAGGTACTTCCCACATGCCCAAATCCTCCCACTTTTCTTCTTGGTTTAAATACCACTTCCCCCAGGAAGTTCTCCCTGAACACTCAAGCCACAGGTGCAGTTTCGTTTCAGCTCCTAGGGCACTTATTGCCAAGCACTGTAACTCACTGTGCTCAAGTCTTCTCCCCGCAACCTGTTAACTATGAAATATGCATCCTCAAAACTTTATACCTTCAAACATGAAAGGATCATCAGTTTACTCCTCTCAATTTACCAGGTAGAAAGCTGAGACTCACAGGGGAGAAATGCCTCACCTAGGGTCAAAAGCTAGTGGGGACTTGAATATCTCTCATTCCACAACTTCTCTGACACTCCTCAGAGATCAACAAGGCTGGGACCCCATATGCTGAGTGAATGTTTTCAAGTGAATGAATAGTCAAGCTGGAGAAGTTCATTCCATGGGACGCGACCATCAGTTCCACAAGAACTAAAAGGCATGACCAGGTGGAGAAAGGAAAGATGAGAGAACGAGACTGTCCTCAGGAGAAATTGGTCCAGTCTGGGAAGTTAGGTTGGCCCCTCCAGATCCAGGAGGGCTGCTTTGCTGAGGCCAATGAGGACACGACAGTCAAAACAAGGAACAGACACGACAGTCAGAACAAGGAACAGAAGTCATTTTGCTCTGGCACCAGCTGGACAAGGCTGAGATCCCCACAACTCCAACCTGAGCAGAGGAGTAACAGAGAGCGTCAACCCTGAAGTCCACCAAGAGCAGCTCCACATGGGGTGTGAGGCTCAGCTGCCACGATCCCTGAACCTACTGTCCTGGAGCAAATCTGCTGGCAATTCCAGCCCTTCCTCTCCTCCCCCAGCTTCTGGGTGAGGTGGGAGCTCAGGGGCTGAGGCAGGCCTGGAGCTCAGGGAAGGGCACCCCCCAGCTCCACTTCACTGCCTACAGTGCAATTAGGAGGAAGAGCTCTTCCGTGAGCAGAGGAATCACACGGTGAGGTCGCAGCTTTAGGGGTGATGGTTGTAGCTCAGGGTGGGAAAAACCAGGGAGAAGAGGCCAGGGTCACTAACACACCCCGTCCCTTACATGCCATCCTGCATAGAAGGGGCAGGGGAGTGACAGCATCATCCTCTGAGCACAGCAGATCAGCATGGCCAGTCACCACACTGAGAGGCATCTACCTCAGTTCTGGGTTCCCACACACCTCGATACCCCCTCTCCTACTCAGTTTTCTAGCCTAAGAGGGGAGGGGAGGCTGCGCTAGCTGAGGACTGAGGAGTCCTCAAGGGGCCAGCGGTTTCAGAAGCCACCATAACTCTCCACAGAATTTCCAGGCTAATCAATTAGTGGGTGGCCCCTCTCCTCCCAGCCTGCAGGCCACTCCTCCTGCCTTTGGCTGCTGAGGCCAGTCTTCCTCTCCAGGGCGCACCTGCTGTAACTCCCCCTTTGCCTGAAGCAGATTAGCCTCTGTGGGTGAGCTGTGGAGGGCAGAGCTCGTCAATGCTCGCAGACTTGCTGGGAGGAAGCAGAAGAATCGTGGCAGAAAGGGAAGGGGAGTAAATCAAGTGTCTGAGGGAGAGCAATACACGAGAACGACCTGCCAACGTGTGGCAGGCAGCACAGGGAAGTGGATGAACCATAGGTGGGTTCAGAGCCCAGGATCTGGACTCTGACTGATCCCCTGATCACTGAGCGACTGCAGACACGGTTCTCCGGGTGCTGCTTTCGCTGTCTATGACATGGGTGTTGGGTGGAATGATATCTAGGAATCACTGGCAGTTGCCTGATACCAGGATAGAATGGTGAGTTCTCTGACTTTGTCTTACTCATCTCTGAATGCCTCCCCCGCCAGTGCTCAAGTACCTGCCTGGCATGGAGTAGATACAACAGTTACGATGTTTGAATACATTATTGAAGACAAATGAGTAAGAAGTTGGCAGAAGGAAGTAGAGGAGAAGAGATCCTTGGAATAGAAAGGGCTCATCCAGGACTAAGCCTGTGGTTGAAGAGAAGGTTACTGGGCACACCATCAAGAGAAGAATCTGAGCTGGCAGGGAGAGACTGGATTTAAGGAATTGGATAGAAACCCCCAGGCCTGAGAGCGTGGGGGCCAGTGATGGTTTCCCTGTTTACCACTGCCCACTCTCCACTCTGTTGAGGCAGGCAGACTTGAGGCAAGAGAGCGAGAGGAAGGAGGGAACCGGTATGTGGATGTTTGCGTGTAAGACTCACGTGTGTGCCTCAGTGTGTCTGGGAGCATCTATTGAGGTTTTATGTCTCTGGCATTTGTTTGGGGGCAGGGTGCCTGTTGGGTATTGCATGTATATGTGGCATATATGACTTATGTTTTTCTCTAGTGCATGGATCTGTGTAGGTGTCTACGTCTGTGTGTAAGGGACTGAGTGTTTGTATGTGCCCACGTTCATATATTCCTGTCCTGGTGGGTGTGCGTGTATCTCTGGCATGTCTGTGTGCCTGGACATATCGGGATACATCCGTGTGTGTCTGTGTGCAAGCGTGTATCCCTGTGCACTTCCGTGTCTTGGGGCATCTGAATGTGTGCTCCAAAAGTGACCATTTTAGCATGGAGTTGGAGGCAGTGAGCTGCCTCAAACATAGGGTTTTTTTTTTTAATTCTAGATCCTAAGCATCCCTGCCTCGTTTTGTGACCTTAAATAATCAATCCTTCCTGCTCAATTCACAGCAGACACCTGCCTGACCTGGGCCTGAGGAAAGGGCTATGTGTCCGCAACAGCAGCTCAGCATCCAGGGAGCCCTGCTCTGTGCCACGTGTTTCAACAGGAGCTGACACAAACTCAGTCAACATATCTCCCCATTGCCTGAAGTCGTCAGGAGATGGAGAAGGAAACTGACATTTATGAAGCACCTACTATTTGCAAAGTGTTTATAAGCAAACTGTGAGGATGGTATTTTTATCCTACTTTTGGAGAAAAGAAAAATGAAGCTCAAAGAGGTTAAGAAGCTTCCTGGAGTTTCTCTTGTATTTCCTTTGTACGTGGAAAGGAATTCTTGCTAGAATTCTCTCCTATTCCTATGTGTCCACTGAATGCCTTGTCCTTCAAGCTCGCCCTGCTTAAATGCCACCTCTTCTGTGGAGCCTTCCCTGACTTTGCCAGGAAAGTTAGGACAAAACCTTGTGCCAAGCCTGAGGTCAGATGAGGAAAGACAAACATTTGTCTTCAGAAGGCTCATCATCTAGCAGGGAAGATGAGCATTACAGAAAAAACAAAACAAAACAAAAAACAAAAAAGAAATCCTCACTTTATACCAGCAAATGAGGGCCAAGTTCCCAATGAGAGGTACAAGAAACAGGAGTGCTAAGTGTTCGTGTGGGCTGGGGAGTCAAGAAAGGAGGTGGGGTTTCTTGGAGGAGTGGAGCTGGGCGGGGTACTGGGATAGGGTAGGAAGAGTATTTCAGGTAGGGAGGAGCATACAGGGAAGGCATGTGAGAAGGTGGGGCCATGCTGGAAAGCTCTGGATGTGTGGCTGAGCCACCAGCACTATATCTAACAGGCAACGGGATATTTGTATGAGTGCAAATGGCTCAGCCCTGCATCCAGTAGGCAAGAGGGAAACTGGCAGGAAAGTAAAGTTGAGTGGGAAAAGTATGGCTCAGGAATTCCCAGAGCCCTTATAGATGTGGTGTTCTCTATATATACAGCTTCTGTCTCAGCCCACAGGAAACCCACTGAAGTCTCTGAGCTGAGATGGATGACAACACATTTGCCTTCAAGACTGGGTACCTCTGGCTGGGAGGGAGACCAGCCAATAATCTCTGCAGAGAGTACTGAGTTCTGGCATGCTGCCCTTCAGGTGAGAAAACCCAACATTTCTCTGCTATCTTCTTTTCCTCATGTCCTATTTTCCTCCCTGACCCCATGTCCAAACTCTGCCTTACAGCACTAGGGAGGAAGAGGCCACATTTTAGCTCTAACCAACCCACAAAACATCTTCCTATACCTTCACACTCTCTTTCCCCTGCCTGAAATGTCCTTTCCATTCCCAAGCATCTGTATATCTGGTGATCTCCTACTCATTCTTCCAAACTCAGCTCGAATTCCACTTATTCTTTGGAATCTTCTCCAAATCATCTAGCAGAGGAAACCGCCCCCACTTTGTTCATGCAGTTAGTGTAGTGCTTATTACATTGTGCCTAGCTGGAGGTCAAGGACAATGACTGGCCTTTCTTTAGAGCTCCAGAGCCCAGCACGATGCCGGACCCAATAAAGGCACTGAATAAAGGGGCATGAATTGTGCGGCTGAGCCATCACACGGCTAGAGCATCATGTCCAACTCCTGTTAACATGGACAAAGCAGAAAGTGACCAGAATGGAAAAGGACCTAAAAGTATGGCTCTATAAGAAAAGATCTAAGGTACCAGGGGTGTTTGGGTTGAAGAAAAGAATAATAGAATAGGTTCCTTTGGCCACTATGGGAAAAGCTGCAGAGAAAGCAGGCTTGGCATGTGTAGCTCTGAGGCCAAAATTGGAATCATTTGTAGAAGTTACAGGAAAGCAGACTTCAGTTGAGATTAAGAAAAACACTTAACTATAGTCCTCCAGCGCTGGACTGGCCTATCTCAAGACGCCATCAGGGAACAGAGAGAAACCATCAGAAGCTGAGGAAAAAGGAACTAACATCTATTAGCATCCGTTCTCTGCTACATTTCTGTACATGTGTTACCTCTTTAATCTTGACATCAACCATGTAAGAGAGGCCTCAATATCCCCATTACAGATGAGGAGACTGAAGAGGAAATGAAGTGGGTCCACGTTTCCACAGCCAATCAGGATGAAAATCCAGGTGGCTCTAAAGCTAGTGCTCCTTTCACTGCATCACACGACCTGCCTAAGAGGAGTTTGGGGAGTGAGGGTTAGGAGTCAGTTGAGAAGAATCCTACATCTGAAGAGAATGGATTGGAGGGGTGCCAAGGTCCTGGCTCTCTGATGCTACCACTCTATATTGGGGCAAGGGGTGGGGTTGGAAGGGGCATAGCAGATGATTTCCCTGGGACGGCAACTGGGTGACAATGATAGAGAAGCAGCAAAATATAAAAAATGTTATATATCTGGTTACCTTAGGAAGTTGACAGGAGTTTGCCTTGGTGTTTGTCCATCACCCTCTCCTTCACACTCCCTTCACCTCTGTTTTCACTCATTGCTCTTCCAAAAGCTTCATGCAACAAATATTTATTGAATAAATATTGTATACAAATATTTATTGAATAAATATTATATACAGATCACTGGACAAGACAGTGAGATGCAGCTCCTTCCTGCAAGGAGCTTCCCTGCTAAGACCTGACTTAGTCCATTCTCCAGGATTTCACCAAAGCCTGGAGCTTTCCTGGCAAAGGGTAGGTGTGCTAGATTGGTTGAACACTGCTAGAAACCTTGAAGCAATGGGAGAAAAGAATGTGGTGTTTTAAGGAAGAGATTAAATGGGGGACAAAATGAGTGCATTGTTTCTGAGATAACTGAAGTCACTTGGTTAACTGAAAAATTTAGAAGTGTTTTCTCCAGCTGATTTTGTGCACTGAGGACAGAGCAAGGACAAGCCTTTCCCACTGTCATGTGTGGATGTTTTACTCTCTTCACTCCATGCCTCCTCTGCCAACAACCCCATACAATCTCTTCATTCAGTCTGGAATGCCCTCCCTGTCCCACACAACATCATGTCTGTTTGGTGAACCTGATTCATTCACCAAGACCCAGTTCCAGTCTCTCCTCTTCTTTGAATTCTTCCCAAATTTCTCTAGGAAGAATAATTTACTCCTGCTTGGTTCATAAAATTAATAAAGTATTAAACATGCTGCAAGCTACTGCAGGTCAACCTGTTTGGGGGCAGAAGCTAAGACTCATTCATCTTCCTGCTCTCTACAGTATCTAGTACAGGGGTCAGCAAATTGTTCAAATCCAGACCACCACCTGTTTTGTAAATAAAGTTTTATTGGAACAGTACTGTGGCCATTCATTTACTTTTTGTTGATGCCTGTTTTAGCACTGCAACTTCAGAGCTGAGTTGTTGCAACAAGACCATATGGACCACAAGCCTAAAATATTAACTATATGATTCTTTACCAAAAAAAAAAAAAAAAAAAAAAAAGCTCGTCTGGCCGGGCACAGTGGCTCACGCCTGTAATCCCAGCACTTTGGGAGGCCGAGGCGGGTGGATCACCTGAGATCGGGAGTTCGAGACCAGCCTGACCAACATGGAGAAACCCCGTCTCTACTAAAAAAAAATACAAAATTAGCCGGGCGTGGTGGCACATGGCTGTAATCCCAGCTACTCGGGAGGCTGAGGCAGGAGAATTGCTTGAACCCAGGAGGCAGAGGTTGCGGTGAGCTGAGATCACGCCACTGAACTCCAGCCTGGGCAACAAGAGTGAAACTCCGTCTCAAAATAAATAAGTAAATAAATAAATAAATGCAAGCTTGTCAATTCCCGAAGAACCATATAATGTGCGGTCAACAAATGAATGGTAAATGCAGTAAGGTGCTTTATGAAGAAATTTAGACTGGTATTCAAATGGCCTGGGTCCGAATTCCGCTCCTAATTGTTTAAACAAATAATGATGATTAAGTAAATAGATGTTAGATAGATTACATAGATGATAGATCACATAGTAGAGATAGATGGATAGATGATAGAGGAGGATAGATAGGTAGGTAGGTAGATAGACAGATAGATAGATAGATAGAGGAGTTTGGATAGATAGATGATAGAGGAGTTTTGAGTGCTTATTATATGCCAGGCACTGTGCGAAGTATTTTAAACTTATTCACTGTATCCAACAACCAATTCCATGGGTAGCCACTAATATTTTCCTCATTAAAGAAGAAGAAACTGAGGCTCAGAAAGGTCTCAACACCTTTGTGGTAGAGCCAGGATTCAAAGCAGGTCTGACCTACACCAAAGTTTGAGAGTTACCCACTACGCTAGAACACTCTTCTGAGATTCCGTTTCTTCATAAAATTAAGATTATTGGATGAGCAACGTGATTTTCAATCCATTTAGCAAGCAGAAATTTATATATTTATAAATATATATTAAAATATATATCTGGAACTTCAACATGCAGGAAGTCTACCCGCAGTTCTAGAATTTCGGCCGACTGCCTCCTCCCTCCCCTCGGCATTGCCACCTGTCAGTCCACTGCATGGCTCCGACCCACCTCACATCTGCCCCCGTGTTCCTCCTCCTCGGCCTGGTGGACGGAACAGACGCCCACCCGCTGCTGTTCCTGCTCTTCCTTGGCATCTATCTGCTCAACGCCCTGAGCAACCTGAGCATGGTGGTGCTGGTGAGGTCCGACGGGGCCCTCCACTCCCCCATGTATTACTTCTTGGGTCACCTGAGCCTCGTGGACGTCTGCTTTACCACCGTGACGGTCCCCAGGCTGCTGGCCGGCCTGCTCCACCCGGGCCAGGCCATATCCTTCCAGGCGTGCTTTGCCCAGATGTACTTCTTCGTGGCTCTGGGTATCACGGACAGCTACCTCCTGGCGGCCATGTCCTACGACCGCGCGACGGCGGTGTGCCAGCCCCTGCGTTACGGCGCGCTGGTGACGCCATAGCGCTGCGCCGCGCTGGTGCGTGCGTCGTGGGCCGTGGGGCACCTGCACTCGCTGCTGCACACGCTGCTCCTCTCCGCGCTCTCCTACCCCTACCCCACCCCCGTGCGCCACTTCTTTTGCGACATGACGGTGATGCTGAGCTCGGCGACCTCGGACACGTCCGCCGCTGAGACGGCCATCTTCTCCGAGGGCCTGGCCGTGGTGTTGGCCCCGCTGTTCCTCGTGTTCCTGTCCTACGCGCGCATCCTGGTCGCGGTGCTCGGCTTGCGCTCGGCCGGCGGCCGGCGCCCCGCCTTCTCCACCTGCGGGGCCCACCTAGTGGCGGTGGCGCTTTTCTTTGGCTCTGTCCTCTCCGTGTATTTCCGGCCGTCGTCTGCCTACTCAGCCCGCTACGACCGCCTGGCCAGCGTGGTCTACGCTGTCATCACGCCGACCTTGAACCCTTTCATCTACAGCCTTCGCAACAAAGAGGTCAAGGGCGCCCTGAAAAGGGGGCTCAGATGGAGGGCTGCACCCCAAGAGGCGTGAGGTCAAATCTGGCTCACTGGCATTTATTTTCATAATAACAGTTACAGAAAAAAAAAAAAAAAAAAAACTTGTTTTTTGGCTTTCCAAAGCACTATTAATTTCGATCTACCCCGTCTTATTTCTGTTAAATAAGAAATTAGACCCGAAGTAAATATGACAAAGTGTTTACTGTAGTGATGGATACATGGTAGGTTGAATTCGTGTGTTGTCTGAATGTGTGAGATAGATTCTACTTTTAAATTTTGAGTAAATGAAAAGACAGCAAATGGAGGTAGGGAAATAGTTTGTGAAGAGGGAGAAGAAAGAGTGTGACTAGCAGGAACCCGGTGGGTGGACGGGGAAGCTTGAGAAGGAATGGATTTTTTTTTTTTTTTTTTTTTTTTTTTTTTGAGATAGTGCCTCGCTCTGGTGCCCACGCTGAGTGCAGTGGTGCGATCTCGGCTCACTACAACTTCCGCCTCCCGGGTTCAAGCGATTCTCCCGCCTCAGTCTCCCAAGTAGCCAGGATTATAGGCACCTGCCACCACACCCGGCTAATTTTTTTGTATTTTCTTTACTAGAGACAGGGTTTCACTATGTTGACCAGGCTGGTCTTGAACTCCTGGCCTCAAGTGATCCCCCTGCCTGGGCCTTCCAAAGTGCTGGGATTACAGGCGTGAGCCTCCGTGCCCAGCCCAAGGGGGGATCTTAAAGAGGTGTTGTTGGATGCCCCCGCAGACTCCTCCTGGAGAAACTTCAAGATCCAGTTATTTTTTAAGTGGCTTAAAATAATTTAAATTCTTTTCCTAGATACTGTATCAAGCATTTTTAATGTAAAAATTCAGAGTTAAAGTTCTGTTTGACTACCACCCAAATGAACCTCCACCGCCATCCCAATTATCAGTTGAATCTCTTGCTCTTGGCTTCACTCTTGCTCTCTTGCTCTGATTTTGAAACATAAATAGTGTCATTCTATTTATATATATTATTCTGATTTTGAAACATAAATAGTGTCATTCTATTTATATCTATTATTCTGCAGTTTCCTTTTTTTATGAAACAATACATCTAGAAGAGCGTGTCTTATTACCACAAACAGAATGCCTTGATTCTTGACTTCATGCCATACATTCCTGTACTGTGGATCTTCCACAGTTTAATCACTGCCTCATTAATAAATATTTATGTTTTTCTAATTTTTCACTATTGCAAGGTTGTAATGGAAATTCTTGCAATAAAAATAATAAAAGCTGGCCGGGCGTGGTGGCTCACGCCTGTAATCCCAGAACTTTGGGAGGCCGAGGCAGGTGGATCACCTGAGGTCAGAAGTTCAAGAGCAGCCTGGCCAACATGGTGAAACCCTGTCTCTACTAAAAATACAAAAATTAGCTGAGTGTGGTGAAGGGTGCCTGTAATCCCAGCTACTGGGGAGGTTGAGGCAGGAGAATCACTTCAACCCAGGAGGTGGTGGAGGTTGCAGTGAACCGAGATTGCACCACTGCATTCCAGCCTAGGCGACAGAGTGAGTCTCTGTCTCAAAAAAAATAAAAAAGCTAACATTTAGTGAGGAACTGTTACATGGCAGGCACTTTTAAAAAGAATATAATCACGAAGATTTTTTAAGTCTTTCTAAAACTTCTCAAGTAAATTTAAAAATCAAAATAAGACTTTCCTAAGCAAAGATGAACTGCAAAAGCTGGCTCAATATATACAATGTCTGAATAGACCATTAAAATAAATATTTGAGAAGGGAAAATGAAGACAATAATATAAAATAAGCCAAAAAAATTACCTCTAATGAAAGTCTTGAAGCCGACAAGCATATGAAAACATATTCAACATTATTATTCATCAGGGAAATACAAATTAAAATCATAAGATACTACTACATACCCATCAGAATGGCTAGAAATAAAAGATTGATAATATCAAATGTTAGCAAGGATGTGGAGCAATTAACACCCTCATATATTGCTAGTAAGAATGTAAAAGAATAAAACTGTTTTGCGAACTATTTGCAGTGCCCAAAGTTTTAATATTTACCCAGTCTACAGCCCAGAAATTTTGCTCCTGAAGTACCCAAAATAAATGAAAACAAAAGATGTGTGTTAGAATTTTCACAGAGGCTTCAGTCGTAGTAGCTAAAACTGAAAAACCCAAATGTTCATCAGCAGAAGGAATAAGTACTGTGGCATAATCATTTCAATGGTGTACTATGTAGCAGTGAAAAAGATTGAACTCTGATGATTCACACGACATAGATAAATCTTTAAAACTTTATGATGAGTAAAAGAATCCGGAAAAAAAATACTGTATGATTCCATCTATTCCAAGTTCATGAGCTGGCAAATTTATCTCTGGTAGTAGAAACCAGATTAGTCATTACCTCTGGATGTGGGTGGGGACTCACAAGGAGGGGGCACAAGGAAAATTTCTGAAGTGACACAAATCCTCTATATCTTGATCTGTACAGTGGTCACATGGGTGTCACATTCAGCAAGCTGTACACTTAAGATTCGTGCACTATATTTAAATTATATTACAGTAAAAAAATCCTTGGGTGAGGAAGCTTTCTGTGTTTTTCAAAATTTCAAGGACCAAATACTCCCCTTTTCAGACTCTCAAGGAATAATCCCCAGGCTCTATATAATGCATTCCAGAACCTAAAATTAAGTAAAATTAAAATAGCTAACTAATTTACTGAAGAAGAAAAATACAAGACATGAATACAATTATAGACCAGTTCTATCTGTGAAAATGGGTATCAAAATGATGTCTAAAGCACAAATAATCCCATCTTTTCATATTTGAAATCACGCTAATATGTTCAATTTAAACATTTAGGATTACCTCATCAGAGGCAAAAAGGCTTCTTAAAAAATCAATACCAGTTCCTGATCAAAGCTCAGAATAAAATAAAAAGCTACTTCTTTAACAAAATGTGTTAGAGTCAGCCAAGGCTGTATCTTATCCTCTCTCTGGATGAGAACATTCTTTAATTCTCTACGTGGCAATAAAATGGAAATTATAGGACCCGTAGATAATCCTATTAAAAGATTTTGCTCTCCCTTTATTCTTTATCAACTAGAATACCAAGTATAATGTACACTGCTCCCAGCCAGGATTCTTCAACGCTTCAAACAGCTCCAGTGCCTGAGTTCAGACTCAGCAGTGGGTTGCTTGCCCTGGACCTACCATCTAAGTCTCTGCTAGCAGCACTGAATGACTGCTGGCAATGGAACAGGTTGTTCTCCTATTTATTTATTTATTTAGAGACAGGGTCTTGCTCTGTCACCCAGGCTGGAGTGCAATGATACAATCTCAGCTCACTGCAACCTCCGCCTCTCAGGTTCAAGCGATTCTTTTGTCTCAGCCTCATGAGTAGCTGGAATTATAGGCATGTGCCACCACACTGGGCTAATTTTTTATATTTTTAGTAGAGACAGGGTTTCACCATGTTGGCCAGACTGGTCTCAAACTCCTGGCCTCAGGAATTATAAGCGTGAGCCACTGCACCTGGCCTGTTCTGTTTTTAACAGCTTCACTCAGGACAGGTCATAGGGACATCTCAACAGCCTTTCCTTTTTTCTTGATTAGGACACTGATAGGACAAATCAGCAAGCAAGGATTAATTCTTTTTTCTTTTTCTTTTCTTTTTTTTTTGAGACGGAGTCTTACTCTGTCGCCCAGGCTGGAGTGCAGTGGCATGATCTCAGCTCACTGCAACCTCTGCTTCCCGGGTTCAAGCGATTCTCCTGCCTCAGCCTCCTGAGTAGCTGGGACTACAGACACCTGCCACCACGCCCAGCTAATTTTTGTATTTTTAGTAGAGACGAGGTTTCACCATGTTGGTCAGGATGGTCTCGATCTCTTGACCTCGAGATCCATCTGCCTTAGCCTCCCAAAGTGCTGGGATTATGGGCATGAGCCACTGTGCCTGGCCAAGCAAGCATTATTTCTAAACCAGAGACTTTGAACAGGGATTTGCAATTACTTCACAGTGTTCTGCCTCATAAATATGAAGCCTATTTCTTGGAAAAGGTTTAGAGACAGTGGTGTCCTTGCTTAAGCACAATAGTTGGTCAATTCTGACTGATTTAAGAACCACAATTCTTAAATTGGGTGTCTCAGGCCCTAAGAAGGGCATTTTTCTGAGAATTTCCCAAAATATATAATTTAAAAATTATAAAGAGTCAACATCACATGTAATAGTGAAAATTTTAAACTATCAAAATTTTGATGGGGGTGGAGTTGGTGAGATGTTGGTCAAAAGGTGCAAAATTTCAGATAGTATTCCTCCTATCTAGGAGGAATAAATTTAAGAGATTTATCATACAAAATGGTGACTGTAGTTAACAATATATTGTATTCTTGAAAAATACTAAAAGTAGATGTAAAGTGTTCTTACTACAAAAAAATGATAACTATGTGAGGTAGTGTATATGTTAATTAGCTAGATTTGGTCATTCTGCAGCGTATACGTCCTTTAAAGTATCATGTGCATGATCAATACATACAATTTTATCTCTCAATTCAAAAAAAATGCATCAGAAAAAATAATTTTGGAAGCAATCAAAATGGAGAATGTTAATCAAAAGCAGCATTGTCCACTAGTAATAAAATGTAAGTCACAAATGTGAGTCACATAAGTAATTTTAAATTTTCAATAATCACATTTTAAAAGGTAGAAAGAGCCAGGCACACACCTGTAGTCCCAGCTGCTCAGGAGACTGAGGGAAGAGGATTGCTTGAGCCCAAGAGTTCAAAGCTGTAGCACACCATGATCACGTGTGTGAATAGCCACTGAACTCCAACCTTGGCAGCATAGCAAGACACCATCTCTAAAAATATTAAATGTCTTTTTCCTTTCTTTTTAGAAGCAGATGAAATTAATGTTAATAACTTTATGTGGTATAAATACACCACGGAATATTACTTAGCCATAGAATAGGATGAAATAATGGCCTTCGCAGAAACTTGGCTGGAGCTGGAGGCCGTTACTCTAAGTGAAGTAACTCAGGAATGGAAAAACAAGTATTGTATGTTCTCACTTTAAGTGGGAGCTAAGCCATGAGGATGCAAAGGCGTAAGAATAATAATGGACTCTGGGGACTCCAGGGTGAAGGATGGGATGGGGGTTGTTAAGAATAAAAAGTTCCTAGTTACTCTTCACAGTTTCTCTTTGTAAAGAACAGTAAGTGTTTAAAATAATAGTTCCTCCTAAAACTTCCTTCAAGTTTTCGTTTTTTCGTTGCTTGCTTTTTATGTTACATACCAATGAATCTTTTATTTTACTGATGACTTTCTGTTATACCCCAGATAGCTGTTGTAAATAGAAAGGGAATGAGTATATCCTATGTCCTTGTACTTTAACCAGGACCTAAGTTGTTTGTTCTAGTCACCAGTCTGCCTAGACATGCCTGGACATGCCCAGACATGTTCCAGCTTGCAGCCTATGCCTCTTCCTTATTTGGAAATGTTATTGTCATCCTAGCTTTCCATAAGCAATCCCCCTTCCCTTCTGTGTTCCCCATTGCACCTTTACCTATTTAGGAAAGTCTTAAGTTTTTAGCCAATTGGGATCAGTCTAGATTGTGTGGTCCAGCTCCAGCCAATGGAGACAGGACACAGCAGTAGGGACCCAATGCATCAGGTATAAGAATCCCTTCTTTCCTTTGTTTGGTGTGCTCTCGTGGCAATCTGGCTTGCGAGCAGCACCCTTCTGCAGAAATAAAATTGCCTTGCTGAGAAATCCTTTGTTTGAGTGCTCGTGTTCTTTGCGACTCCAAGCTTTCATTTCCAACAGGGTGACAGATAAAAAAACTACATATTGAGTATTGTGTACGCTGCTGGTGACAGGTGCACCAAAATCTCAGAAATCACTAAAGAACCTATCCATGTAACCAAAAACCACCTATACCTCAAAACCTATTGAAATTTAAAATAATAATTTTTTTAAAAAATGACATTTTATTTAAGTGAATATATAAAAAATATTTCAACAAATAACCAATATTTAAAATTATTAATGCTATAGTGTACATCTGTTTTTCATGCTATCTTCAAAATCCAGTATGTTTTTTATACTCACAGCACATCTCCGTTTGAACTAGCCTCTTTCAAGTGCTCAACAGCCACATGTGGCTACTATGTTAGCCAGCACAGATGTCCAGCAGATCTAAGGTACAGCTTCTCCATGGCCTATTCTGTATCCATTTAAAATGAAATGTAAACATTTTAAAGGGAGTAGCAGGGCTGAAAAATGGAAACTAGTAAGCTGGTGGCTCACGCCTGTAGTGGTGGCTCCCAGCACTTTGGAAGGCCGAGGTGGGCGGGTCACCTGAGGTCAGGAGTTCGAGACCAGCTTGGCCAACATGGCAAAACCCCATCTCTACTAAAAATACAAAAATTAGCTGGGCATGGTGGCAGGTGTCTGTAATCCCAGCTACTTGGGAGGCTGAGGCACAAGAATCGCTTGAACCCAGGAGGTGGAGGTTGCAGTGAGCCAAGATTGTGCCATTGCACTCCAGCCTGGGTGACAGAGCAAGACTCTGTCTCAAAAAGAAAAGAAAATAAATGAGTGCCATTAGCATGCCAAGTTTTGAGAAATTTCTGGATCACATGAAGCCAATGGGAATCAGATTGAGGAAAAGTTAATCAGGGTAATTGGCTCTCACACAACACAAGCAAAGGAGAGGCCTCCCTAGAAAATGAATGGCCCATTTTCCCCAGAAGCGCTAGAATGCCCTCCAAACCAGAAAACAAAAATAGATGGTGTGGCCCAGGCCCTGGCTGGAGAAGAGGCCACTGGGCTGGGTGAATGTGACAAGCCCCCACCCCCACCACCTTCCTTCAAAGAGCACGAGAAGTGTGGGTGACCCTGAGGCCCCGCCAGGCCCCAGACCCCACCCAGCAGCCCCACAGACAAGCTGGCAGCAGCACTAGGCAGGTCACACTGAAGACCCTCCAGCAGCGGACCTTCCAGATAGACATCAACCCCGAGGAGAGGGTGAAAGCACTGAATCTGAAAAAGGGAAAGATGCCTTTCCTGTAGCAGGTCAAAATTAATTTAGATAGGCAAAATGCTCAGTGATGACACTGCTCTCAGAGAATATAAGATTGATCAGAAAAACGTTGTGGTGGTTACAGTGACAAAACCCAAAGCAGTGTCAACACCAGCACCAGCTAAAACTCAGCAATCCACACCTGCCACCACTATGCATTACTTATTTCCTCCACTGTGCACTACTTCCTCCACTATGCACCACTTCCTCTGCTGTGCAGTACTTCCTCCACTATGTGTTACTTCCCCCACTGTGCACTACTTCCCCCACTGTGCAGTACTTCCTCCACTATGCATTACTTCCTCCATTGTGCATTACTTCCCCCACTGTGCATTACTTCCTCCATTGTGCATTACTTCCCCCACTATGTGTTACTTCCCCCACTGCACACTACTTCCTCCACTGTACATTACTTCCCCCACTATGCACTACTTCCTCCACTGTGCACCACTTCCCCCACTGTGCATTACTTCCTCCACTGTGCACCACTTCCCCCACTGTGCATTACTTCCTCCACTGTGCACCACTTCCTCCACTGTGCATTACTTCCTCCACTATGTGTTACTTCCCCCACTGTGCAGTACTTCCTCCACTGTGCACCACTTCCCCCACTGTGCATTACTTCCTCCACTGTGCACCACTTCCTCCACTATGCACCACTTCCTCTGCTGTGCAGTACTTCCTCCACTATGTGTTACTTCCCCCACTGTGCACTACTTCCCCCACTGTGCAGTACTTCCTCCACTATGCATTACTTCCTCCATTGTGCAGTACTTCCTCCACTATGTGTTACTTCCCCCACTGTGCAGTACTTCCTCCACTATGCATTACTTCCTCCATTGTGCATTACTTCCCCCACTGTGCATTACTTCCCCCACTGTGCACCACTTCCCCCACTGTGCAGTACTTCCTCCACTGTGCAGTACTTCCTCCACTGTGCAGTACTTCCTCCACTATGCATTACTTCCCCCACTGTGCATTACTTCCCCCACTATGTGTTACTTCCCCCACTGTGCACCGCTTCCTCCACTGTGCACCACTTCCCCCGCTGTGCATTACTTCCTCCACTGTGCACCACTTCCCCCGCTGTGCATTACTTCCTCCACTGTGCACTACTTCCTCCACTGTGCACCACTTCCTCCACTGTGCATTACTTCCTCCACTGTGCACCACTTCCCCCGCTGTGCATTACTTCCTCCGCTGTGCATTACTTCCTCCACTGTGCACCGCTTCCTCCACTGTGCACCACTTCCCCCGCTGTGCATTACTTCCTCCACTGTGCACCACTTCCCCCGCTGTGCATTACTTCCTCCACTGTGCATTACTTCCTCCACTGTGCATTACTTCCTCCACTGTGCATTACTTCCCCCGCTGTGCATTACTTCCTCCACTGTGCATTACTTCCTCCACTGTGCATTACTTCCTCCACTGTGCATTACTTCCTCCACTGTGCACTTCCTGCGCTGTGCATTACTTCCTCCACTGTGCATTACTTCCTCCGCTGTGCATTACTTCCTCCGCTGTGCAGTGCTTCCTCTGCTGTGCACCACTTCCCCCACTATGCACCACTTCCTCCACAGTACAGTACTTCTCCCACTGTGCACTATTTCCCCCACTGTGCACTACTTCCCACTTCCTCCGCTGTGCATTATTCCTCCACATCAACAACTGTGGCTCAGGGTCCACCCTGTCCCTGCTTTGTTTCCCAGTTCCACACATGCGTCCATCACTCCAGCATCAGCGACAGCATCTTCCGAACCTGCACCTGCTAATGCAACTAGACAAGAGAAAGCTGCAGAAAAGCCAGCAGAGAGGCCAGTGGCCACTAGCCCAACATCAGCTGACAGGACATCAGAAGATTCTTTTCATCAAACCCTTCTGAAGGTGCGACACATGCACCTGTGACAGGTCAGTCTTAGGAGAATACGGTAACTGTAATCATGTCAATGGGCATGAAGGACAGCAAGTAATTGCAGCCCTGAGAGCCAGATTCAACAATGGAGACCAATGGAGAATCCCTGAAGATGGAGAAAGTCAGGCTATGGTTGACCCCCCTCAAGCAGCTAGTACCAGGTCTCCTCAGTCTTCATCAGTGGCTGCAGCTGCAGCAACTATGACAGCTACGACTACGCCCCCTGGAATTCTTACAGAATCAGCCTCAGTTTCAGGACACACCCTGGAATTTTTACAGAATCAGCCTCAGTTTCAACAGATGAGACAAATTATTCAACAGAACCCTTCCCTGCCTCCATCATGACTACAACAGATAGGTCCAGAAAAATCCTTAATTACCGCAGCAAATTAGCCAACACCAGGAGCATTGTATTCAGATGTTAAACGAACCAGTTCAAGAAGCTGGTGTTCAGCACTTTGGGAGGCTGAGGCGGGCAGATCACTTGAGGTCAGGAGTTCGAGACCAGACTGGCCAACATGATGAAACCCCGTCTCTACTAAAAATAAATACAAAAATTAGCCAAAACCTGGAGCATTTTATTCAGATGTTAAATGAACCAGGTCAAGAAGCGGGTGTTCACTTCTACACTGCTGGTGGGAATGTAAACTAATACAGCTGCTACAGAAAACAGTGTGGGGATTCCTTAAAGAACTAAAAATAGAACTACCATTTGATCCAGCAATCCCACTACTGGGTGTCTTACCTAGAGGAAAAGAAGTCATTATTCGAAAAAGATACTTGCACACGCATGTTTATAGCAGCACAATTCACTATTACAAAATCGTGGAATTTTGCAGAGCCGTAAAAAGGAATGAATTAGTATTTGCGGTGACCTGGATGAGATTAGAGACTATTATTCTTTTTTTTTTTTTTTTGAGATGGAGTCTTGCTGTCGCCCAGCCTGGAGTGCAGTGGCGCAATCTCGGCTCACTGCAGGCTCCGCCTCCCGGGGGTTCACACCATTCTCCTGCCTCAGCCTCCTGAGTAGCTGGGACTACAGGCGCCCGCCACCTCGCCCGGCTAATTTTTTGTATTTTTAGTAGAGACGGGGTTTCACTGTGTTAGCCAGGATGGTCTTGATCTCCTGACCTCGTGATCTGCCCGCCTCGGCCTCCCAAAGTGCTCGGATTACAGGCGTGAGCCACCGCGCCCAGCCAATTTGAGACTATTGTTCTAAAGGAAATAACTCAGGAATGGAAAACCAAACATCGTATGTTCTCACTCATAAGTAGGAGCTAAACTATGAGGATGCAAAGGCATAAGAATGATACCATGGACTTTGGGGACTCAGGGGAAAGTGGGGGCGGGGGGTGCCAGGGATAAAAGACTACAAATAAGGTGCACTGTATACTGCTCGGGTGATGAGTGCACCAGAATCTCACAAATCACCACTAAAGAACTTACTCATGTAACGAAGTACCACCTGTAACCCAATAACTTATGGAAAAATTAAAATAATAAAAAAATTTTAAAATAAATTAAAAATAAAATTCCTTTCATTAAAAACAAAGAAGTCGGTGTTCCAGGAGGAAGAGGTGGCAGTGGCAGTGGAGGAATTGCAGAACCTGCAAGGGTCACATGAACTACATTCAAGTAATGTGTCGGGAAAAAGAAGCTAGAGAAAGGTTAAGGGCGTTAGGATTTCCTGAAGGATTTGTGACACAAGCATATTTTGCTTGTGAGAAGAATGAGAGTTTTGCAGCCAATTGTCTTCTACAGCAGAACTTTGACGAAGACTGAAAGGGACTTTTCTATATCTCACACTTCACACCAGTCCGTTACACTCACTTGTCCACTGGATTGTCTGGGATGAGTTGGGCTCATATCCACAATACTTGGTATAAGGAGGTAGATTGTTGAGGGTGGGGAAGGATGGATGTAGGATACAGGGCAGGGATAAATACACCGCATGTCTCTTCAGTTAGCAGATACCACAGCTCCACACAGGGTGTAAAATATTACACAACCAAAAATCAGTTTTTTCAGGACTGTATTTCTTCTGTAAAACAGCAGGTAATTTCTCCTAGGTTTCAGTCTTTTTAGTGTACCAGACCCAGAAATGTAGTGTAATGCCCTGCTTTATATTTCTTTGACTTAACATTGGTTTCAGAAAGAATCTTAGCTATCTAGAATTTACAGTCTCTGTTTCATGGCAGCACTGGATAATGGCTTTGTGAAATTAAAAAAAAAAAATTGTAGCAACTGTAAACAGAAATGCCAAATTATTGATAGTTAATTGTTGCCGCTTCAAAAATAAGTATAAAATTAATGTGTAAGGAAGCCTATTCTTTCATGTTAACTACTTGGGGTGGGAGGGGAGAAAGGGAACCTTTTCTTAGAATAAAAATAATGACTGCTATTTTAAAATCTCTTGATCATTGAATGTGAGATCCTTCTAACATGACTTGAAAAGCTGTGTGAGTATAGGCACAGTTATTTTTCTGTTTACATTTTTTGTTTGTTTGTTTGTTTTGGGGGAAAATTGGTAGGTGTCTAATTACTGTTTACTTCATTGTTATGTTGCAGGAAAAGTTTTTTTGGTTTTTGGTTTTTTTGGAGACACAGTCTTGCCCTGTCCCCAGGCTGGAGTGCAATGGTGCAATCTTGGCTCACTGCAACCTCCGCCTCCCAGGTTCAAGCGATTCTCCTGCCTCGGCCTCCTGAGTAGCTGGGACTACAGGTGAGCGCCACCATGCCCAGCTAATTTTTGTATTTTCAGTAGAGATGGGGTTTCATCATGTTGGCCAGGATGATCAACATCGATCTCTTGACCTCGTGATCCACCGGCCTTGGCCTCCCAAATGCTGGGATTACAGATGTGAGCCACCGCACCCGGCCAGTGGGCGTTTTAAAACAACCATTGCATGCTTGCTTTTGATGTATCCATTTGTGAAATCAGCACTTTTGGGGCCGATGGAGAAATGCAGCATTCACTCTCCCTGTCACCTTCCCTTCCCCAACAGGAATATGTTGATCAGCAAGTCAGGAGTCAAACTGCTGCCTTTTTAAAAAACCCGCAAAATGATGATTCAGTTCAAAACTAATGCAAATGTTTCAAAACTGCATTTCTGATATTTGTAAATGTGTTTCTTTATGAGATAAGAATGTATTACCATTAAAGTCATTAGTATAATATTGCTTTCAAAAAACAGATGGTAGGCTAGGCGTGGTGGCTCACACCTATAATCCCAGTGCTTTGGGAGGTCGAGGCAGGTGGCTTACCTGAGGTCAGGAGTTTGAGACCAGCCTGGCCAATATGGTGAAACCCCATCTCTGCTAATAATACAAAAATTAGCCGGTCGTGGTGGCATGCACCTGTAATCCCAACTACTTGGGAGGTTTAGACAGGAGAATCGCTTGAACCCAGGAGGTGGAGGATGCAATGAGCCAAGATTGCACCACTGCACTCCAGCCTGGGTGACAGAGCGAGACTCCATCTCAAAAAAAAAAAAAAGTTGGTAGACAAAACTATAATCAGCATCTTCTATTGCATTAGAAAGACTGGCGAAATCTTTTGGAAGGGGTGGGAGATGTGGCTGGAAGAGTACTTTGGAAAATACACAATCCAGATACCAAGATATCTCATGGCATATTAAAAGAAAAATCTTAATAGCAAAAAAATAAAAGTAAAGAAAAAGAAAAATTGAGCCATGGGGCCATCGGAGAGTGGAAGAGAGGCAAACGTTGACTCTGAGGACAGAAGCAGAATCTCATTTATGAAGATAGAAGTGCTTGATTAGTGCCTGATCCTAGACATCATCCCAGGAGTGCTTGGCCCATTAGGAAAACTGGAGCTTTTGCTGAGACAGGCACCTGATGAAGCCAACAGGGCCAGATACAGAGGGAAACAAAACTCTGGCAAAGGTCAGGTCATCATGTCCAATGCAGCAGCGAAGTCCCCTCATATGATCTTCCTATAACAGTGTTCCACTTTCACAGGGGCTATGGCTCTGCAAGTTCACCACTGGAGGCTGAGGGGATGGTGGACAAAGAAGTGGTGAGGAGTGAGCAAATCAAAAGGCCACCAGAACCCGGGGCACTCGGCGGCTCTCCTGAGTTGTCTCTCCACTGGCTTTACCTAGAGCAGGTGGCGGGCAAAATCCACACACCCACTAGTCACCTGCCTCCTTTTCACTGGTCTGCCTCTAGCACTCATACCCCAAAGAAAAGCCCCAGCATCTATCCACCCGGCCTAGCACGCTCCTTCAGCCACCTGCCTCTGGGCACGGTCTGCCCAGCCTAGCACGCTCCTTCAGCCACCTGCCTCTGGGCACGGTCCGCCCAGCCTAGCACGCTCCTTCAGCCACCTGCCTCTGGACATGGGAAAGGAGATTACCAGGCAAAACTGATCCAAGCCACATTACATGCCTGCCTCAGCCCGGGGGCCATCTAACCCCACAGGGGGCGTGCAAACTGCAGAATGGCAGGAAGGTTTGAGTTGCAGTAGAAATTCTCTCACCATCCACAGGCACTAAACCCTCCCAAAGCTATGGATCCAATTCTTGACACTGAAACTACTGGAAGAATGGCTCCTCCACTTTGATTCCCTTGTTACCTAGATTAATACTACCCCAACCACAGGAAAATCATGTCTTCTTTCCCTTTTAAGACTTCATGACCCAGGGGACATTGGTCAGGAAAATAAGAGTTAAAAGGGAATAGAATTGAAAAAGACGTTCTGGGGATATAAGGGGAAGCAGTCGAGATTGGGAGGAGTCCTGTATGGCATATGCAGTACTTCAGTGCTCAGTCCCTGGAGCCAGTTGGCCTGAGTTTACTTCACTCCACCCCAAGCAGCTTCATAACTTTGGCCAACACACTTACCCTCTCTTAGTCTGAATTCTCTCATCAGTCTAATGGGAATACGACAATACCTAGCTCATGTTACAGAAAGGAAAAAAATAAAATAACCCATGTTAAAGTAAAAAAACCTTACCATATAGTGAGACAAAGTGTGTTGTGGCATTTGTGATACTTACTACTGTCATCATTCAATACCATGATGCGGATGTAATATGTTTCCAAGTACCCTTGCCCTGGTCTATCCCCGACCCAATGAACCTGGCACCTTAGTGCCAATAAAGAAGGGGTGCAGGAGCTCTGTGGGATGGAAGAAGCTACTGACCCAGAGGGACAAATTTGAACCCAAACAGCAGGAATTTCCTCTCAAGGTATGAGTTGAATCTGTCCCTAAAGACATCAATATTAAAACAGCTCAATGGAAGGTGAGGAAAACTAACTTTATGAAAAGGAGCTCCCAGGATGATCTTTTACACTCTATGTACCTAGCCCCTAAGCAAAATATTCAGGATCCCAGAAAAGTCAAACTCCATCATCTACTGGCCTGTCACCCTGGAAAATTGCTTAACTTTTCCAACCTTACACTCCATCTTCAGTGACTCTTACACACCTTGCAGAATTCTGGGTTTTGAATGATTGATATTTGCAAAGTATAAAGTACTCTACAAATGTACAATTAATTAGTTGCTAGTAACAGCTCTGGTGATACCCAATTACCTTTAGAGATAGGAATCACTGTTGACAGTGGAAAACAATGACGATGATGACTTCTAAGTCATCCTGCAAGCATTGCCCTACAGAATACTAACATCTGTAAAGGGGGATTTTAGAATAACTACCCCTTACGAACTCCCTCCCAGCTTCCCCTGCTCATCTGGGTGTGGCTCTGGAAACTTCTTCCTGTTTCCTGTGTCCACATTGTGCAATTCCAGCTCCCTGCCATTGTCTTCTGACTCCTTTCTTCTACAGTTTTGTGGCCCCTGGGATCCCTGGGTCCCAGAAAAACTTATTAGTAACAAACCAACAAATCCAGTACTTGCTTCCTGTTTATCCCTGCACTTTTCTGAGCCACATATCTGAATAAGCTATGCCCAGAGACAGAATTCTGGGTTCACCCCAAATGTGACATTCCCAAGAATGCTTTCTCTGACCCACACTAATATCCCCTTTCTCTATCTTATGCAGTATATGGCAAATTAAAACAGTTATCAGAATCAAATATTGTAGCACTTAATCACCACTGTCTTACGTCATCCAGTGATTACTTCCCTATATACAGACCTTCTTTCCTTGGCTGGACTTTAAGCTCCATGATAGCAGGTAATGTGTTGATTGATTCACATAGGAATTACTTTATCATTAGTTCACTAGAGCATTCCTTAGAGAAATATTTGCTAAGTAATTACATGTGCAAGGGACGCTAAGTAATTACATGTGCAAGGGACTGAGTCATGTGCTGTGGGAAAAAGGATGGCCAAGGTAGGCATGGTTCCTGGCCTCAGGAAGCTTACAGTCTAGCTGGCAAAGATGACTACCAAACAAGCTACTAGTAAGTGTCACAAATGTTATCAGAGAAGAAATAAAGGATGCAATGAAACCACATATCAAGGACAACTAACCTTATTCAGAGGGTCAGGGAAGACAGTTTTCAAATGATGTTTAAGCAGAACTTAAGGAGTTTTGCAAGAAAAGGGAATGAAAGTATCTAGAGAGAGGAAATGGCATATAGAAAAGCCCTGAGGTAAGAGAGAGCTTGGAGGTTTCTCAGAGCAAAGGAAGTTCAGCGTGGCTAAGGTGTAGTGGGTGTGCTGGGAGGAAGGCAGAAAATGAGAATGGAGTGGGGAGTTCAGTGATAAAGCTGGAGAGCAGGCAGTCATGTCTTGAAGGGCCATGTAAGTCAAAGTAAGATGCTGGCATTTTACATAGGTAGCAATGAGAAATCACTGAGGCATTTTAAGTGGATAAGACATTAGAAGATATACCTAATGCTAAATGATGAGTTGATGGGTGCAGCACACCAACATGGCACATGTGTACATATGTAACAAACCTGCACGTTGTGCACATGTACCCTAAAACTTAAAGTATAATAATAATAATTAAAAAGACATGTAATCAAGTTTGCATTTTTAGAAAAATCTCCATGGCTGTTGTATGAAGAATGGATTGAAGGCATTCAAGACCACAGGTAGGGGGCCATTTGGAAGAGTTCTGCAGATATCTGGAGGAATGTTGAAGTGACAGTGGCCTAAATTTCAATAGTGGCCATGGAGATATAGAAGGGAACAGGTTTAGAAATTATTAGGAATTAAAATTCAGAAATTGGGGATGGTCTAGGTACAGGGAGTGAAGAAAAGGAGTCAAGCATACTTGTGTTGGTACTGTTCCATCTGGCTGTATATATTTCCATCATTCTATTGTATTCCAGTTTACTCATTCTCTATTTCACACTCTTTAATAATAAACTGCCGCTCTCTCCCTCTCCCTCTCCCTCTCCCTCTCCCTCTCCCTCTCCCTCTCCCTCTCCCTCTCCCTCTCCCTCCCCCCTTTTTTCGGTCTCCCTCTGTTATCGAAGCTGGACTGTACTGCCGTGATCTCGGCTCGCTGCAACCCCCCTGCCTCGGGCTCCTGTGACTCTCCTGCCTCGGCCTGCCGGGTGCCTGGGATTGCAGGCGCACGCCGCCACGCCTGAATGGTTTTTGTATTTTTGGTGGAGACGGGGTTTCGCCGTGTTGACCGGGCTGGTCTCCAGCTCCTGGCCTCTAGTGATCTGCCCGCCTCAGCCTCCCGAGGTGCTGGGATTGCAGACGGAGTCTCGCTAACTCAATGCTCAATGGTGCTCAGGCTGGAGTGCAGTGGTGTGATCTCGGCTCGCTACAACCTCCACCTACCAGCCTCCTGCCTTGGCCTCTTAAAGTGCTAAGATTACAGCCTCTGCCCCGCCGCCACCCCGTCTAGGAAGTGAGGAGCATCTCTGCCTGGCCGCCCATCGTCTGGGATGTGAGGAGCCCCTCTGCCAGGCCGCCCTATCTGGGAAGTGAGGAGCGCCTCTGCCCGGCCGCCCTGTCTAGGAGGTGAGGAGCGCCTCTGCCCGGCTGCCCCATCTGGGAAGTGAGGAGCGCCTCTGCCCGGCCGCCCTATCTGGGAAGTGAGGAGCGCCTCTGCCCGGCCGCCCATCGTCTGGGAGGTGAGGAGCGCCTCTGCCCGGCTGCCACCCCGTCTGGGAGGAAGTGAGGAGCGCCTCTGCCCAGCCGCCCCTTCTGGGAGGTGAGGAGCGCCTCTGCCCGGCTGCCACCCCGTCTGGGAGGAAGTGAGGAGCGCCTCTGCCCAGCCGCCCCTTCTGGGAGGTGAGGAGCGCCTCTGCCCGGCCGCCGCCCCGTCTGGGAGGTGAGGAGCGCCTCTGCCCGGCTGCCACCCCGTCTGGGAGGAAGTGAGGAGCGCCTCTGCCCAGCCGCCCCTTCTGGGAGGTGAGGAGCGCCTCTGCCTGGCCGCCACCCCGTCTGGGAAGTGAGGAGCGCCTCTGCCCGGCTGCCACCCCATGTGGGAAGTGAGGAGCGCCTCTGCCCAGCCACCCCTTCTGGGAGGTGAGGAGCGCCTCTGCCCGGCCGCCCCGCCTGGGAGGTGAGGAGCGCCTCTGCCCGGCCGCCCCGTCTGGGAGGTGAGGAGCGCCTCTGCCCAGCCACCCCTTCTGGGAGGTGAGGAGCGCCTCTGCCCGGCCGCCCCGTCTGGGAGGTGAGGAGCGCCTCTGCCTGGCCACCACCCCGTCTGGGAGGAAGTGAGGAGCACCTCTGCCCAGCTGCCCCATCTGGGAAGTGAGGAGCGCCTCTGCCCGGCCGCCCACTCTGGGAAGTGAGGAGCGCCTCTGCCCAGCCGCCCACTCTGGGAGGTGAGGAGTGCCTCTGCCCGGCCGCCCCGTCAGGGAGGTGAGGAGCGCCTCTGCCTGGCCGCCACCCCATCTGGGAGGAAGTGAGGAGCATCTCTGCCCGGCCGCCCCGTCTGGGAGGTGAGGAGCGCCTCTGCCCGGCTGCCACCCCATCTGGGAGGAAGTGAGGAGCATCTCTGCCCAGCTGCCCCATCTGGGAAGTGAGGAGCGCCTCTGCCCGGCTGCCACCCCGTATGGGAAGTGAGGAGCGCCTCTGCCCGGCCGCCCACTCTGGGAGGTGAGGAGGGCCTCTGCCCGGCCGCCCCGTCTGGGAGGTGAGGAGCGCCTCTGCCTGGCCGCCACCCCGTCTGGGAGGAAGTGAGGAGCGCCTCTGCCCGGCCGCCCACTCTGGGAAGTGAGGAGCGCCTCTGCCCGGCCGCCCACTCTGGGAAGTGAGGAGCGCCTCTGCCCGGCCGCCCACTCTGGGAGGTGAGGAGCGCCTCTGCCTGGCCACTCCGTCTGGGAAGGGAGGAGCGCCTCTGCCTGGCCGCCCCATCTGGGAAGTGAGGAGCGCCTCTGCCTGGCCGCCACCCCGTCTGGGAGGAAGTGAGGAGCGCCTCTGCCTGGCTGCCCCATCTGGGAAGTGAGGAGCGCCTCTGCCCGGCCGCCACCCCATATGGGAAGTGAGGAGCGCCTCTGCCTGACCACTCCGTCTGGGAGGTGAGGAGCGCCTCTGCCCGGCCGCCCCGTCTGGGAGGTGAGGAGTGCCTCTGCCCGGCCGTCACCCCGTCTGGGAGGAAGTGTGGAGCACCTCTGCCCGGCCGCCCCGTCTGGGAGATGAGGAGCACCTCTGCCCGGCCGCCCCGTCTGGGAGATGAGGAACACCTCTGCCCGGCTGCCCCGTCTGGGAGGTGAGGAGTGCCTCTGCCCGGCTGCCACCCCGTCTGGGAGGAAGTGAGGAGCACCTCTGCCCGGCCGCCCCCTCTGGGAAGTGAGGAGCGCCTCTGCCTGGCCGCCACCCCGTCTGGGAGGAAGTGGGGAGCGCCTCTGCCTGGCTGCCCCATCTGGGAAGGGAGGAGCGCCTCTGCCCAGCCGCCACACCGTCTGGGAAGTGAGGAGCGCCTCTGCCCGGCCGCCCCCTCTGGGAGGTGAGGAGCACCTCTGCCCGGCCGCCCCGTCTGGGAGGTGAGGAGCACCTCTGCCCGGCTGCCACCCGGTCTGGGAGGAAGTGAGGAGCGCCTCTGCCCGGGCGGCCCCGTCTGGGAAGTGAGGAGCACCTCTGCCCGGGCAGCCCCGTCTGGGAAGCGAGGAGCGCCTCTGCCCGGGCGGCCCCTTCTGGGAAGTGAGGAGCGCCTCTGCCCGGGCGGCCCCGTCGGGGAAGTGAGGAGCGCCTCTGCCCGGCCGCCCCGTCTGGGATGTGAGGAGCGCCTCTACCCGGCTGCCCATCGTCTGGGATGTGAGGAGAGCCTCTGCCCGGCCGCCCCGTCTGGGAGGAGAGGAGCGCCTCTGCCCGGGCGGCCCCGTCTGGGAAGCGAGGAGCGCCTCTGCCCGGCCGCCCTGTCTGGGACGTGAGGAGTGCCTCTGCCCGGCTGCCCTGTCTGGGAGGTGTACCCAACAGCTCCAAAGAGACAGCGACCATCGGGAGCGGGCCATGAGGACGATGGCGGTTTTGTTGAAGAGAAGGGGAGGAAGTGTGGGGAAAGGAAGGAGAGATCAGATTGTTGCTGTGTCTGTGTAGAATGGGGTGGGCATAGGAGACTCCATTTTGTTCTGACTAGGAGAAATTCTTCTGCCTTGGGGTGCTGTTGATCTATGGCCTTTCCCCCAGCCCCATGCTCTCTGAAACATATGCTGTGTCAACTTAGGGTTAAATGGATTAAGGGCGGTGCAAGATGTGCTTTGTTAAACAGATGCTTGAAGGCAGCATGCCCTTTAAGAGTCATCACCACTCCCTAATCTCAAGTACCCAGGGGCACAAACACTGCAGAAGGCCGCAGGGACCTCTGCCTAGGAAAACCAGAGACCTTTGTTCATGTGTTTATCTCCTGACCTTCTCTCCACTATTATCCTATGACCCTCCCATATCCCCCTCTCCGAGAAACACCCAAGAACGATCAATAAATACTTCATAAATTTAAAAAAAAAAAAAAAAATAAAATAAAATAAAAAAAAAATAATAATAATAAACTGCCCTGGAATAAATAGTCTCTAATCAACCTTGCACATGACTCTAGCCAATTTCTACCAATTCCCAGAAGTGAAATTTCTGTGTTGTAAGGTGCTATGAAATCAAATCCAACAGCATAATAAAAGAATAATATACTGTAACTAAATGGCATTTATTCCAGGAATGCAAGGGTGACTTAATATGAAAATCGATTAATGTCATTTACATTAGGTATTTCTCCACCAATATGGCACATGTATACATATGTAACAAACCTGCATGTTGTGCACATGTATCCTAGAACTTAAAGTATAATAAAAAAAAGAAAAAAGACAGAAGACACACATTACTAATATCAAAAAATATTAATGAAACAAAGGGGGAAAAAAAACCTCATTTTTATCTCAACGGATACAGAGAAAGCATTAGACAAATCCAACACCCTTTCATGATAAAAACACATAGCACTCTAGGAATGGAAGAGGAATTTCTTCAAAATGGTGAAGGGCTTCTACGGAAAACCCAAAGCTAACTTCATACTCAATGATGAAAGACTGAAAAAATTTCCCTTAAGTTCAAGAACAAGACAAGGATGCCCACTTTCACCACTGTTATTCAACATAGTATTGGAAGTTCTAGCTAGAGCGATTAGGCAAGAAAAAATTAACAGACATCCAAATTGAAAACGTAGAAGTAAAACTATGTCTATTCACAGAGGTCATGATCCCATGTATTTAAAATCTCACATAATGAAAAACTATTAAAACCAGTAAATTAATTCAGCAGATTTGTAGAGTACAAGACCAACACAGAAAATCAGTTGAATTTTTGTACACTAGCAATGAACAACATGAAAAGGAGATTAAGAAAATAATTCCATTTACAATAGCATCTAAATGAATAAAATACGTATAAACTAACCAAGGAGGTGCAAACTTGTACACTGAAAACTATAAAACACTACTGAAAGAAATTTAAATCTTAAATGAATAAAAATAAATATCCTGTTTATGGCTTGGAAGATTTAATATTCTTAAGATAACAATGCTACCCAAAGTGACTTACGGATTCAATGCAATCCCTATCAAAATCCCAATGGTCTTTTCTGCAGAAATGAAAAGGCTGATCCAAAAATGCATATGAAAATTCAAGGGACCTTGAACAACCAAAACAATCTTGAAAAAAAAGAGCAAATTTGGAGGGCTCACTTCCCAATTCCAAAACATACTACAAAGCTATAGTAATCAAAACTGACATAAGGATACACATATAGGTCAGTGGAATAGAATTGAGAATCCAAAAATAAACTCAGATATATATGGTCAATTGATTTTTCTACAAGGCTGCCAAGATCATCAATGGGGAAAGAATAGTCTCTTCAACAAATGATGCTGCTACAACTGGATGTCCACATGCAAAAGAATAAAATTGGACCCTTACTTCACACTCTGTACAAAAATTAACTCGAAATGAATCAAAGACTTAAATGTAAGGATTAAAACTATAAAACTCTTAGGAGAAAATGTAAGGGTAAGTCTTCATGACTTTGGATTTGGCAACGGTTCCTTGGATATCACACCAAAAGCATAAGCAATAGAAGAAATAGATGAATTTAACATTTTTGTACATCAAGGGACACCATCAGGAAGGTCAAAAGACAACCCACAAATGGAAGAAAATATTTGCAAATCATATTTCTGGTATGTAGAATGTATTTTTAAAAACCGTTATAATTTAACAACAAAAAAGCAAACAACCTGGTTTTTTAAATGAGCAAAGGACTTCAACAGACATTTCCCCAAAGAAGATGTACAAATGGCCAAGTACAGGAAAAGATTCTCAATATCATTAGCCACCAACTAGGGACATTAAAATATTTCAGGAAAGCTTTTAAAATAGCTAATCACTCACTAGCATGGGTATAATTTTTTAAATGACAAGTAACAAGTATTGGTAAGAATGTGGAGAAATTGGAGCCCTGGTACATTGTTAGTGGGAAAGTAAAATGATACAGCTGCTATGGAAAGCTATTTTGGCAAAATGAGTTATAGATGAGAAAACAGATGTCCACAAATTTTATACCTAGCTAAGTCATCCTTCAGGTATATAAATACATATGCAAAAGAACAATCTAAAATATGTGAAAATTCAATAAATATAAAATGGATGTACTAGTCCTTTAAAAATGACTTGATGCAATGCAACCAACCAAGGAATTAGTCAAAATTAAAAACTCAAGAATTTAAAAGTCATAATATTAAAAAGATGGTATGTAAAAATTTATTTAACAATAATAAAGAAAAATATGTGTTATGGTAATAAATGCAGACAGCATGCTTTATCTTTTAATAACAAAGTTGAATTTAAGGCAAACAGCATTACAGAGACCAAAATTCACTACTATAATAAAGGAAATAAAAAGATTGTTTTAGGGTAAGGCCAGGTTGGAAAAGACAATATAGGTATAAAAAATATATCAGGAAAAAATGATATGACAGAGATAGAATGATTTTAACATTTTAGTAAGAATAAGTTAAGAAGGAGACATATGGATCAATAGAACAGAATAGAATCCAGAAACAGAACCAACCATCTTGAGTTAATTTTTGTATATGGTGTAAGGAAGGGGTCCAGTTTTAATCTTCCACATTTGGCTAGCCAGTTATCCCAGCACCATTTATTGGATAGGGAATTCTTTCACCATTGCTTGTTTTTGACAGCTTTGTTGAAGATCATATAGTTGTAGGTATGCAATCTTATTTCTGGGTTCTGGGTTCTCTTCTATTGCTCTACGTGTCTGTTTTTGTACCAGTACCACGCTGTTTTGGTTACTGTACCCCTGTTGTATAGTTTGAAGTGATGCCTCCAGCTTTGCTCTTTTTGCTTAAGATTGCCTTGACTATTTGGGCTCTTTTTTGGCTCCATATGAATTTTAAAATCGTTTTCTCTAGTTCTGTGAAGAATGTCAATGTTTAGTTTAGTTTATAGGAATAACACTGAATCTATAAATTGCTTTGGGCAATATAGCCATTTTAATAATATTTATTCTTCCTATCCCTGAACATGGAAGTTTTTTCCACTCATTTGTGTCATCTCTGATTTCTCTGAGCAGTGGTTTGTAGTTCTCCTTGTAAAGACCATTCACCTCTCTAGTTAGCTCTATCCATAGATATTGTATTCTTTTTGTGGCAGTTGTGAATGGGAGTGGATTCCTGACTTGGGTCTCTGCTTGACTGTCGTTGGTGTATAGGAGAACGCCTGGACACACATAGAGAGGAGCAACACACACTGGCGACTATTGGAAGGTAGAGGATGGGAGGAGGGAGACGATCAGGAAAAATAACTAATGGGTACTAGGCTTAATATCTTGGAGATGAAATAATCTGTACAACAAACCCCCATGATACAAGTTTACCTGTGTAACAAACCTGCACATGTACCCCTGAACTTAAAAGTTAAAAAAAATAGATCCAACTATATATGGTCAACTGACTTTCTACAAGTTACCCAGAAAATTAAATAGGGAAAAGGATAGCATTTTTCAACAATTCATGGTCTAAAACTGGATACATCCCCAAAACTATCAAAAGTGAAAGAATGAACAAATCATGGTATCGTTATACAATGGAATACTACTCAGTAATAAAAAAGTCACTGATCTACACAATTACATGATGAAATCTACAAAACATTATGCAGAGCTGAAGTAGCCAGATACAAAGAATACATACTAAATGATTCCACTTATGTGAAGTTCAAAGCAGGCAAATCTAATTTGTAGTGATATAAATCAGATAGATAAAAATCAGATTAGTGGCAGGAAGAGCTTAATTGCAAGGGTTCACATTGAATTATGAAGTGATGGAGTTATTCTAGATTTGGATTGGGGTAGAGGTTACATGACATAAAAGTCCCCTATTCCCACATCCTTGCTATTACCATAGGTCAATCATTTCTAAATTTTCCAAGTATGTGGTCATTCAATAATCCCTTATTGTTTTTCAAGGGTTTTTTTGTTTGTTTGTTTGTTTTGTTTTGTTGTGCTTTGCTTTGTTTTGTTTTGTTTTTGTTTTTGTTTTTGAGACAAAGTCTCACTGCAATGCCCAGGCTGGAGTGCAGTGGCACTATCTCAGCTCACTGCAACCTCCGCCTCCTGGGTTCAAGCAATTTTCTTGCCTCAGCCTTTTGAGTAGCTGGGATTATAGGTGCGTGCCACCGCACCCAGCTAATTTTTGTATTTTTAGTAGACACAGGGTTTCACTATATTGGCCAGGCTTGTCTTGAACTCCTGACCACGAGTGATCCGTCCATCTCAGCGTCCCAAAGTGCTGGGATTACAGGTGTGAGTTACTGCACCCAGCCTTTTTCAAGTTTTTTTCCTGGTTAACACTAAAGCTGAACATCTTCTTATATTGTTTATTCTTTATGAATTTTCTGTTAATATTCTTTGTACATTTTTATTCAGTTGTGTTTTATTTTTATTAGATTATAGGAGCTCTTTGTATATTTAAAATTTCAATCTTGTGTTTATTAGACATGTTATAGCCTGTTACTTCTTTCTCAAATTTCCGTTATCTTTTGTCCCAGAAAACTTTCCTATTTCTTTCTGGTCAAATATGTCAACCTTTTTATACAGCTTCTAAGTTTTGCATAAATTATAAATATTATTTTATATTAGAGTATTTTTATAGATTGTAATTTAAGTTTAGCTTTTTAAGGCACCTAAAATATAATTTACTTGTACTGTAAACATTTCATTTAATATTTTCCCATGTCAATTCCCTGGTAGTATATCCCTTCTCCCACTGATTTTCTTAATCACAAAATAAATCCTCTGAGTTTTGCATAAATTATAAGTATTTTTTATATTAGAGTATTTTTATAGATTGTAGTTTAAGTTTAGCTTTTTAAGCCATCTAAAATATAATTTACTTGTACTGTAAAAATTTCATTTAATATTTTCCCATGTCAATTTCCCCGGTAGTATATCCCTTCTCCCATTGATTTTCTTAATCACAAAATAAATCCTCACATACACAGGACTATTTTTAACGTTCTTTTCACTCAATTGATCTTTTTTGTCAATTCCTGAATAAATACATACTGTTTTAATTATTGGGTTTTTTCAAGTATGTATTGATACTTGGTAGAAAAAGAACGAATTTATGGTTCCTATGTTTCAAATATTTCTTACAAATTTTACCTATTTTGTCTTTCAAGAGAACTTGAGAATAAACTTGTCCATCTCCACAAAAATAATTCCACTGGGAATTTTATTTGGATTGCATTGAATGTATTTGAGTAGAGTTGCTTTTGTAAAAGTACTGAGGCTTCAAAACATATTAAATGGTACAGTTTTAATTAGACTGATTTTATTGCATAAAAATTAATCTTTAAAAAACTGTTAAAACTGAGGTACCCTTTCCAGAGTCATTATATATGTTCATTTCTTGTAGTATCTTTTATATCTTTTATTAAATTTTTAAAGGTTTCTTCCTTAGTTCTTGTACTTACTTTTACTTGCTATTAAGAATTAAATCCATTTTTTATTGATTTTTAAATTGGGTTTTTCTGGCATAAAGGAAAGTGATTTAAAGATCAATCTTTTTTCTTGCCTCTAATACCTCTGATGTATTATGCACTGAGAATTTAGACTGTATGCATTACAAAAATTGGTGTTACCCTAATGACCATATGGAGATTAATAAAGTATTTCAGGAAATATTAAATGAAAAAGGTGAAATTCAAAGTGGTATACATACACATATAGAAGTGGTTGGTCAGGTAGCTGGATGGGGGGAGACATCATAAACACCAATATGGGATCAATGACAAAGAGGAGACTTGGATGGAACATGAAAAGTTTAATGCTGTGCGTGTTGAAACTGAACTGCCCATACAGCCTCAAGAGGAGGTATCTATTAGGCAGATAAAAAGAACAGTTGGAAGCTCTGGAGAAAGGCTGGGCTTCAGATAGAGCTGTGGAGGTCGGCAGAACATACAGGAGGATGAAAGTGATGGGCTTGGATCCCATCACTTAGAGGGCACAACCAAAAATACAAATTGAGTGGGGCGCAGTGGCTCACGCCTGTAATCCCAGCACTTTGGGAGGCCGAGGTGGGCAGATCACTTAAGGTCAGGAGTTCGAGACCACCCTGGTCAACATGGTGAAACTCCATCTCTACTAAAAATATATAAATTAGCTGGGTGTGGAGCGGTGGAGCAGGAGTGGGGGGCGCCTGTGGTCCCAGCTACTCGGGAAGCTGAGGTGGGGGAATCGCGTGAGCCCAGGAGGCAGAGGTTGCAGTTACCCGAAATGATGCCATTGCACTCCAGCCTGGGCAACGGAGCGAGATTCATTTTTTAAAAATAATAATAATAATAATAATAAAGAATACAAATTGACCAATGTTGGAAACTTACGCCACAAGTGGAGTTAAGAGTTTTAAAAAGATTTATATTCCTTTGGGTATATACCCAATAATGGGATTGCTGGGTCAAATCGTATTTCTGGTTCTAGATCCTTGAGGAATCGCCACACTGTCTTCCACAATGGTTGAACTAATTCACACTCCCATGAATGGCTGCTCCCTTTCTTTCTAAAGTGAGAGAAAATGAGAATAAACTGCAGAATCAGATAGTCTGGAATTTTACATAAACTCAACAATTGACACACTGTGTGATGTAGAAAGTTGCCGAGCTACGTACTTTTCAGCATGTAACACAGTGTTAGCATCTTCTCTACTTCCTTGGATCTTTCATGGGGGTAAAATACAAACAGAAATATGAAGTTCTTTTGTAACATCCAAAATACCAAACAGAAGAGAGACATTCTTTTTATTTTATTTATTTTATTTTATTTTATTTTATTTTATTTTTGAGATGGAGTCTCGCTCTGTCACCCAGGCTCGAGTGCAGTGGCGCTATCTCCGCTCATTGCAAGCTCCGCCTCCCAGGTTCATGCCATTCTCCGGCCTCAGCCTCCCGAGTAGCTGGGACTACAGGTGCCCGCCACCACGCCTGGCTAATTTTTCATATTTTTAGTAGAGACAGGGTTTTACCGTGTTAGCCAGGATGGTCTCAATCTCCTGACCTTGTGATCCACCTGCCTTGGCCTCCCAAAGTTCTGGGATTACAGGTGTGAGCCTCCCTGGCCAGAAGAGAGCCTTTCTTTAAAACTGAGCTTTTTAAAATTTACCAGCAAGTAGCTTCCTTCCTGGTGAAATAAATTTTAGGACCTCAGGGTATTAGTTAATTCCAGGTAAAGACGAAATACACCATTGTAGTAAAAGTGTCAGAAAAATGTACTGAAGGTCAGGCCAGGTGAGAAAAGACTATGGAGATGTGAAAATAAATCAGGAGGAGGGAGAAGAGGTAAAATGATGTGAAAATTTGTGCAGGGAGAATATGTAGGAGACACTCAAAGGGCGGCTGGGAGGTTAAGCTGTTTAGATCTTATCTAGCACTAACCTAAGATTATAGAGCACTATTTAGAAATGATTCTATCCATGCACTTTGGGAGGCCTAGGTGAGCGGATCACAAGGTTAGGAGTTCAAGACCAGCCTGGCCAACATGGTGAAACCCCATCTCTAAAAATATAAAAATTAGCCCGACGTGGTGGCATTTGCCTATAATCCAAGCTACTCGGGAGGCTGAGGCAGGAGAATTGCTTGAACCCAGGAGGCGGGGGTTGCAGTGAGCCAGGATCGTGCCATTGCACTCCAGCCTGGGTGACAGAGCAAGACTCAGTCTCATAAATAAATAAATAAATAAAAATAAAATGATTCCACAAGCCAGGCACGGTGCCTCACTCCTGTAATCCCAGCATTTTGAAAGTCCAAGGTGGGAGGATCACTTGAGGCCAGGAATTCAAGACCAGCCTGAGAAACTTAGGGAGACCTCATCTCTACAAAAAAATCTTAAAAATTAGCTAGGCATAGTGGTGCATGCCTGTAGTCCTAGCTACTTGGGAGGCTGAGGCAGGAGAATCCCTTGAGTCCAGAAGGTTGAGGTTACAGTGAGCTACGATTGTGCCACTGCACTCCAGCCTGGGCAACAGAGTAAGACGCTGTGCAAAATAGAAAATAAAAATAAACAAAAAATTAAAAATTTTTTTTAATTAAACAAAAATGATTCTACAATCAAATCAAAATTCTGAGTAACATAACAAAATCCTGCGATAATTTAAGATTGTGGGGCATGAAGACCATTTAAAACAGTTGTTCTTAAACTATATTTTTCCAAGATCACCTTGGGAAGACAAACAGGAAGTCTTAGCCAGGTCACCAAGACCCTCTTCCCTAGTTCAACTACTCAGCTATACTTCATCTCCACTACATATTGAAAAATTATGTACAATGCCATTTCAACAAAAGGATGATAAGGAAATAATTTAGAATAATATTCCAATATTATTATCAATATGTTACTGGATAAACTATGTAATAGCTCCAAGTGTTATCATCAGAGAGAAGAAAGTTTTCTTCTGATGAATGACCCTTTCCAGGGCTCCCTTCATGTCTCTGTTCCTCAGGCTGTAGATGAAGGGGTTCAGCATGGGGGTCACCACAGTGTACATTACAGTCATGACAGTCTCCTTTAGAGTAGAATTATTAGCCGATGGGCATAAGTAGAGACCAATAACGGTCCCATAGAACAGGGACACCACAGAGAGGTGGGAGCCACAAGTAGAGAAGGCCTTGCAGATACCCTTAGAAGAAGGGACCTTGAGGATGGAGGAGACAATTCGTGCATAGGACCCAAGGATGAGTAGGAATGGGATGACAAGAATGAGCCCTCCCATGATAAATATCACCAATTCATTAGCTCGAGTGTCAGAGCAGAACAGCTTCAGCAGAGCAGACATATCACAGAAAAAGTGGGGGATCACATTGTCTGCACAAAAACACAACCTGGCCATGAGTAAAGTGTGTAACATGGCATGGAAGGTGGTCAGCACCCAGGACAGCGCCACCAGGGCGAGACAGAGCATGGGGCTCATGATGGCGGTGTAGTGCAGGGGGAAGCAGATGGCCACATAGCGGTCATAGGCCATGGCCACCAGGAGGAAGCTCTCCAGGTCTCCAAATAACAGGAGGAAGTACATTTGGGTCAGGCAGTCTGCATAGGGGATGGATGGGTCCTGGTTCTGCATGTTCTGTAACAACTTGGGAATGGTCACGGAAGAGAAGCAGAGGTCAGAGAAGGACAAGTTGCTGAGAAACAAATACATAGGCGTGTGGAGATGGGAGTCCAGTCGAATGAGGACAATGATGAGGAGGTTCCCCAGGAGGGTGGTAACATACATGGCCAAGAACAGGGCATAGCACAGGTTTTGCTGCTCTGGCTGGATGGGCAGGCCCAGGAGCAGGAACTCTGAGATGCTGGTTTGATTTTGTCCCATCATGCTCTGTCTCCAGTATCTTTAGTGGAAAAACAACAGTATCCTTTAAAATCTGAATTTTAAAATGGAGATATTTCTGTGACACTTGGTCTGCTGAGTGTTCTGCGAAAATTATTTAACTGACATTATAATAATTATCATCTCTATATCACAAATATCTATAACTAGAATCTCTATAATCAGAAATGACTTAACTTTATCTTTTTTCTCTTCATTTATCTTTAACATGTAACAATATTCCATCCTTTCTAAAATACTCATCTATTTACTTCTGAAACATAAAATGTGTTGGTTTCTGTCTTACCTGCCTGACCAGTAACTGCAGTTGGCTCCTCCTCTGTCAGTATCTTACATGTTGATATTCCTCAGGGATTTTTCTAAACTTCATTTTTTTATAATTCTGCATAATGCCCAATAAAAACACATCTACTCCAATGGCTTTAATTGCCATTTGAAACTCAGGTGTAGGCTGGGCGCAGTAGCTCACACCTGTAATCCCAGCACTTTGGAAGGCTGAGGTGGGTGGATCACCTGAGGCTAGGGGTTTGAGACCAGCCTGGCCAACATGGTGAAACCTCGTCTCTACTAAAAATAAAAAAATTAGCCTGGTGTGGTGGTGGGCGCCTGTAATTCAGCTACTCACGAGGCTGAGGCAGGAGAATTGCTTGAACCTGGGAGGCAGAGGCTGCAGTGAGCCGAGTTCATGCCATTGTACTTCAACCTGGGTGACAGAGTAAGACTCTGTCAAAAAAAAAAAGAACATTGCGCACATGCACCCTAAAACCTGAAGTATAATAATAATAAAAAAAAAGAAATTCAGGTGTTCAGGTGTAGCATTCTCTAGTATACAGAACTGGATATCCTGAGTCTCAATGATTAACATCCCTTGGATGGATCACAGGCATCTTTGGCTCGACAGATCCTAAATGACATTCTGATCTCACCCTGCTCCTCTTCTAACTCCATCCTCCTCCACTCCCTCATGTTTGGTGAATGGAAGCCAGGCTCAAGTCAGAAACCTAAGGTTTGATTTCATTAATTCATTTCTCTCACAGTCAATATCCAATCTAGCAAGTCCTACAGATTCTGCACTTCATTCTCTTTCTAATTCATCCACTCATTATCCCAACTACCACTACCCTAGACCAGGTGGAAATCTTGTATTACCTGGACTATTGAAACTGCTTCTCAATTCATCTTCCTGCCCCTGTGCTTCAACAACCTTCTCTTTCAACAATCTTCATTTACACTGTGGCATTCTGAGATGAAAATCTGATCATCCCTCTCTCGTGATTAAATAGTTCATGGATTATCATTGTTCTTAAGATAAAGGCAAAATTCCTTTCAAGAGCACAAAGGATGTTTCATTACCTGACCCACACCTGCCTCCACAGCCTCATCTGGCCCCACAATCAAAGGATGTTTCATTACCTGACCCACACCTGCCTCCACAGCCTCATCTGGCCCCACAATGACTCTTGCATCCTCTTTTCAGCAATGCTGGACTTATACGTCATAACTTCTTGCCTCCAGCCTTTCATACTTGCTGTTCCTCTTACCCAGCACCTATCCCCCCATGCCCCGTCTTCATCCGGCTCATTCTCACTTATCCTTCAGGTCTATTACATGTAATTTGCTCAGCTAAACCTTCCCTGTGTCTCTGTAAACAAGGTGAGACCTGCTTCTATGTTTCCGTGGCATCCCATACTCATCCGACAGCACTCCATGCCGTTGACTACCTGTTGATAGCTGGCTTCCTTACCAGACTGTAAACTCTATGCATGAAAGGCCACGTCTGCCTTCATAACCGCAGCAAGACAGTCACAGCACTTGGCGTGGTGCCCAGATATTGCAGATGTTTTCTAAATAGTTGTTGGCTGTCTCTCAGGCTGGAATGTGCATTCCTCCAACTTAAAAGGTAGCAAATGGCCAGTAAGTTAGAATAACTACTTCTATTAAATCCTCCTGGAATAAGAACTCATTACCTTCAGCAATTTAACTCTACATTTTGACACTCTGTTGCTGACTTCACCAATGTAATTTTGTGCCCGTGGAAAATATTAGGGTATCTCAGATATACTACTCTTTTCACAAATACAAATGACCCAAACCAAACATTCCTGTGCTCAAATCTACATCATGTCATTGAAATTGGTGTGAGAAAAACAAATATGATAATAATTTTATAAATGTTGGGACAAACAGAAAGAAGGATAATTTCTAACCTCAAGCCCTCACTTGAGTTCGTCCTCAGATATCCATATCCCATGTGATGGTTAATTTTTATTTTTTTTATTTTTAAGTTCTGGGATACATGTGCAGAATGTGCAGATTTGTTACATAGGTATACATGTGCCATGGTGGTTTGCTGCACCCATCAACCCGACATCTAGGTTTTAAGCCCCACATGGATTAGGTATTTGTCCTAATGGTCTCCCTCCCTTTGCCCCCCACCCCCCAACAGGCCCTGGTGTGTGTTGTTCCCCTCCCTGTGTCCATGTGTTCTCATTGTTCAACTCCTACTTATAAGTGAGAACATGAGGTGTTTGGTTTTCTGTTCCTGTGTTAGTTTGCTAAGAATGATGGTTTCCAGCTTCATCCATGTCCCTGCAAAGGACATGAACTCATTCTTTTTTATGGCTGCATAGTATTCCATGGTGTATATGTGCCACATTTTCTTTATCCAGTCTATCACTTGGCTAGGCCCTGGTACCAAGTTTTGGTCAAACGCCAGTTCTAGATGTTGTGGTAAAGGTATTTTGTAATATGATTTACGTTTAAATCAGTAGACTCTGAGTAAAGCAGACTCCCCCTATTATGTGATAAGCCTCATAGAATTAGTTGAAGGCCTTAAGAGAAAAGACCACAGTCTCCTGAAGAAGAAAGAATTATGCCTTCAGACTGCTCAGACTCAAGACTATAACATCAACTCTTCCCTGGGTCTCCAGACTGCTTACCTACCCTGTGGATTTCAGACTTACCCATACTCACAATCTTGTGAGCCAATTTCTTAAAAGAATCTCTCTCTCTCTCTGTCTCTATCTCTCTGCCTTGATAGATATAGATAGGTAGATAGATAGATAGAGATAATGATAGATAGATGATAGATAGAGATAGGTAGATGATGATAGGTGACAGATGATAGATAGATAGATGATAGATAGATAGTAGATAGATACAGGTAGAGAGATAGATTAGAGATAGATAGATAGATACATAGATAGATAGATAGATAGATAGATAGATATAGATATAGATAGATGATGATAGATGACAGATAGATATAGACAATAGATAGATGATAGAGGTAGAGAGATAGATTAGAGACGATAGATATTTAGATAATAGATAGACAGATAGACAGACAGACAGACTATGCTTATGGTTCTGACTTCTGGAGAACCATAAAATTGTCTGTAAAGCTTCACAGATAATTTTAAAACAAAACAAGGCTTGAGAATGACTGCATTAAAGCATACCTCACAGAGCTGTCATTATACCAAAATGATAGGATCTTGTGAGGATATATTGTACAATAAGAAATATTTGTAAGTGCTATCATTACCAATGACTGTAACTGGAAAACATTAGTTAAAATACTTCTGGAATGTTGGAAAGTCGTGGGAGGCAAAGACATAGAAAAGAGGAAAGTTATTATGACTGAAAAAATATCCTGCAGAACATCCTACATCTGGGAAATCAAGACCCTCAGGCTGGAAGGACACAAAGAATCAGCTCATTCACCCTTCTGCCCAGCTCACCCAGCATCTCAAGGTAACTCCAGGGTCCTGACCTGACATCCTGCTCCCTTTTATCCATTACGACACGTAAATTAACAGTCTCTGTAGTTGTCTTCTGTGTCTGGACAACTCCTTCTCACATCTCCCCTTCTACCCATCCCTGAGCCTCAGGGACCCTGCATCCCAGAGGAATCCAGATTCTGGAGTAACTCATTAAAGACAAAATAATTACCCTGGACCTCTCTAGGATAAATTTGCTCAGACTCCTGCAGCAGTGACTAATTACCGTACATGTCATCTGTCACTGTAATCAGTCACTGATCGCACCTGACTGTATTTAGGGCTATCATGAGGACGGAGCTCATGAATGGATGCTTAATCACTGCCTGCTTAGGACATGGAGAGTAGTCCTGTGTGGCTGCAGCCTACATTTTGGGATGTGAAAAAGAATGGCCATAAAAGACTGTGAATGGCCTCAAATATCTTAGACGTATAACATTTACACCATAAATTGACACAAAAAGGTAATGGTCTTTAAGCAGAGTAGCCACTATGAAAGATACATGCTTTGTAAAGATATCCAGGTGGTAGTCTCTCACTAAAACTCAGCTTCCCATAAAAATACCCCAGGATCAGACATCTGTGACCCAATCATAAGCAGATATATAGAAAAGAGATGAAAAGAAGAAAAAATGAGCTCTCTCAGGTTATGCTCAATTCTTCCTCAGGCCAAAACAGAAAAAGAAACCCAAATTCCCACCCGTTTAGTTACTTTTACCTCCTTATCTCTCTAGGAAAACTTGATAGCACTCATCACCACCATTGTGCCAACCGCACTCCATCTATGTCAGATTACCTCCTAATGCCATGTTCTTCCTGTCCCTATAATTGCTCACAAGGCCACAGTGGACATTTATATTTTTTTCTTCCACTACTCGTTCTATGTTCCCCTTTCTTTTGGCCATTATCAGCTGGGTGACATTCTCTACACAGTGGTAACAGTGCAAACTTTCATCCCTAGGAAATCTGCATCCCATAAGCCTTGCTTTCTCAAGTTGTTATATTTTTTCTTAACCTTTATTGATGCACATGGAAATACTAAGTGACAACCAAATAATTCTCCAGAATTTTAGACATGGCTCTCTCTTTTCCAGTTGTGTAGAACAACAAAATTTTCCCCTGGTAATCAATATCAATCACACTAGGCAGAATGAAAACCCTATTCTTTGTATATTGGCTTACATGAGTACCAAAAAATGACTGGGTGGTAGGCTTAACCTCCAATTCAGTGAAGCCATTGTTGCATCACCTGGTAGAAGAACGCAGCCCTTGAGATCTATAGGAGACACTTATGATGCACTATTTTAGGTTCTCTCAGCCTCATCTGGTATTTCAGCCACAGCTGAAGGAACCAGTTCTGCGATGGCTTCAGCTAGCTTTAGTGGATGCAACTGAAAGCACCTCACCTCCTTGCTGCTACATATCTTCCTTGCCTCCTTCTCTGGGACTTTTACGACCCCACAGATGTCATGGTGAATCTTTAGCACTCACACACATATTAAGGCCTGTGATCCACTTTGAACTCGTTGTAGAGTGTTAAATGTAAATTGAGGTTCCATTTTATTTCTTCTGCATATGGAAACCCCATTTTTCCAGCACCATTTGTTGAAGACTAGTCTTCACTGAATTGCTTCTGTATCTTTGTCAAAAATCAGTGAATGATACATGAGTAGATCTATTTCTGGACTCTTTATGGTATTATATACCCTGAATACTCATCTATATTTCTTTTTTTTAAATTAATTAATTTATTTATTTATTATTATTATGCTTTAGGTTTTAGGGTACATGTGCGCAATGTGCAGGTTAGTTACATATGTATACATGTGCCATGCTGGTGCACTGCACCCACTAACTCGTCATCTAGCGTTAGGTATATCTCCCAATGCTATCCCTCCCCGCTCCCCCCACCCCACAACAGTCCCCAGAGTGCGATGTTCCCCTTTCTGTGTCCATGTGTTCTCATTGTTCAATTCCCACCTATGAGTGAGAATATGTGGTGTTCGGTTTTTTGTTCTTGCGATAGTTTACTGAGAATGATGATTTCCAATTTCATCCATGTCCCTACAAAGGACATGAACTCATCATTTTTTAAGGCTGCATAGTATTCCACGGTGTATATGTGCCACATTTTCTTAATCCAGTCGGTCATTGTTGGACATTTGGGTTGGTTCCAAGTCTTTGCTATTGTGAATAATGCCACAATAAACATACGTGTGCATGTGTCTTTATAGCAGCATGATTTATAGTCCTTTGGGTATATACCCAGTAATGGGATGGCTGGGTCAAATGGAATTTCTAGTTCTAGATCCCTGAGGAATCGCCACACTGACTTCCACAAGGGTTGAACTAATTTACAGTCCCACCAACAGTGTAAAAGTGTTCCTATTTCTCCACATCCTCTCCAGCACCTGTTGTTTCCTGACTTTTTAATGATTGCCATTCTAACTGTTTCTATCCTTTGTCTAATACTACAGTTTCCTCATTATTGTAACTTAATAGTTAATTTGGAAACAAGACAATTTTAGTCCTTCTACATTGTTCTCCTCTTTCAAAATTGATTTTGGGTGTATTTGTCTTTACACATAAATTTTATAATCAGATTGTCAAATCATGCACAAAAATTTCTGTCAGAATTTTTATTAGAATTTTGTTAACTCTCCAGATCAGTTGCTGAAGAGTCAACATCTTAAGAGTGTTGAGTCTTCCAATCTGTAAAAATGTTGTATCTACCCATTTCTTTTTATTTGATTTTAAGTTCTGGGGTACGTGTACAGGATGCACAGGTTTGTTACACAGGTAAATGTGTGCCATGGTGGTTTGCTGCACATATCAACCCATCTCCCAGTTATTAAGCCCAGCATGCATTAGCTATTTTTCCTGATGCTCTCCCTCCCCTGATCCCACCCCTAATAAGCCCCTGATGTGTGTTGTTCCCCTCCTTGTGTCCACGTGTTTTCATTGTTCAGCTACCACTTATAAGTGAGAACATGTGGTGTTTGGTTTTCTGTTCCTGCGTTAGTTTGCTGAGGATAATGGCTTCCAGCTCCATCCATGTCCCTGCAAATGACGTGATCTCATTTGTTTTTATGGCTGCACAGTATTCCATAGTATTCCATGGTGTATATGTACCACATTTCTTTATCCAGTCTATCATTGATGAGCATTTGGGTTGATTCCATGTCTTTGCTATTGTGAATACTGATGCAATGAACATATACACATTCATGTATCTTTATAATAGAACGATTTGTATTCCTTTGGGTATATACTCAGTAATGGGATTGCTGGGTTAAATGGTATTTCTCTTTTTAGGTCTTTGAGGAATTGCCACACTATCTTCCACAATGGTTGAACTAATTTCATTACCACCAACAGTGTAAAAGCATTCCTTTCACTCCACAGCCTCGCCAGTATCTGTTGTTTCATGACTTTTTAATAATTGCCATTCTGACTGGCATGAGATGGTATCTCAATGTGGTTTTAATTTGCTTTCTCTAATGATCAGCGATGTTGAGCCTTTTTTCATATGTTTGTTGACCGCATGTATGTCTTCTTTCAAGAAGTGTCTGTTCATGTCTTTGCCCACTTTTTAATGGGTTTTTTTTTCTTGTAAATTTGTTTAAGTTCCCTGTAGACGCTAGATATTAGACTTTTGTCAGAAGGAGAGATTGCAAAAGTTTTCTCCCATTCTATAGGTTGTCTGTTTGCTCTGATGATAGTTTCTTTTGCTGTGCAAAAGCTTTTTAGTTTAATTAGATCCCATTTGTCATTTTTTGCTTTTGTTGCCATTGCTTTTGATGTTTTCATCATGAAATCTTTGCCTGTGCCTATGTCCTAGATTTTCTTCTAGGGTTTTTATAGTTTTGGGTTTAAGCCATCTCTAGTTAGTTTTTGTATAAGGTGTAAGGACGGGATCCAGTTTCAATTTTCCGAATATGGCTAGCCAGTTCTCCCAACACCATTTATTAAATAAGGAATCCTTTCCCCATTGCTTGTTTTTGCCAAGTTTTTTGAAAATCAGGTAGTTGTAGGTGTGCAGTCTTATTTCTGAGTTCTTTATTCTGTTCCATCAGTCTGTGTGTCTGTTTTTGTATGAGTATCATGCTGTTTTGGTTGCTGCAGGCTTGTAGTATAGTTTGAAGTTGGGTATCTACCCATTTCTTAAGTCTTTGATTTCTATAATCAGTGTTGCAGGTTTCATGTCATAGATCTTACACATTTTTGTAAGACTTATACTTAAATATTTAATAATATGGTGCTATGCAAAGAGTACTTTAATTTTTTTCAACTTCCACATGTTCATTGCTATTTGATATAATTTTAATATATTAATATTATATATATATTTATATACACAAATAAAACTTTTTAATATGTTGACCTTATACCCTATGGGTTTACTAAACTTGATTACTGGTTCTAGAACCCCTTTTTAGATAATTTTGTGGATTCTGTATAAACATGAATAGAGATAGTTTAATTTCTTACTTTCCAATATGTATACATTTTAGTTGCTTTTATTGCCCTTTCTCACTGCCTAGTACAATGTTTAAAAAGAGTAGTGAGTTCATTTTTGTATATGGTATAAGGAAGGGGTCCAATTTCAATCTCCTGCATATGGCTCTCCAGTTATCCCAGCACAATTTATTGAATAGGGAATCCTTTCCCCATTGCTTGTTTTTGTCAGGTTTCTATCTGTCAAAGATCAGATAGTTCTTGGTGTGTGGTCTTATTTCTGGGTTCTTTATTCTGTTCCATTGGTGCCCATGTGTCTGTTTTTGTACCAGTGTCATGCTGTTTTGGTTACTGTAGCCCTGTAGTATAGTTTGAATATAGTTTGAAGTCAGGTAGCGTGATGTCTTCAGCTTTGTTCTTTTTGCTTAGGATTGCCTTGGCTATTCAGGCTGTTTTTTTGGCTCTGTATGAATTTTAAAGTAGTTTTCTCTAATGCTATGAAGAATGTCAATGGTAGTTTAATAGGAATAACACTGAATCTATAAATTGCTTTGGGCAGTATGGGCATTTTAATGATATTGATTCTTCCTATCCATGAGCATGGAATGTTTTTCCATTTGTGCTGTCTCTGATTTCTTTGAGGAGTATATTATAGTTATCTTTGTAGAGCTCTTTCACCTCCCTAGTTAGCTGTATTCCTAGGTATATTGTTCTTTTTGTGGCAATTCTGAATGGGCGTGCATTCATGATTTGGCTCTCAGCTTGACTGTTGTTGGTGTATAGGAATGCTAATGATTTTTGCACATTAATTTTGTATCCTGAGACTTTACTGAAGTTGTCTTTCAGATTAAGATGCTTTTGGGCCAAGACTATGGAGTTTTCTAGATATAGGATTATGTAATCTGAGAACAGGAATGATTTAACTTATTCTATTCTTATTTGAATGCCCTTTGCTTCTTTCTCTTGCCTAATTGCCCTGGCCAGAACTTCCAATACTATGTTGAATAGAAGTGGTGAGAGACGGCATCCTTGTCTTGTGCCAGTTTCCAAAGGGAATGCTTCCTGCTTTTGTCCATTCAGTATGATGGTGGCTCTGGGTTTGTAATAGATGGCTCTTTCCTTCAATACCTAGTTTTTTGAGAGTTTTTAACATGAAGGGATGTTAAATTTTTTTTGAAAGCCTTTTCTGCATCTATTGAGATAATCATGTAGTTTTTCTCTTTAGTTCTGTTTATGTGATTAATTACATTTACTGATTTATGTATGTTGAGCCAAATTTGCATCCCAGGGATGAAGCATACTTGATCATGGTGGATAAGCTTTTTGATGTGCTGCTGGACTCAGTTTGCCAGAATTTTGTTGAGGATTTTTGCATCAATGTTCATCAAGGATATTGGCCTGAAATTTTCTTTTTCTATTGTATCTCTGCCAAGTTTTGTTATCAGGATGATGTTAGCCTCATAGAACAAGTTAGGAAGGAGTCCCTCATCCTCAATTTTTTGGAATAGTTTCAGTAGGAATGGTACCAGTACCAGCTCTTCTTTGTACTTCTGGTCGAATTCAGCTATGAATCCATCAGGTCCAAGGCTTTTTTTGGCTGATAGGCTATTTATTACTGACTCAATTTCAGAGCTCATTATTGGTCTATTCAGGGCATCAATTTCTTCTTGTTTGTCTCAGGACAGTGTACATGGCCAGGAATCTATCAATCTCTTCTAAGTTTTCTAGTTTGTTTATACAGAGGTATTTGAAGAAATTTCTGATGGTTATTTTTATTTCTGTGGGGTCAGTGGTAATATTCCCTTTATCATTTCTAATTGTGTTTTTTTGGATCTTCTCTCTTTTCTTCTTTATTAGGCTAGCTAATGGTCTATCTTATTCATTTTTTTTTAAATCAACTCCTGTATTTGTTGATCTTTTGAATGGTTTTTCGTGTCTCAATTTCCTTCAGTTCAACTCCGATTTTGGTAATTTCTTGTCTTCTCCCAGTTTTGGGGTTGATTCTTTCTTGCTTCTCTAATTCTTTCATTTGTGATGGTAGGTTGTTAATTTGAGATCTTTCTAACTTTTAGATGTCGGCATGTAGTGCCATGAGTTTTCTTGTTAATACTGCTTTAGCTGTGGCCCAGAGATTCTGGTATGTTGCATCTTCTTTCTGAGACTGAGTCTCACTCTATCGCCCAGCCTAGAGTGCAGTGGCATGATCTCGGCTCACTGCAATCTCTGCCTCCCGGGTTCAAGTGATTCTCCTGCCTCAGCCTCCTGAGTAGCTGGGATTACAGGTGCCCACCACCATGCCTGGCTACTTTTTTGAATTTTTAGTAGAGATGGGGTTTCATGTTGGCCAAGCTGGTCTCGAACTCCTGACCTCTAGTGATCCTCCCACCTCGGCCTCCCAAAGTGCTGGGATTTCAGGCGTGAGCCACCGCACTTGGCGTGTTGTATCTTTGTTCTCATTAGTTTCAAACAACTTCTTGTCTTCTGCCTTGATTTCATTATTTATTCAACAGTTGTTCAGAATCATGTTGTTTAATTTCCATGGAGTTACATGGTTTTGAGTGATTTTCTGATCCTATTTTGGAGGCACTGGGAGACATGGAAGTAGTTCTGGAGGAGGACAGAAATCATCTTGTGAGACTTCTTCCTCATATAGGGTGTTTGTATGGTCTTCAGGCAAAAGGAGGTTGCTCATTTCTAGCAAGGGGAAGGGATACTTCTGCCGCAGCAAGTGAATTCAGGGGAGTCTGAGGATTCAAAATTCTCATGTTCATCCACTCAAACAAGACTCAAGGTCTCACTCTTTCCCTACCAGGGTCTGTAATTTAGCATAGGAGACCTACCTAAGCTACGTGTGCTGCCTCCTTAGTAGCTCTTGCACCCTTACAATTAAGTCCCAGGCCTGATTTTCAACACCGTGTGTCTATGGTTGTAGAAGATTAATGTCTCATTAAATGTTGCCATGGAAGTTTTCTGGCTTTTACAAAATAAACCCTAAGTTGATAGTTGACTAACCTGGACCTATCATCCTATTTCTTCCAGGCTTCCAAGGAAGTTAACAAAAGCTATCCCTATTCTTAAAACTCCAGGCCAGGCACAGTGGCTCATGCCTGCAATCTCAGCATTTTGGGAGGCTGAGGCTGGAGGACTGCTTGAGCCCAGGAGTTCAAGACTAGTCTGAGCAACATAGCAAAATCCCATCTCTACAAAAAATAAAAATAAAAAAAATTTTTTTTTTAATTTTTTTTTTAACCAGGTGTGGTGACATGCACCAGCTCTTCAGGAGGCTTAGGTAGGAGGAGCACTTGAGCCTGCAAGTGAGCTGTGATTGCACCACTACTCTCCAGCCTGGATAATAGAGTGAGACTCTGTCTCAAAAAAAATCCTAATTCTCATAACTACCATGGTTCTTCTAACATTAACGTGCTGGAGCTAACACATGACACAGTGTTTCTCCATCTACCTGTACCTCATCCCAAACTACCACAAATGACTCTTGGTAATTGTGATGCTATCACATGCTAGGGCTTATCATAAACCCCACTTACTCCAACAGTGATGAATGCTCCAGTTCCAGAATCCCTCCCAAAACCAATTGTCTTAGTTTGGTTCCCACCAAAGAAGAGCCTGAGAGAAGATATGTGTGTGTGTGTGTGTGTGTGTGTATGTGTGTGTGTGTGTGTGTGTATGTGTGTGTGTGTGTGTGTGTGTGTGTGTGGTTTAAGCAGGAAGTCATCTCAGGGAGCAAGAGTGAAGTTATTTATTTGGGAGCTAGTCCCCAAGAGCAAGACCGATTTATGAAGAGGGTGAGGCAGAGAAAGAAAAATTGTCCCTTACTAACAACACATTACCCAAGTCTCCACTATGAACACTAGAGATTGGACTGAGCCAGAGCATACAGAATGTCTCCCAGAATTGTGTAAAGATGGGGGCTGAGGGGACTTTTTTTTTTTTTTTTGAGACGGAATTTCGCTCTTGTTCCCCAGGCTGAAGTGCAGTGGTGTGATCTCGGCTCACTGCAACCTCCGCCTCCTGGGTTCAAGCGATTCTCCTGCCTCAGCCTCCCAAGTAGCTGGGATTACAGCCATGCGCCACCACGCCCGGCTAATTTCGTATTTTTAGTAGAGAGGGGGTTTCTCCATGTTGGTCAGGCTGGTCTCTAACTCCTGACCTCGGGTGATCTGCCTGCCTCGGCCTCCCAAAGTGCTGGGATCACAGGCGTGAGCCACTGCACCCGGCTCCTGGGATATTTATCCCCTGGCCCCATTCCCCATTGTCAAGTTGCCCTCTGCACTTCTGAGCTCCACATGTGCTGAGACAGAGTAAGCTCCCCCACTGTTCGTGGCATCAGAGGATCCCAGAGAAGAGGCTACACTGTCAGCTTGCAATGGAAGCCTGCAGGGAACTATCCCCTCCAACCATGGCTGAAATCAGAAGACAAGCATCTTGTCTCCTTTGTTCTCCAGATGTGAAGCAGAACATCTGATCTGTCTGCTACAATCTACTTGTAGAAGTGTTAGGAAGACTGATAGACACTCCAGGCTTGTACGGTTCTTAGCAAATTACCATATAAATAACAAACACTCACAAATGTTCTCAGTTTGTATGTAGATGAATTGTTGAACTTCTGTTAGCAGCTTAATGAATCCTACTTCGTTTAATGTTCACAGCAGTGCTCTGTAGGGGAGAATATGCTCATTTTATAGATGAGCAAACTGAGGCTCCAAAACTGACTTTGCAGCTTGTGCAGAGTCAAACCACTAATAATCAGAAGAACAGGTTTGTCTATTCTGCTTTTTCTACTGCACCAGAATTCCCTGGTGGGAGAAGAAGGAGCCCTCTCTCTTAGGCGACGGAATGTTGGCTGAGCATGTGTTAGTGGGAAGAGGAGTCAGAGGAACACACTCCTACACCTTCCCACAGCTTCTGTTCATTGATCTGTGACCTTCACCAGAGCTCTCAATCCCTAAGGACCTGGCTTAGAAAATCATGTTGATAGGCACCTTCCCAGTAGTCCTGCTAGCATCCTAGGGCTCATCTCCCACCACCTCCAGAATCATTATAGGATCCCCAAGACACAGTCCCAGTGGCCCCCACTAACAAGGCCCCAAGAGAGAAAGTGCCTCACTACTGAGGGCTCAACAGGAAACCGGCTTTGAAGAATGCTTTCCCCTCTTATCTCCCTTCTGGGGCCTCCTCCTCCTCCCCAGGTCCCAGGCAAGTTCAGAAATTGGCTTGTCTCTGCTCAAATGCCCTGGTTGACATCTGAGAAAGAAGAGGCGGGCGGATCACGAGGTCAGGAGATCGAGACCATCCTGGCTAACATGGTAAAACCCCGTCTCTACTAAAAAAATACAAAAAATTAGCTGGGTGTGGTGGCGGGCGCCTGTAGTCCCAGCTACTCGGGAGGCTGAGGCAGGTGAATGGCGTGAACCCGGGAGAATGGTGTGAACCTTGCAGTGAACCGAGATCACACCACTGCACTCCATCCAGCCTGGGTGACAGAGCGAGACTCCGCCTCAAAGAAAAAAGAAAAGAAAAGAAAAGAAAATGTCTCCTTAGAAAGCCCATATAGAGTCTCCAGCTGCACCTCTCCCTTCCTGGGGGACCTGGAGGACATGGGCAAGTCCTGTAGGCCTCAGTGACCCACCGTTAAGCAGAGCGGACATCATCTGCCATAACAACCTGCCCACAAAGCCAGGGCTAGAGGCAAAGCCTTCCTTGTGAGAAAGTCTAAATACCAGAAGGGGTGAAGCATCATTGCCATGAGTATGAAGGGCCTTAGATGTCTCCTTTTCCATGTCTCTCTCCCCATCCTTCTCTCTCCTGGGAGGGCCACTTTCTGAGTGCCCCAGAGGAGAATGCTGTAGTGAACACAGCCCTGTACAGAGAAGACAGCAGCTCGAGTCCTCTCATTTCTCAGACATTAGCCCCTCACTGGCTCTCCGGGAGGATAACTGGGTCTGCGCAGCTCCTCCCCTTCTTTCCTGAAGAAACCTCAGTGGCTTCCGTGCCCTTTCCAGGGTGAGTGTTCTCCTGAGTCCCTCTGCTCCTACAAGATAGAGAAGGGGCTTCTGTTGCCATCAGCTTAGTAAGCCTGATGCCATGGATGCCCCTGACAGGGAAAGCCATTTAGGGGAAGATCTGGGACTATAGCCCAGAGGTCCTGGGTTCTTTTGTGGTTTTTTTCCCGTGCTCGCCTCTCTCAGATGAAACCTGCTGCCTGTTAGCTTAGTGTGAGGAGACTTGCTCAGACCAGTTCACTGCCTGCACCCACTGCATCAGGCAGCCGGAAGCCCTCACTCCAGCGAAGGCCTTGAGCCTCGTCATGTTGGGCGCATGAGGGATGGGCTGGAGTTCCAGAGCAGGGAGCTGTCACAGCTCGTAAGGGGAGCCTCGAGAGTAGTCGTGCAGGAGGGCTCCCCAGTGGGCCTCGTGGGGACCCTGTCAGACCCTCTGGGTGTCTCAGGGTGACCTGAGGTCATCCCAGAATCCCCCTGGTTTTAAGCAATTGCATCTCTAGCTGTCTGAGGGTTGGCAACAGCTGTTTAGTGGTTCTTCTACCCCTGACCATGACTTACTTGTCTGTAAGGTGTGGCCCCTCCTAAGGGCCGTATTGTTTTGGGAGGTTTAAGTAAAAAGAAGATGTGGATTGGTCCATGACCTGCTTGTCCTGTTAACACAAAGGAGTCCCTGCCACAACCTTGCACCCTGCACTTAACCTGTACCTCCCCTAAAGCACACTAAGCCAGGAAAGTCTAGCCCAAATATTAATGTGTCCGGAAAGTCTTCCATGACAACTCTAGCTTACACTGATGCTCTCTTTCTCTGAAGTTGTACGAACATTAGAACAATTGATAATTCATTTCACAAATATTGAAGTATTATGATGGTTATTGCTATTGAAAAGACTGAATCAAACATGTTTTGTCCTCAAATTACTTATAGAGATGTAAGAAAGATATGTTCTATAGAGCAATGACTGAACTGGAAGGTAAAGCATAGTAAGTTGCATGAAATAACATGTGTAGGAGTTTAGGAGAGAAGCAGCAGGAGGGAGGCAAAGACAAGGAAAGAGAGAAACAGAGAGACAGGCAGGAGTGAGAGAGAGAGTGATCCTTTTGAGATGGGAAACTTTCAAGGTAAGATTAGTTCAGCAGCCAGCATCTGGTGTCAAGTCTTGAAATATTTGGACAGTGGACTTGGAGGAAAACTATTGCAGGCAAAAAAAACCAAAAAAACAAAAAAACCAAAAAACAGTATGAGCAAGGGGCTGGAAAATTGCAGAGTCACAATCCAATGCTTGTGTTAAAATGGGGATAAATGGGGAGTAGCTAACTCTTCAATAGAACATATGTACAGAGCTGTTACCTACCCACTGATTTGCCAATTTGCAAAGCATTTACAATTACCAATTTCATCAAGATAATCATACCAGAAGATGATTTCTTCCCACTTCCAAGTCATGTGATCTTAGAATTTTAAGGACCTGGCCAGGCGCGGTGGCTCATGCCTGTAATCCCAGCACTTTGGGAGGTCAAGGTGAGTGGATCATGTGGTCAGGAGTTCGAGACCAGCCTGGTCAACATGGTGAAACCCTGTCTCTACTAAAAATACAAAAATTAGCCAGGCTTGGTGGCAGGCACCTGTAGTTCCAGCTACTCGGGAGGCTGAGGCAGGAGAATCGCTTGAACCTGGGAGGTTGAGGTTGCAATGAGCCAAGATCATCAAAATCATGCCACTGCACTCCAGCCTGGTGACAGAGCAACAGAGCAAGACTCCAAAAAAAAAGGAAAAAAAAAGAACTTTAAGGACCTCTTGGAGATCACCGCATCCACATTCTCATCCATGTGGCATCCCCTCTGCAGCTTCCCCGTGGCCTGAGCACACACAGTGGAGACCTCATTTGGAAGGTTGGTCATCGAGACAGCCTCACACTGGAAACATCCCCTTGCTATAGAGACTCCAATGAGATGCACGTTATCCACATGAAACTGCGGGTCAGTCTATAGTCACTGCCTTAACGTAAACCTCGGTGGAGGAGTCTTTGTGGAAGTGGCTACGTGACCTGGAGGGGCTGGCGGCCTTTATGTTCTGTAAGGAGAAAAGCAATGAAGTGGGAAACAAGAAGCCATCATCGTGCCTCCCAGGCTGCAAATCTGTCCGAGTTCTCTGTCCTGGCTGGACATTGGAAACAGCTGGGAAGCTTTAATGACGCACCCATACCCAGGTGCCAACAACTAAACCAATTAAAATACAGTTCTTAGTGAAAGGGCTTGGCATCAGTATTTGCTTCCTAAAGCTTCCCAGGTGATTCCAGTAATCTTGGACTGAGCATCTAATGTAACAGAAAGTCAGGAAATGTGGTTGGAAATACTGACCACCAAACCTTTGCAAGATATCTTAAATTTTCATAACTTTTCTTGGTGTCAACTTTTAAAATATTGACTCTTCTCCCTTCAGGATTATCAGTAATTATAAAATAAGCGAGGACTGTGTCTTAATTTGAGGGAGTGACAAGAAAGAGCTAATAGTTGGAAGTATCTGTCCAGGTACATTCTGAAACAGCAGTGATCAGGTGGGTGCTTTAAAAAAATCCAGATGCCTGGGTCTTACCTTCAGAGATTCCGATTTAATTGGCCTGGAGGTATAGTCTGGGCATAAGGATTTTGTTTGTTTGTTTTGTTTTTGAGACGGAGTCTCGCTCTGTCCGCCAGGCTGGAGTGCAGTGGCCCGATCTCAGCTCACTGCAAGCTCCGCCTCCCAGGTTCACGCCATTCTCCTGCCTCAGCCTCCCGAGTAGCTGGGACTACAGGCAACCGCCACGATGCCCAGCTCATTTTTTGTATTTTTAGTAGAGACGGGGTTTTACCATGTTAGCCAGGATGGTCTCGATCTCCTGACCTCGTGATCCGCCCGCCTCGGCCTCCCAAAGTGCCGGGATGACAGGCGTGAGCCACCGCGCCCGGCCAGGATTTTTTTAAAGCTGCAGCCGAGGTTGAGACTCACTGCAGTACACTTTCATAGAGCATCAGAGAGGAATGAACGCCAGGCGGATTTCCTATTGTCTTTACAAAGAAAGAAAAACACAACGCAGGAAGGTAGTGTGAATTCTCCGAAACGACCTCAGGATTTTAAGAGCCACAAAACCCATGTGATTGTCTTTGACAATTGGGGCAGCAATGCGATCAGAGACTACTGGACACATTCTCGGTAACTGGAGAAAAGACCCAAATCACCTAAGGATGTCAGAGAAAAGGCATTTACTGGTAAGCCAGGAGACAGCTCATCACCAGAAATGGAATTTGGTTGACAGGAAGTAAAATAGCCTGGGAGAGCTGCTGTCTCCTCCCAGAACCCACCCAAGGCTCTTCTGTGGATAGCAACTACCGCAGCGCGCAAGGCAAGGGACTTTGAAATTTACAAGTCGTAGCTACTGAGAGGGTGGGAATAATTCGATCATTCATAAAAAGTATATTAATAATCATTATAAAAATAATATAGGTAATATGTTAACATTTAAAATCTCCAATGAAAAACACTAAAACCCATTATATTATTACCACTGTTTGAAAACCACTGCAATAGCTCAGTTTCCTTCTGTTTATTATATGTGTATGTCATAACAGTGAGATCAAATTTTAAGTATACAGTTTTGTCTTTCCTTTTACTTATTGAATATCTTACTACAAGAATTTGCTTGATTTTAAAGTCATTTTTGTTAATGTGAACTTTTTAAAATATTTTTTCTAGTTTATTACGGTATATATAAGAAAACAACATATTATTGTATATTATTTTTATATTTACTTTTTATCTTGAAATTTTCCTATACTTTCATATTTTTAAGAGTTTTCCTGGTCAGATAAGGAAATTCCAAAGAGAGTCTCTCCCAGTGCGTGCACATCAATAAATGTTGAATGCCTTTTCTCCTTAAAAAAAAAAAAAAAAAAAAGTTTTCCAGCTGGGCTCGGTGGCTCACACCTGTAATCCCAGCACTTTGGGAGGCCAAGGCCGGCGGATCACATGAGGTCAGGAGTTCTAGACCAGCCTGGTCAACATGGTGAAACCCTGTCTCTACTAAAAATACAAAAATTAGCCAGACATGGTGGCAGGTGCCTGTAGTCCCAGCTACTCGAGAGGATGAGGCAGGAGAATCGCTTGAACCTGGGAGGTGGAGGTTGCAGTGAGCCAAGATCGTGCCACTGCACTCCAGCCTGGGTGACAAAAGTGAAACTCCAACTCAAAAAAAAAAAACAAACCCAACAACTTTTTTATTGCTTTCTAATATATGGTCTTTTAATTTCTTGCATTGGCTAAAGCTTCCAGAACAATGTTAAATAATAATTGATAATGAACTTACTTGTCTCATTAGTGACTTGACTGAGAATGCTTTTAATGTTTTTCTATTAAACATGATGCTGTCTTTGGAGTTTAGTTCGTTTTATTTTTTATTTACTTATTTTTAAATTATTATTATTATTATTATTATTATTATCATTATTATTTGAGACCCAGGCTGGAGTGGAGGGGCACGATCCTGGCTCACTATAACCTCCACCTCCTAGGTTCAAGCGATTCTCATGTTTCAGCTTCATACCAAGTAGCTGGGATTACAGGTGCGCACCATCATACCTGGCTAATTTGTGTATTTTTGATAGAGATGGGGTTTCACCATGCTGGCCAGGCTGTTGTCAAACTCCTGACCTCAAGTGATCCACCTGCCTCAGCCTCCCAAAGTGCTGAGATTACAGACGTGAGCCACCGCACCCGGCCTACTTAGTTTTATTTTAACATGTTAGGTAAATAGCTAACTATTCCTATTTTAAGATTTCAAAAATCAAAATGAATATTTAATATAATCAAATGCCTTTTTAGCATTTATGGAAAGGATCACATAATCTCCCTTTACATCTGTTAATATCATAAAACATATTAATACATTTCCTAATTTTGAACTAACCTGGCATTCCTGACTAAATCCCAAATACTTATGGTTAATTGTTTTGGTAAAATTACTGAAATAAATTTGTTAATCTTTTATGATTTTATATTTTCTTTACTTTAACATAAAATTTTTTCTTTTCTTTTGAGCTAGTTATGCACACTTCGCAAAAAAAAAATGGAAGCTTTCTTCTTTTATATTCTTGAATAGTTTGATTGTCATTAAAAACTTCCCTGTGGCATTTTACGGAGATGTTCCTTTTCATTAGTAGCAATTGGAAGCTGGCTCTTTCTCTACTTTTTCTATAGTAGTCTGTTTAGATTTTCTAACTGTTCTAGAATTATTTTAATAAATCATAACTTCATGGAAAACTTTTATAACTTGGAGTTCAGAAAAATAGAATTTTATAATTTTTATTGAAATATAATAGTTGTACATATTTAATGAGTACACTGTGATGTGTGTATATATATATATAAAACAATGTGTAAGGATCAAATCAGGGTAATTTGGATATCCATCACCTCAAACATTTGTCTTTGTGTTGGGAACATTCCAATTCTTCTAGCTATTTTGAAATATACAATAAATTATTGTTAACTATAGTCTCTATACTCTGCTATCAAATTCTAGAACTTGTTCCTTTTACTTAACTGTATTTTTGTACCCATTAACCAATTTATCTTTATCACTCCTTCCCCTCACCCTTCCCAGCCTCCAATCACCACCATTCTATTCTCTACTAGAATTTTTCAGTTTTCTATTGGGCTATGTTTATTTTCTCCTTGTCAATTATTATTCTGCATGCTTATACTTTTTTGCTTTTACTCATGATTAGATCACTTAGTTAAGGTTTGTCAATTTCATTTTACCACAAACAACCTGTTCTCAATTTGTATTCATCCTTTTGTTTGTCTATTTTCTAATTTATTACTATGGAATTCCTTTAGATTTTCTTAAATTTCTTTTGTTTTCTTATTCTAAATTCATGAGTGGGTTAAGCCTTTTCATTTCAATATTTTTGCTGATTAACATGAACATATCTTTTGACTTACAGTTGTAAGACAACTAAGGAAGTCAGCATACCCACACCATCTCTACATGTTCTTTCTTCTCCTCTTAACTTTATTAGATTTCTACAGTCATTGTTCATACATTTATATTTTATTCTGAAACCACAATCCCCATATATGTCTTACAGTAAAAAAAATTCAGTGCTTATTACTAGTTATTTTGTTTTCTTTTTCCTTCCTCTTCTCTTTGTTGGCTGAAGTTTATCCTCTAGAAGTTTATTCTATTGGGCTCATAGAACAACTATTCTTGAGTTTTTGAGTGTCCAAAAACTTTAGGTTGTTGCTTGTATATTTGAGTTACAGTTTGTCTCAACAGAAAATTCTTCGGTTACACTTTCCTTCTATGAAGATTTTATAGGAAGCTTTCTATTTTCTTCTAGTCTTGAATACTTCTGTAGAGAAATTTGAGATAAGTGTCTTCTCGTTCCATTGTAAGTGACTTGATTTCTGCCAATGTACCCAAAGGATTCATTATTTTTTAATTACAATGACCTTACTAGGACTATCTCAGAATGGGACCTGTTTCTGTCTCTTGGTACATGTTGTGACTTTTCAGTCTCTAGAAGCCAGTCTTCAGTTATTTCTGGAAAGTTTTATTTTGTCTAAATGTTTGTTCCTCCATGCTCATTTTTTGCCTGAGTTCTGTTATCTCACATTTCATCTCCATCTGGTATCTTGAAACTCTTCCCTGAGGTCTTGTATCTCTGTCTTGTGTTCTTGTCACATAGAGGTGAATGGTTTATTACATGTTTTAAGTTCACACTTGTTTTTTGTTTTTCAGTTATTCAGTAGCTCTATGCCACCATTTTTCTTCTGAGTGTTTGTAATCTAGCATTTGTTTGTCCTGGTTTCTCTCCTCTCCCCTCCCTATTTTGTTCTTGAGTATCTTTAACTAGACCTTGTGCTGGTTCCCTTTTGAAGTCTAAATGAATTGAAAGGTTTGTGAGCCAGTTTTCCATGAGAGGTTTTTGTTGGGGACAGGTGCATGTCTTGATTCACAGTTGTTTTTGAGTACCTTTTGCCTTGACTTCTCTAATGTCAGTGCTGACGCACAGCTGAGGAACTGCTGACAAGGCAGTTTTCTTGCTTTTACAGTCTCACCTAAACACTACACAATCAGCTTGCCTGGGTGGCTTCTCATTGAGTCTTGCCTCCTCTGCTTCTCAGATCCAAACTGAGACCAAAGAAGACCATGCCACCAACCATTTCCACTTTTATAAACAAGGGATTTTAAAGAATATTTTGGTGACCATCCCCCAAAGCAGTCACATCAACCATACTACAGCACTCTGATTTCTGAGATCTGATTTTCTTAACCGCTCCTGGCCCTGAATTTCACTGCCCCAGTTCAGGCAATCATCATGCTTCCCTTTCAGTTAGAGTTATCAGACTCCAACCCCTTCCCATCTTCTGATTTCAGATACAAGGGTATGACATTGCTCTTAAGGAAGCTCTAGCCCTACTTGTCTCTGGTCAATAAAGACACTGATATTTTTTTGATCCAGAGTTTGACATAATTCAATATGGCTTTCCAAGTACATGCCTTCTTCATTTGAAGACATAGCCTTAGAGTCATTGGTCAATCTACCATGCCTGAATGAAGGACAAGTAGAAGACCAGTATCTGTGCAATGTAGAACCCTAACTGCACCTGGCAGCAACCAACCCACAGGGCATGATTGCAACTTTGGTTTTAGAGGGGAATAGCTGACAATGTACACAGAAAAAATAATTTTAAATTAAGTTGTTAGTCAAAGTACAGTGTAAGGATTTAAGTAACAATAATAACACTAGCAATTCATTGAACAAGGAGTGTTGAATTGACACTTCATAGTGTGGTCCCTCTCTTTGAAGAAATCTGCTTGGCTGGTCTTTCTGACATTCATAATCATGAGTATCTTCTCTCTGATTCTTGCCATACCTTCATTTGATCTTCACTATTTCCAGAAGCCTTGAAACCAAGGCAACAGTTTCAATATTTTCTAGTTTCTCTGAAAATCTCATGAATTTTTCTATTTTGAAGTCTGCTTATTGGTCTCTGATTCTATGACATTGACTTTTTAGATTCCACATGTAAGTGAAATTGTAAAGTATTTACCTTTCTGTGTCTAGTTTATTTCACTTAGCACAATGTCATCCAGTTTGTATAAAAGGATATATTTTAACATTCTCACCACAAAAATGAGTTGGTGAAGGGATGGCTATGTTAATTACCTTGATTTAATCATTTTACAAAGCATATACAAATCAATATCACACTGTACCCCATAAATATACACAATTATTATTCATCAATTAAAAATACATTATTAAAATGTAATCTTCTTATTAGTTTGGGTTGATCCCTCAGAGAAAAATGAGAAAATTCTATCTTTTTTTTTTTTTTGAGACGGAGTCTCACTCTGTCGCCCAGGCTGGAGTGCAGTGGCGAATTCTCAGCTCATTGCAAGCTCCACCTCCTGGGTTCACATCATTCTCCTGCCTCAGCCTCCCGAGTAGCTGGGACTACAGGCGCCCACCACCACACCTGGCTAATTTTTTTTGTATTTTTAGTAGAGACGGGGTTTCACTGTGTTAGCCAGGATGGTCTCAACCTCCTGACCTCGTGATCCGCCCGCCTTGGCCTCCCAAAGTGCTGGGATTACAGGCGTGAGCCACTGCGCCCAGGGAAAATTCTATCTTAATCTCACTATATTCAAAAAGGAAGTCTTTTGCCTTTTTTTTAACAAATTTTATTGCGTATATTTAAGGTTCACCACATGAAGTTATGAGATATATGTAGAGAGTAAAATGATTAGTATAGTGAAACAAATTAACATATCCATCATCTCACACAATTACCCATTTCCCCCCCTCTGGCAAGAGCAACTGTAATCTACTCATTTAGCAAAAATCTTGAATACAATACACTTTATTAACTATAATCCTCACGTTATAAATTAGATCTTTTATCTTAGCTTATTTTCCCAAGTATTCTGACCTTTTCAGCTAGCAGAGGATGAGAGGGACAAGGTGGTGGTGGCATTGGCATCTCAACCAAGAGCAAGGTAAAGGCATTGAGGTGTTGGAGGAGTGAGGGACGGCCTGGGGACTCACCATGGGGCTTTGAACATAAATGGTTTAAAATGTTAATGTGAACTGAGTGAACTGATACCTCCCCTGCTGGGACATGTCCTTATAGGAACTCATGGAGCCAGAAGCTGGGACCAATAGGACCGCTGTTGCTGAGTTCATTCTACTGGGCCTAGTGCAAACAGAAGAGATGCAGTCTGTGGTCTTTGTGCTTCTCCTCTTTGCCTATCTGGTCACAATTGGGGGCAACCTCAGCATCCTGGCAGCTGTCTTGGTGGAGCCCAAACTCCACACCCCCATGTACTTCTTCCTGGGGAACCTATCAGTGCTGGATGTCGGATGTATCACTGTCACTGCTCCTGCAATGTTGGGTCGTCTCTTGTCCCACAAGTGCACAATTTCCTATGATGCCTGCCTCTCCCAGCTCTTCTTCTTCCACCTTCTGGCTGGGATGGACTGCTTCCTGCTGACCGCCATGGCCTATGACCGATTCCTGGCCATCTGCCGGCCCCTCACCTACAGCACCCGCATGAGTCAGACAGTCCAGAGGATGTTGGTGGCTGTGTCCTGGACTTGTGCCTTCACCAATGCACTGACCCACACTATTGCCTTAACTACCCTCAACTTCTGTGGCCCCAGTGTGATCAATCACTTCTACTGTGATCTGCCACAGCTCTTCCAGCTCTCCTGCTCCAGCGCCCAACTCAATGAGCTGCTGCTCTTTGTAGCAGCAGCCTTCATGGCTGTGGCGCCCTTGGTCCTCATCAGCGTGTCCTATGCCCACGTGGTAGCTGCTGTGCTGCAAATCCGCTCTGCTGAGGGCAGAAAGAAGGCCTTCTCCACATGTGGCTCCCACCTCACTGTGGTGGGCATCTTCTATGGGACAGGTGTCTTCAGCTACATGAGGCTGGGTTCAGTGGAATCTTCAGACAAGGATAAGGGGGTTGGAGTTTTCATGACTGTGATCAGCCCCATGCTGAACCCACTTATCTACAGCCTCAGAAATACTGATGTTCAGGGCGCTCTGTGTCAGCTACTTGTGGGGAAGCGATCACTGACCTGAGAGATGACCTCCTTTCCTGCCTTTTCTGGACTGAGGAAAATTTCCCGAGAAGATAGTAACCAACAAACCTTGTTTATAACCATTATTTCTATCTCCTGATGCCTGAGGAGTGGTGTTATGTGTTTGGCCTACAAGGAAACCCTATATAATTCATTCATTTATTCATTAGACAAATATTTATTAAATTACTTCTATGATCCAGACCATCTTCTAGGGCATTGGTGAGCAAAATGGACAAAAGTCTCTGCACTCAAGCAAATCACATGCTATAAAGGTAGGCTAAATAAATAAATAAGCATCATATATAGTATACCACATGGTGATACACGCTATAGAAAAAAGCTAGTAAGACAGGAAGACATGAAGTTAGCTTCTGCCAACCAAGCCTCGTGGGCAAGTTGCTACCTTGCTTTGGGCTGTGCCCACTTTCTCAGTAGAGTTGAAATCTTGGCAGCACTTTATGCCTGGGCAGCAATGTCCTACAGGAAAGGGCCACTTCATCCCAGCCTAGGTAACCGAGAATATCACTGCAAAGTTTCCTTCCAGAGGGATGTGAGACTCCCATCAGATCAGAGTGTAGAAAGGTATTTTGAACCATGGGCCCAGTGCCAGGAATCATTTCATTCTACTGTTCACCTTTCACCTCCCATAAAATCAGTTCCCTCTCTTTAATACCACACGAGAATCCCATAGGATGATCAGGCAACAGGTGGGGTCTAGAGAAGGAAAGAGCTACTAAATAAAAACTGTGTTAATACGTAGATGATATACCTTAAGATCAAAAAGGGAATGTTCTATTTCCATCCCCTGCCGTATCTTTCTGTCTTATTTGATAAGTCATCTTCCTGACACATATGATACTTTTTGAAAGAGGAAGCATTTATGTTCCAACCAGGTCCTCAGAATTTCATTGTAGAATACCCAATACAACATTCTTCTCCAAAGTCTTACTTTTCTATCCCAAACCTTCTAGCCTGAAAATACACATCCATAAATGCAGTCCCTGGGAGTGATACCTCTTTCTAACTTTATTTTATTAATACATCAATACCGCTGCAACCCAGAGCATTTCCTCATCTTAACGTCTATCCAGGTTTCAGCCCATTAATTCCTGATTCTCTCCAGCCCCTCCAGGAAGACTGTTTCCCGCGTCCTAGCAACCCTACTGTCCCTCTGCTGTGTCATCCCTAAAACTGTCCGTGGGTGCACCTGAACCTTGGCTTCTCTGTGATTTCCTCTTGGGGTTAACTAGAAGGATGGGCTGAGATAAGGATGTGAAGAAAAGATATGAGAGTGGGAGGTAGGAAAGGATTGGAGTGGAGCAATGAAGATGAAATGAGCATATCGAGAGGGATGGGACAGGATGATGAGCAAAAGTGGTGAGAAGGAAGGATGGAAGTAATGAAGGAAATGATGCAATGAGAGAATGGGAAGAGAGAAGTGTGTCTCTTACCTGATGCTCTTGGTTGTCCAGACACTTTAACATTAAAGAACTTGAGCTTCCCTTAAGGGCAAAGTTCTTGTGAATGAAAATCAGGGACACAGGCTGTAATCACATCATTCCTACTCATCCACTGCTCTGTGATCTTAGAAAGTTCCTAACCATGGTTGGGCTTGTGTCCACCTGTACCGTAAGGGACTGGGACAAGATTTTCTATCCACGGTTCCTCACATTTAATGACCTCTGATCATAATAGTCTGAATGAGCTTTTCCCTGGGTCTGAACACATCACAAAACATTTTGAGAGCATTACCACCACCATTTCCATCACTCCATCTACGCCGTGAGCATCTAACACTTGTCTATGACCCCCAAAGATCCCAGGCCTTGGCACTGCCTCCTGCGTAGCATTGCCACCTCCTTTCCTGTGTTCCACCTGTCCTCCAACACCGAGGGTTTCCTGAACAAGTGAGAAGGATGTATTTCCTTGGGAGTTTCTCTCTTTGTGCTCTCGAATGTAAATATACCTATTTTTAAATGTTTCAGAAATATTATACCTGATAGTGGAAACATTCAGAAAATATTATTCTTTCAAGTGGGAAATAAATATCCAATTATTCCTTCACCTCACCAAAAACCTCATCAGAGTTAACTCCTCTTAAGAATTTGGTGACCAGGCATGGTGGCTCACGCCTGTCATCCCAGTGCTTTAGGAGACCAAGGCAGGTAGATCACCTGAGGTCAGGAGTTCGAGACCATGCTGGCCAACATGGTGAAACCCTATCTCTACTAAAAATACAAAAATTAGCCAGGCGTGGTGGCAGGCACCTGTAATCCCAGCTAGCTGGGAGGCTGAGGCAGGAGAATCGCTTGAACCCGGGAGGCGGAAGTTGCAGTGAGCTGAGATGGCGCCACTGCACTCCAGCCTACACTCTAGCCTGGGCAACAAGAGTGAAATGCCATCTCAAAAAAAGAAAAAAAAAAGAACTTGGTGTTTAATCCCCCAAAGATTTCCTATATATATGATATGCCTATTTCACATCTGTAGAAACATACTGTGCTGTGATCTGCTTTATGTTTTTCCTACATGTTACACAATATAATCTTTTACATGACAAAGACTACAATTCTGCTTTGTCCCTTTTAATGATGACACAGTATATCATTAAACATATAAACTATAATTTATTTAATCAAAACTCCACTGATATAACTTGGGTTTTTCCTAATTGTTTTGCAATAACAAATAATATTGTGATGAATATCCTTATAGGGGCATTTTTATAAATTTATGTAATTATTTTCCCGGGACTAATTCCTATGAATAACTTTATCCGATTATAAAATATAAATAACAAATATAAATTTTAAGATACACATGCACATACACATACACATCTTAATTTCTAAAACTTTTGGACCAATGTATGGATTTGCTGTTATGATAGTGTTTGTTTACCCACACCCCTCCCATCAATGGTTGTTATTAAAAAAATTTTTCTCGATTTTTATAACCTGAACGTTGAGAAATTGCAGTATTTTAATTTGAATTTTTAATTTCTTTTTTCATTAATTTTACTTTTATTTATTTATGTAAGTAGGTGCCATGTATTGAGTACTTACTAGATGTTAGTAAATGCTCTATCCACATTACATAAGAGAATTCACTTAATCCTTAAAGTCACTCTTTGAGCTATCATCCCCATTTTACCAACAAATTGAGGGATAAAATTTTGTATCAACCAAATATCTCAATAATTGCTGATCAGAGCTGATTAACAAATGATAATCAACATGTTCAATATTTGGTATTTCCTTTACCTTACAGGGCATTCTTTTTTTAACTTTTAAGTTCAGGGGTACATGTGCAGGTTTGTCATATATAGGTAATATAGGTTATATATACCTACCATGTTCCTGCAAAGGACATGATCTCATTCTTTTTTATGGCTGCATAGTATTTCATGGTGTATATGTAACATGTTTTCTTTATCCATTTTACCATTGATGAGCATTTAGGGTGATACCATGTCTTTGCTTTTGTGAATAGTGTTGCGATGAACATAAGCGTGCATGTGTCTTTATGATAGAACTATTTATATTACATTGAGTATATACCCTGTAATGGAACTGCCGAGTTGAGTGATATTTCCGTTTTTAGGTCTTTAAGGAATTGCCACACTGTCTTCCACAATGGTGGAACCAATTTATGCTCCCATCAACAGTGTATAAGCATTCCTTTTACTCCACAACATCACCAGCATCTGTTATTTTTTGACTTTTTAATGATAGCCATTCTGACTGGAGTGAGAGTATCTCATTGCATCTTCAAATCCCTGATAGTTGCACTAATCTCTGCAGTCCCTTCAGGGATGCGATATTGTTTTCTATTTACTATTTTTCTAGGTAGAGGCAGCTCTAATGGCTTCCATTTGGCCTTTCCCACCATAATAGCCCTCACCCTACCAGTCAAGGAGCCAATGTGAGGGTCCTGACACTGCTACGTATGTCTATGCCAATTATGCATTCTGGCACTGGGGAAACGACCACAGGATGAGTACAGGGACCCACTGAAAGTTGGACCTGAGCTAAAACTCCATTAATTACCTGACCTCCATAAACCCCTACTTTAACTGGAGGACCACAATGATGTTTTGGATCCCCTGGAACCAATGTCAGCTCAGAACCAGTGTCTAGTAGTCCCTGAAAGATCTGATTATTCCCCTTTCCCCAATGCACAGTTACCCTGGTAAAAGGCTAGAGGTCTCCTTGGGGAAGAATGGGAGAAAGATTAACAGCATAAATTGTCAGTAGTGTAGTGGGGTCCTTCCTCAAGGGGATCCCACCTCCCCTTCATTCAAAAGGTTCTAGGTCTGTAAACTGGTTCAAGTCTGGAAACTGATTGAGGGGCCATGATTCTCTGTTTTTATATATCAAATTAGTATTTTGTCCACTGGCCTGGAAGTTTTTTGCTTATATAAATCAAGTAAGAATGCAGTAGGCTTCCTGTCAATTTCACTTCTAGGAACACCATGATTAATTAGCCAATGCCAGAGCTCTACACGAGTCAGACTATTCTGATTGCTGTTTTGCCTCTGCTGTCCATTATGGTGGCTACAGCTACCTTGTCTTTGATGGTTGAGTGCTGCCACTTGGCCCCTGCCACCTCAGGATACAATTATTCCCACTGCATTTAAATTTTATAGTTGAGTGACTGCAGTTCCCACTGTAAGATCTGACATATAGAGAGGAGCAATCACAGAGCTCTTCAAGGATGCAGGTGCTACCCTCACAAATCTATTTCACAAAGTACTCATCAAGGGTATATCTTCTGGACCCTCCCAGCTGGGATGAGTAGGTCTAAAATGACTAATCCACTCCAGCATCCCTATCTCCCTAAGCCTTTGGATTCCTTCCTCTACATTAAACCAAAGGAGATCAGGCATTTCCAGCTCGCTCACAGTGGGCCATCTTTTAATCCATATTTCAGCTAACCAAGCAAATAAGCTAGTAGAACCTTTTTTAACTCCCCAAGCAGCAACATTAAATGCAGAATCCCTGCCTAGGGGGCCCAAAGCAATAAATTCAGCCGGATACAACTTTATGTTCCTTCCACCATTATCCCACACCCTTAATATCCATTCCCATGCCTATTCTTTAGATTTCTGCTCATTTAAATTAGAAAACTCAAGCAGTTCTTTTGGAGTGTAGCACACTTCTTCATGGGTCACACTCTGAACCTCACATCTAGGGGCCTGCCAGGACTTTAGTCTAGTTATAGGTCTAGAAGAAAACAGGGGTGTTGGGGGTGGGTCCTGAGGAGAATAAACATTGCATGGCAACTGCCTCAGAGAAGGCCGTTGCTGTTGCCTTGGGCAGTGCAGGGTTATTCTCCTCAATCTCCATACATGCAGCCAGCAAACATACGAAAAAACTCAACATCACTGATCATTAGAGAAACGCAAATCAAAACCACAATAAGATACCATCTCATGCCAGTCACAATAGCGATTATTAAAAAGTCAAGAAACAATGATGCTGGTGAAGCTGCGGAGAAATAGGAACACTTTTACACTGTTGGTGGGAATGTAAATTAGGTCAATCATTGTAGAAGACAGTGTAGCAATTCCTCAAAGACCTAGAACCAGAAATACCATTTGCCCCAGCAATCTCACTACTGGGTATACACCCAAAATAATATAAATCATTCTGTTATAAAGGTACATGCACATACATGTCCACTGCAACGCTATTCACAATAGCAAAGACATGGAATCAACCCAAATGCCCATCAATAATACACTGGATTAAAAAAATATGGTACATATACACCACGGAATACTATGCAGCCATAAAAAGGAATGAGATCTTTACTTAATTTTTTTTTTTTTGAGACAGTGTCTCACTCTGTCATCCAGGCTGGAGTGCAATGGCACGATCTCAGCTCACTGCAACCTCCACCTCCTGGGTTCAAGTTATTCTCCCGCCTCAGCCTCCACAGTAGCTGGGATTACAGGAACCCGCCATCATGCCTGGCTAATTTTTGTAGTTTTGTAGAGATGGGGTTTCACCATGTTGGCCAGGCTGGTCTCGAACTCCTGACCTCAGGTGATGTGCCCACCTTGGCCTCCCAAAGCTGGAATTACAGGCGTGAGCCACTGGTGATCATGTCCTTTGCAGGGACATGGATGAGGCCGGAAGCCATTATCCTCAGCAAACTAATGCAGGAATAGAAAACAAAACACCATATGTTCTCACTTATAAGTGAGAGCTGAACAATGTGAACACATAGATACAGAGAGGGATACAACATACTGGGGCCTGTTGGGGTGGCGGGGGCAGTAGGAGGGAGAGCATTAGGAAAAATAGCTAATGCATGCTGGGCTTAATACCTAGGTGATGGGTTGATAGGTGCAGCAAATCACCATGGCACACATTTACCTATGTAACAAACCTGTACATCCTGCACATTTGCCCTGTAACTTAAAATAAAATAAAAATAGAAAAACAACATTCCAAAACCTATAGAATACAGCAAAAGCAGTATTAAGAGGAAAATTTATGGTAACAAACTCCTACATAAAAAAAGAAATATTTCAAATAAACAACTTAGCAATATACCTCAAGGAACTAGAAAAGTGAGAACAAATCAAATCCAAAAGTAGTAGAAGGAAAGAAATAATAATAAAGATCAAAGCAGAAAGAAATAAAATTGAGACTAAAAATGTGAAATATTAATAAAATGAAAAGTTGATTTTTCTGAAAAGTTTAACAAAATTGGCAAGCCATTAGCTAAACTAATTAAGAAGAGAGAAAACCCAATAAATAAAATCAGAAATGAAAAAGGAGACATTATAAGTGACACCACAGAAATACAAAGGATCATTAGAAAATATTATGAACAACCATACACCAACAAATTAGAAAACCTAGAGGAAACAGATAAATTCCTGAAGACAAACAGCCCATAAAGATTGAACCAAGAAGTAAAAACAAACCTGAACAGACCAATAATGAGTAATAAGATTGAATCTGTAAGTAAATATCTGCCAACAACAACAACAACAAAAAAGTCCAGGATCAAATGGTTTCACTGCTCAATTGTTCAAAACTTTAGAGAAAAAAAAACCTTAATACCATTTCTTTTCAAGCTGTTTCAAAAAACAGAAGAGGAGGAAACTCTTCCAAACACATTCTAGAAGGATAGCATTACCCTGATACTAAAACAAGACGAGAAAACAAAAACAGAAAACTACAGGCCAATATCCCTGATGAACATAGATGCAAAAATTCTTCACAAAATACTAGCAAACAAAATCCAACAGCACATCAAAAAGATTATGCACTATGTTCAAGTGGATTCAAGTGGATTTATCTCAAGAATGCAAAGACGGCTCAACATATGGAAATCAACATATGAGATACATCACATTAACAGAATGAAGGACAAAACCCATATGATCATCTCAATAGACACAGAAAAGCATTTGATAAAATTCAACATCACTTTATGAAAAAAGTTCTCAATAAATTAGGTATAGAAGAAATGTACCTAAACACAATAAAGACCAAATACGAAACAGGGAGGAGCCAAGATGGCCGAATAGGAACAGCTCCGGTCTACAGCTCCCAGTGTGAGCGACGCAGAAGACGGGTGATTTCTGCATTTCCATCTGAGGTACCGGGTTCATCTCACTAGGGAGTGCCAGACAGTGGGCGCAGGTCAGTGGGTGCGCGCATCGTGCGCGAGCTGAAGAAGGGCGAGGCATTGCCTCACTGGGGAAGCGCAAGGGGTCAGGGAGTTCCCTTTCCTAGTCAAAGAAAGGGGTGACAGACGGCACCTGGAAAATCGGGCCACTCCCACCCGAATACTGTGCTTTTCCAAAGGGCTTAAAAAACGGTGCACCAGGAGATTATATCCCGCACATGGCTCAGAGGGTCCTACGCCCATGGAGTCTGGATGATTGCTAGCACAGCAGTCTGAGATCAAACTGCAAGGCGGCAGCGAGGCTAGGGGAGGGGGGCCCGCCATTGCCCAGGCTTGCTTAGGTAAACAAACCAGCCGGGAAGCTCGAACTGGGTGGAGCCCACCACAGCTCAAGGAGGCCTGCCTGCCTCTGTAGGCTTCACCTCTGGGGGCAGGGTACAGACAAACAAAAAGACAGCAGTAACCTCTGCAGACTTAAATGTCCCTGTCTGACAGCTTTGAAGAGAGCAGTGGTTCTCCCAACACGCAGCTGGAGATCTGAGAATGGGCAGACTGCCTCTTTAAGTGGGTCCCTGACCCCTGACCCCCGAGCAGCCTAACTGGGAGGCACCCCCCAGCAGGGGCAGACTGACACCTCACATGGCCGGGTAATCCAACAGACCTGCAGCTGAGGGTCCTGTCTGTTAGAAGGAAAACTAACAAACAGAAAGGACATCCACACCAAAAACCCATCTGTACATCACCATCATCAAAGACCAAAAGTAGATAAAACCACAAAGATGGGGAAAAAACAGAGCAGAAAAACTGGAAACTCTAAAAAGCAGAGCGCCTCTCCTCCTCCAAAGGAACACAGTTCCTCACCAGCAATGGAACAAAGCTGGACGGAGAATGACTTTGACAAGCTGAGAGAAGAAGGCTTCAGATGATCAAATTACTCCGAGCTACGGGAGGATATTCAAACCAAAGGCAAAGAAGTTGAAAACTTTGAAAAAAATTTAGAATAATGTATAACTAGAATAACCAATACAGAGAAGTGCTTAAAGGAGCTGATGGAGCTGAAAACCAAGGCTCGAGAACTACGTGAAGAATGCAGAAGCCTCAGGAGCCGATGTGATCAACTGGAAGAAAGGGTATCAGTGATGGAAGATGAAATGAGTGAAATGAAGCGAGAAGGGAAGTTTAGAGAAAAAAGAATAAAAAGAAACGAGCAAAGCCTCCAAGAAATATGGGACTATGTGAAAAGACCAAATCTACGTCTGATTGGTGTACCTGAAAGTGATGGGGAGAATGGAACCAAGTTGGAAAACACTCTTTAGGATATTATCCAGGAGAACTTCCCCAATCTAGCAAGGCAGGCCAACATTCAGATTCAGGTAATACAGAGAATGCCACAAAGATACTCCTCGAGAAGAGCAACTCCAAGACACATAATTGTCAGATTCACCAAAGTTGAAATGAAGGAAAAAATGTTAAGGGCAGCCAGAGAGAAAGGTCTGGTTACCTTCAAAGGGAAGCCCATCAGACTAACAGCAGATCTCTCGGCAGAAACTCTACAAGCCAGTAGAGAGTGGGGGCCGATATTCAACGTTCTTAAAGAAAATAATTTTCAACCCAGAATTTCATATCCAGCCAAACTAAGCTTCATAAGTGAAGGAGAAATAAAATACTTTACAGACAAACAAATGCTGAGAGATTTTGTCACCACCAGGCCTGCCCTAAAAGAGCCCCTGAAGGAAGTGCTAAACATGGAAAGGAACAACCGGTACCAGCTGCTGCAAAATCACGCCAACATGTAAAGACCATCGAGACTAGGAAGAGACTGCATCAGCTAACGAGCAAAATAACCAGCTAACATCATAATGACAGGATCAGATTCACACATAACAATATTAACTTTAAATGTAAATGGACTAAATGCTCCAATTAAAAGACACAGACTGGCAAATTGGATAAAGAGTCAAGACCCATCAGTGTGCTGTATTCAGGAAACCCATCTCACGTGCAGAAACACACATGGGCTCAAAATAAAAGGATGGAGGAAGATCTACCAAGCAAATGGAAAACAAAAAAAGGCAGGGGTTGCAATCCTAGTCTCTGGTAAAACAGACTTTAAACCAACAAAGATCAAAAGAGACAAAGAAGGCCATTACATAATGGTAAAGGGATCAATTCAACAAGAAGAGCTAACTATCCTAAATATATATGCACCCAATACAGGAGCACCCAGATTCATAAAGCAAGTCCTGAGTGACCTACAAAGAGACTTAGACTCCCACACATTAATAATGGGAGGCTTTAACACCCCACTGTCAACATTAGACAGATCAACGAGACAGAATGTCAACAAGGATACTTAGGAATTGAACTCAGCTCTGCACCAAGCGGACCTAATAGACATCTACAGAACTCTCCACCCCAAATTAACAGAATATACATTTTTTTCAGCACCACACCACACCTATTCCAAAATTGACCACATACTTGGAAGTAAAGCTCTCCTCAGCAAATGTAAAAGAACAGAAATTATAACAAACTATCTCTCAGATCACAGTGCAATCAAGCTAGAACTCAGGATTAAGAATCTCACTCAAAACCACTCAACTACATGGAAACTGAACAACCTGCTCCTGAATGACTACTGGGTACATAACCAAATGAAGGCAGAAATAAAGATGTTCTTTGAAACCAACAAGAACCAACACACAACATACCAGAATCTCTGGGATGCATTCAAAGCAGTGTGTAGAGGGAAATTTATAGCACTAAATGCCCACAAGAGAAAGCAGGAAAGGTCCAAAAATGACACCCTAACATCACAATTAAAAGAAATAGAAAAGCAAGAGCAAACACATTCAAGAGCTAGCAGAAGGCAAGAAATAACCAAAATCAGAGCAGAACTGAAGGAAATAGAGATACAAAAAACCCTTCAAAAAATTAATGAATCCAGGCACTGGTTTTTTGAAAGGATCAACAAAATTGATAGACCGCTAGCAAGACTAATAAAGAAAAAAAGAGAGAAGAATCAAATAGATGCAATAAAAAATGATAAAGGGGATATCACCACCAATCCCACAGAAATACAAACTACCATCAGAGAATACTACAAACACCTCTACACAAATAAACTAGAAAACCTAGAAGAAATGGATAAATTCCTTGACACATACACTCTCCCAAGACTCAACCAGGAAGAAGTTGAATCTCTGAATAGACCAGTAACAGGAGCTGAAATTGTGGCAATAATCAATAGCTTACCAACCAAAAAGAGTCCAGGACCACATGGATTCACAGCCGAATTCTACCAGAGGTACAAGGAGGAACTGGTACCATTCCTTCTGAAACTATTCCAATCAATAGAAAAAGAGGGAATCCTCCCTAACTCATTTTATGAGGCCAGCATCATCCTGATACCAAAGCCAGGCAGAGACACAACCAAAACAGAGAATTTTAGACCAATACCCTTGATGAACATTGATGCAAAAATCCTCAATAAAATACTGGCAAACCAAATCCAGCAGCACATCAAAAAGCTTATCCACCATGATCAAGTGGGCTTCATCCCTGGGATGCAAGGCTGGTTCAACATATGCAAATCAATAAATGTAATCCAGCATATAAACAGAACCAAAGACAAAAACCACATGATTATCTCAATAGATGCAGAAAAGACCTTGACAAAATTCAACAACCCTTCATGCTAAAAACTCTCAATAAATTAGGTATTGATGGGACATATCTCAAAATAATAAGAGCTATCTATGACAAACCCACAGCCAATATCATACTGAATGGGCAAAAACTGGAAGCATTCCCTTTGAAAACTGGTACAAGACAGGGATGCCCTCTCTCACCACTCCTATTCAACATAATGTTGGAAGTTCTGGCCAGGGCAATTAGGCAGGAGAAGGAAATAATGGGTATCCAATTAGGAAAAGAGGAAGTCAAATTGTCCCTGTTTGCAGACGACATGATTGTATATCTAGAAAACCCCATTGTCTCAGCTCAAAATCTCCTTAAGCTGATAAGAAACTTCAGCAAAGTCTCAGGATACAAAATCAATGTACAAAAATCACAAGCATTCTTATACACCAACAACAGACAAACAGCCAAATCATGAGTGAACTCCCATTCACAATTGCTTCAAAGAGAATAAAATATCTAGGAATCCAACTTACAAGGGATGTGAAGGACCTCTTCAAGGAGAACTACAAACCACTGCTCAATGAAATAAAAGAGGATACAAACAAATGGAAGAACATTCCATGCTCATGGGTAGGAAGAATCAATATTGTGAAAATGGCCATACTGCCCAAGGTAATTTACAGATTCAATGACATCCCCATCAAGCTACTAATGACTTTCTTCACAGAATTGGAAAAAACTACTTTAAAGTTCATATGGAACCAAAAAAGAGCCCGCATCGCCAAGTCAATCCTAAGCCAAAAGAACAAAGCTGGAGGCATCACACTACCTGACTTCAAACTATACTACAAGGCTACAGTAACCAAAACAGCATGGTACTGGTACCAAAACAGAGATATAGATCAATGGAACAGAATAGAGCCCTCAGAAATAATGCCACATATCTACAACTATCTGATCTTTGACAAACCTGAGAAAAACAAGCAATGGGGAAAGGATTCCCTATTTAATAAATGGTGCTGGGAAAACTGGCTAGCCATATGTAGAAAGCTGAAACTGGATCCCTTCCTTACACCTTATACAAAAATCAATTCAAGATGGATTAAAGACTTAAACGTTAGACCTAAAACCATAAAAACCCTAGAAGAAAACCTAGGCATTACCATTCAGGACATAGGCATGGGCAAGGACTTCATGTCTAAAACACCAAAAGCAATGGCAACAAAAGCCAAAATTGACAAATGGGATCTAATTAAACTGAAGAGCTTCTGCACAGCAAAAGAAACTACCATCAGAGTGAACAGGCAACCTACAAAATGGGAGAAAATTTTCGCAACCTACTCATCTGACAAAGGGCTAATATCCAGAATCTACAATGAACTCAAACAAATTTACAAGAAAAAAACAAACAACCCCATCAAAAAGTGGGCGAAGGACATGAACAGACACTTCTCAAAAGAAGACATTTATACAGCCAAAAGACACATGAAAAAACGCTCACCATCACTGGCCATCAGAGAAATGCAAATCAAAACCACAATGAGATACCATCTCACACCAGTTAGAATGGCAATCATTCAAAAGTCAGGAAACAACAGGTGCTGGAGAGGATGTGGAGAAATAGGAACACTTTTACACTGTTGGTGGGACTGTAAACTAGTTCAACCGTTGTGGAAGTCAGTGTGGCGATTCCTCAGGGATTTAGAACTAGAAATTCCATTTGACCCAGCCATCCCTTTACTGGGTATATACCCAAAGGACTATAAATCATGCTGCTATAAAGACACATGCACATGTATGTTTATTGCGGCATTATTCACAATAGCAAAGACTTGGAACCAACCCAAATGTCCAACAATGATAGACTGGATTAAGAAAATGTGGCACATATACAGCATGGAATACTATGCAGCCATAAAAAGTGATGAGTTCATGTCCTTTGTAGGGACATGGATGAAATTGGAAATCATCATTCTCAGTAAACCATCACAAGAACAAAAAATCAAACACCACATATTCTCACTCATAGGTGGGAATTGAACAATGGGAACACATGGACACAGGAAAGGGAACATCACACTCTGGGGACTGTTGTGGGGTGGGGGGAGGGGGGAGGGATAGCACTGGGAGATATACCTAATGCTAGATGACAAGTTAGCAGGTGCAGCGCACCAGCATGGCACATGTATACATATGTAAGTAACCTGCACATTGCGCACATGTACCCTAAAACCTAAAGTATAATAAATAAATAAATAAACAAATAAATAAATAAATAAATAAGAAAAAAAAAGACCAAATATAGCAAACCCACAGCTAACATCATGTTTAATGGAGAAAAGCTGAAAGCTTTTTCTCTAAGAACTGGAATAAGACAAGGATGTGTACTCTTGCCAATCTTATTAAATATGCTACTGGAAATCCTATCAAGAGCAATGAGACAAGAGAAAAAATAGACAGCATCTAAACCAAAAAGAAGGAAGTCAAATTGTCCTTTGCAGATGACATAATCCTATCTATAGAAAAACCTAAGAATCCCACCAAAATGTCTTAGATTTAAATTAAATTAAGCGAATTCAGTAAAGTTGCAGAATACAAAATCAACATACAAAAATCAGTAGCATTCCTATACACCAAAAACAAAGTAGCTTAAAATAAATCAAGAAAGCAATTCCACTACCTAGGAAAAAAATCTAATCAATCTCTACAAGGAAAATTATATGAAACAAAATGAAGAGGATAAAAAAAAAGGAAAAACATTCCATGTTCACAGATTGGAAGAAATAATATTGTTAAAATGACCATACTACCCAAAGTGATCTACCAATTCCATGTAATTCCTATCAAATAGAAATGATATTCTTTCATGAAATAGAAAAAAAAATCCTGAAATTTATATGGAACCACAAAACACCCCAAATAGCCAAACCAATCCTGAGCAAAAAGAAAAAAACTCACTGTATCACACTTCCTGACTTCAAATTACACTACACAACTATAGTAACCAAAACAGCATGGTACAGGTATAATAACAGACAGATAGACCAATGGAACACAATAGAGAATCTAGAAATAAATCCATGTATTTACAGCCAACCAATTTTCAACAAAAACACCAAGAACATACACTGGGAAAGTCAGTCTCTTCAATAAATTGTGCTGTGAAAACTGAATATCTACATGCAGAAGAATAAAACTAGGCCCCTATCTCTCACCATATACAAATATTAACTCAAAATTGATTAAAGACTTAAATGTAAGACCCAACACTATGCAACTACTAGAAGACAACACAGGGAAAATGTTTCAGCAACTTACTCTGGGCAAAGATTTTATGGATAATACCTCAAAAGCACAGCCAACAAACGAAAAAATAGACAAATTGGATTACATCAAACTAAAAAGCTTCTGCACAGCAAGAAAACCATCAACAGAATGAACAGAAAACCTGCAGAATGGGAGAAAATCTTTGCAAGCTATTCATTTGGTAAGGTTTTAATATCCAAAATATACAAGGAATTCAACTCAACAGCAAATAATAATAATCTAAGTAAAAAATGGGCAAAGGATCTGAATAAACATTTCTCAAAAAAAGACATACAAATGGACAATAAGTGTATGAAAAAATGCCCAACATCACTAATTATCAGGGAAATTCAAATCAAAACCAAAATGAGACCTCATCTCACCCCAATTAATGTGAGTATTATCAAGAAAACTAAAAATAAATGCTGGCAAAGATGTGGAGAAGGGTAATTCTTATATACTGTTGTTGGTGGGAATGTAAATTAGTACATCCATTATGGAACATGGTGTGGAAGTTCTCATAAAAGCTAGAAATAGAACTACCAAATGATCTAGCAATCCCATTACTTGTATGCAAAAGAAAGAAAATAGGTATGTCCAAGAGACATCTTCACTCCTAGCACTATTTATGTTAGCCAAGATATGGAATCAACCTAAGTGGCCAATCAACAGATAAATAATGAAAATATGGTGTACATATACACGATGGAATACTAGTCAGTCATTAAAAAGTATAAAATCTTGTCATTCATGGCAACATGGATGAGCCTGAAGGATATTTTGTTAAATAAGTCAGGCACAGAAAAATAAATACCACATATTCTCATTCATGTGTGGAAGCTTAAAAAGTTGGCAGTATAGAAGTATAGAGTAGAATATTGGCCGCTAGAGGCTGAGAAGGGGAAGAAGTGGGGTTATAGAGGTTAGTTAATAGATAAAAAATTATAGGATAGGAGGAATAAGTTCTAGTGTTCTATAGCACTGTAGGATGACTCTGGTAGACAATTTATTGCATTTTTCAAATAACTAGAAGAGATAATTTTGAATGTTCTCAATACTAAGAAATGATAAATTTTGAGGTGATAGAAATGCTAATTTTCCTGATTTGATCATTGTACATTGTATACATGTATCAAAATATCACACTGTACACAATAAATATGTACAATTATTATGTGTCAATTTTTAAAATAATTTTAAAATAACTAATATAAATGAATGAGTGAACAAATGAGTGAGGTTCTTAAGCAGACTTTGGTTCCCTTCCCCATGCTTGAGAAGTCCTTTTAGGGCCTTAGGTATGACTTAGTTCTCAGATATAGATAAACTAAACTATGGTATCTAAGCAAATAGAAAGTTCATTTTAGGTTTGGGTCAGGTAAAAAGACATGCAGACATAAAAATTAAGAAGAAAACAAGGTTAGGAGATAGGCTGATGTGAACACTTAGGAAAATGAGTTTAAAAATTTTATTCAAAATTTGTAATTTTGTTTAGCAAAGAAGGGGACTGAGATGTTTGGGTCTTATTATTGACATGAGAGGACAGAATATCATTTAAAGCAAACCTACAGGGTTTTTTTAAGTGCACGTGATAAACTGGCGGTTTAACAATGAAGACAGAAATTTTAATTTAAATATTTTAAATCTTTAAAGATTTTCTTCACCTGGGATTAACAAAAAGGAAAATCTTCCTAGCAGGTTACTGAGAACACCTTACTTCAACTACATATCCCCCCACATCTGTTTTACTTACTCGGAAATTATGTAATACTACATTTAAACAAAAAGTTCCATGTGCAGAAAAAAGACATTGGAAATAATATTGAAATATTAATGTCCATGTATCTATTGGATAAAATTATGTATGACTCCCAAGTATTACCGTCATAGAAGGAAGGGATTTTTCCTTTTACAAATGACCCTTTCCAGGGCTCCCTTCATGTCTCTGTTCCTCAGGCTGTAGATGAAGGGGTTCAGCATGGGGGTCACCACAGTGTACATTACAGCCATGACAGTCTCCTTTAGAGTAGAATTATTAGCCGATGGGCATAAGTAGAGACCAATAACGGTCCCATAGAACAGGGACACCACAGAGAGGTGGGAGCCACAAGTAGAGAAGGCCTTGCAGATACCCTTAGAAGGGACCTTGAGGATGGAGGAGACAATTCGTGCATAGGACCCAAGGATGAGTAGGAATGGGATGACAAGAATGAGCCCTCCCATGATAAATATCACCAATTCATTAGCTCGAGTGTCAGAGCAGGACAGCTTCAGCAGAGCAGACATATCACAGAAAAAGTGGGGGATCACATTGTCTGCACAAAAACACAACCTGGCCATGAGTAAAGTGTGTAACATGGCATGGAAGGTGGTCAGCACCCAGGACAGCGCCACCAGGGAGAGACAGAGCATGGGGCTCATGATGGCGGTGTAGTGCAGGGGGAAGCAGATGGCCACATAGCGGTCATAGGCCATGGCCACCAGGAGGAAGCTCTCTAGATCCGAAAAATACAAGAAGAAGTACATTTGGGTCAGGCAGTCTGCATAGGGGATGGATGGGTCTTGGTTCTGCATGTTCTGCAGCAATTTGGGCATTGTGACCGAGGAAAAGCAGAGGTCAGAGAAGGACAAGTTGCTGAGAAACAAATACATAGGCGTGTGGAGATGGGAGTCCAGTCGAATGAGGACAATGATGAGGAGGTTCCCCAGGAGGGTGGTAACATACATGGCCAAGAACAGGGCATAGCACAGGTTTTGCTGCTCTGGCTGGATGGGCAGGCCCAGGAGCAGGAACTCTGAGATGCTGGTTTGATTTTGTCTCAACATGATCTGTCTCCAGTATCTTTAAGAGAATATAATAGGGTCCCTTAAAACTGTGAATAAAAATAAATATATTCCTATGATACATGGTCAATAGGTGTTCTTCAATCATTGATTTCACCATTATTTTCCCTAACAACAATCTCTATATTCAGAGATTTCTATAATTATTTCTATAATCAGAAATGTGCCACATCACAAAATCCACGCTACTTTTCACACTGATCCGTCTCAATTTTCATAACATGTAGCAAGATTGACTCTTCCTTTCTTTCTAAAACACTCTTATCTATTAGCTTCCGTGCAATCACACTGGTTTCCTGACACATACTGGCCATTCCTTCTTAACAACTGTAAATGGTTTCTTCTCTAACAGTATCTTACATATTGGTGTTTTCTGGGAATTTTTCCTAAATTCTGTTCTAATTCTACAGATCAAGCCCTGAAAGAGTTCACCTGTCCCCGTGACACTGATTACCATCTGAACTTCATGGGTAAACCTATCATCATTAGTACTGTATTACCAGTTGCTTCCTGATTATCTCCCCATGGATCATGACCATCCTCAGCTTCACAGATCCCAGATGAAACTCGTTATCTCACCCTGCCACTCTCCCAATCTGCTCCTCCAGTCTCTCTTACCTCAGTAAAAGGAATCCAGGCTCAAGTCAGAAACCTGGGAGTTTTCTTTCATTCATTTATTTCTCTCAAGATCAACATCTAATCCTAGCAATTCATATAGATTCTGTACTTCATTCTATTTCTAATTCACCCACTGCTTATCCCAATTGCCACAATCTGGATCAGGCTGACGTCTTTTCTTGTCTGGACTATTGGAATAGTCTCTTACTTCATCTCCCTGCTGCTATGCTCACTAGCCTTCAATCCATTCACACTGTGGCATTCTTTTTTTCTTTTTGAGATGGAGTCTCGCTCTGTCACCCAGGCTGGAGTGCAGCGGCGCAATCTCAGCTCACTGCAAGCTCCACCTCCTGGGTTCACGCCATTCTCCTGCCTCAGCCTCCCAAGTAGCTGGGACTACAGGCGCCCGCCACCGCGCCCAGCTAATTTTTTGTATTTTTAGTAGAGAGGGGGTTTCACCGTGGTCTTTATCTCCTGACATCGTGATCCGCCCGCCTCAGCCTCCCAAAGTGCTGGCATCACAGGTGTGAGCCACCGTGCCCAGCCACACACTGTGGCATTCTAAGATAAAAATCTGATCATCATTCTCCTCCTCAGAGTCCTTATGGACTCTCATTATTCTTAACATACAGGCAAAATTCCTTTCAAGGATGCAAATGATGTTTCATTATCTGACCCCTGCCTACCTCCACAGCCTCATCTGGTCCCACAATGACTCTTGCATCATCATTCTCCAGCATTCTCCAGCAATGCTAGACTTAGAAGTCATAATTTCTTGCCTCCAGACGTTCACACTCGCTGTTCCTTCTGTGTAATATCTTCCCTCTGCCTCCTCTCTTTTTTTTAGATAGAGTCTCGCTCAGTCATCCAGGCTGGAATGCAGTGACACGATCTTCGCTCACTGCAAGCTCTGCCTCCCAGCTTCACGCCATTCTCCTGCCTCAGCCTCCCAAGCAGGTGGGACTACAGGCACCTGCCACTACACCCGGCTAATTTTTTTGTATTTTTAGTAGAGACAGGGTTTCACCATGTTAGCCAGGATGGTCTCGATCTCCTGACCTCATGATCCGCCTGCCTCAGCCTCCCAAAGTGCTGGGATTACAGGCGTGAGCCACCATACCCGGCCCCTCTGCCTCCTCTTACTTGGCATACCCCTGCTTCTCCTGCAGGTTTACTACATGTCACTGGCTCAGCTCAATCACCCAGACCAGGTGAGACCTGCTTCTGTGTTTCCACAGCATCCCGTACTTATCCAGCAGCATTCAATGACCTTGATTGCTTGTTTATAGCTGAGTTTCCTACCAAATTGTAAACTCTATACAGATAAGGCCATGACTGCCTTCGTGACTGCACCAACGCCAGCAACTGGGATGGTGCCTGGATATGGCCAATGTTTCACTAGTATTTGTTGGCTGTCCTTCAGGCTGAGACATACACTCCTCCAACTTTATTTTTTATTTTATTTATTTTGAGACAGTTTCACTCTTGTTGCCCAGCATGGAGTGCAATGGCACAATCTCAGCTCACTGCAACCTCTGCCTCCCAGGTTTAAGAAATTCTCCTGCCTCAGCCTCATGAGTAGCTGGGCTCACAGGCAAACGCCACCACACCCGGCTAATTTTTGTATTTTTAGTAGAGACGGGATTTCTCTATGTTGATCAGGCTGGTCTTGGACTCCTGACCTGCGGTGATCCACCCGCCTCAGCCTCCCAAAGTGCTGGGGTTACAGGCGTTAGCCACCGCGCCCGGCCCCTCCAACTTTAAAGCAGCCAACTCCCATTGTAGTTAGAAAAACGACTCCTATTAAATCCTCCCAGAATAAGAATTCACTAGCCTTAACCATTTAGTGCTAGTTTTGACACTTTATTACAAAATTCTGAGATAAACTTCAGACCGATGGAAAATGTTAGACCATCCAACCACACTACTCTTTATTTTAAAAAGACAGCCCATGATGCATGTTGACAGTCATTTTGGTTTTGGTGTTGATGTCTACATGGTTCAGTTATGTTGACATGAAGAAATGTATCTGAAAGTTTGCATAATTTGGGGAGAAAGGGAACGAGGATATCCATCCTTGAGACCTCGCTGTACTTCCTCTCCAGATATCCATACCTCAAAATGCCTCTGAGCTAAGAAAGTTGAAAGGTGTTAGGGCATATGAGAAGTTCCTTCCCTAGAGGGATGTAGCTGAGTCTAACTGCTGGGATCTTCACCCTGCTAATGATGTTTAGTCTAGCCACGTTAACAGTTTTTCACATTTGGACATAATGTGCTAGTATCGTAGTAGGGAAATGGCATCAAGTGAAGTTTCACATGCCTGTTCTCTCAGAAGTTTGCCTGCTTGGGAAATGAGTGGGACCAATCTCTGGTGTCAAGGGTCTTATTAGAAATTCCAAACCAGAGAGACATCACCTGTGAATGCTGCCAGTGATCGGGAATATAAATTTCAGCTGCTCCCTCAATAACGCCTCTCATCTTCTTCACCTGGTAAATCTACAGTTCTCAGTCTGGACTGAATGTAAGAATCACAAAGGTCACTGCTTCTAAAACTTTAATTTCCATACAAACCACCTGGTGGTCGTGTTAAATGCTGATTTTGATTCAGTAGGTCTGGTGTAGGGCCTAATATTCTACATTTTGAAAGTTAAAATTTTACATTTGGTGATGGCAATTCTGCTGTTCTGTGGGCCACACTGAGTAGTAAGGGCATATAATACATTTTGAAAATACACATTACAGCACCATCCCCCAAAAAGTGTAATTAGAATCTCTGCAGGGGGCCTTAAGTAAGCTCCTTAAGTAATTCAAATATATGGCCGAGGGCTTGAAATCCCTGTATTAAATGCCTATCTCATAGAGATGTCATTATGTTGAAATGATACAATCATGAGAGAGGACGTTGCATAGTATTAATGGACACTGTCATTAATAAAAAGATATTAAGTTGTGAACATTAAATCAAAATATTTCTGGAACGTAGAAAAGTCTTGAAAAGCAGAGAGGTGGAGAAAAGGAAAGTTATATCTGAAAAACTATCCTATAGAACATCATACAACTGGGGAGATCAAGACCCTCAGGTTGTAGGGATACTAAGGTACCAGCTTATTCACTCTCCTGCCCAACTTACTCTGTGTCTGAGGTTAACTCCAGGGCCCTGATCCAAAATCCTCCTGCCCTTTATTGGTTGCAACAGCCTTTGTAGAGTCATCACCTGTGTCTGTACCCACCCTTCTAACATCTCTTCTTCTACCTATCCCTGGCCCTAGGGGACTGTGCATCCCAGAGGAGCCCAGATCCTGGGGGAACTCATTAAAAACAAAGTAATTACACAGGACCTCTCTAGAACAAATTATCTTCAGAGTCCTGCAACAGTGACTGATTACAGCTGCTGATCACACCTTACTATACTTTGGGGGATCATGAGAATGTAGAGAAGCTCAGGGATGGGTGTTTAATCATTGCTTGCTTAGGGAATGGAGAGCATGCCTGTGAGATTGGGGCCTACATCTTGAGAAGTGAAGAAAAATGGTTGGAGAAGTCATAGAAGCAAGCAGGGACCAGACTGTAAATGTCCTAAAATATCTTAAGAGTCTAAGAGTTTAGGCTTTATCCTGTAGACAACAACAAGCCATCAGTGGTCTTTGAATAGAGGACCACCAGGGAAAGACATATGCTTTGGAAATATTTCCAGGTGGCAGAATCTCTCACTATAACCCAACTCCCTGTAAATAGGCCCTAGGAGAGAGAAAAATGGTAACCAACAAGGATCAGACTTCCATTACCCAACCATATACAGATATAAAAGACAGGAATAATAGAAAAGATGAACTCTCCTGGATCACATTCAATTATTCCTCAGGCAAATATGGAAAAGTAAATCCATATTTGCAGCCCTTTGAGTTACTTCTAGCTCCTTACCTCTCTAGGAAAACCTTAATAACCAGACACCATCATTATCTCAACCATTCTTCATGTGTCATATTACCTCCTTATACTAGCTTTTCCTTACCCTACAACTGATCACAAGACCACAACTGACATTTACAACTCCTTCTTCCACACCCATTCCATGTTCCCTTTTACATAACTTCAGCTAGATTCAACCCACATTCCTTGTGAGTCTGAATCCTCAGTGTTATTGTTTTTCTTGGGTTGCTATAATAGTGTTCCATTAACTTTTACTAAGTGACATCCCAAAGAATCCCCCGCATATCAGATATGGTCTTCCCTTTCCTCATTATGCAGAGAAACACAATTTTCCATTGTTAACTGGGATTGAAGTACCACAGGCAGCACAGTAAACCCCTTTTTGCCTACTGATTCGAAAACATAAAGAACCAAAATTGCCAAATGGCAGTCTCAACTTTCAGTAGAATGGAACCATGGAAGCACTTCTGGTAAAACATTAAGAATTGTCAGACACTTCTTCCTTAAGAATTGTATCAGACACTTCTTGTTCACCACTTCAAATTCTCTCAGCCATCTTCTCTTATTCCAGCCATGGCTGCAATAACCAATTCTGTGCAGACTTTGACCAGCTTCACATAGATTTGGTCTGACAGTATTACTTCAGGCCTATTCCATCTGCTTCTTGTGTCCTACCGTACGGTTCCTCTGATTCCATGGAGTGGAATATCATGGAAAACCAGCCCAATGCTCATACATACACAACCAGAAAGTGAAAGGGAGTTGTTGCCGTGTCGGTCAACCCTTAAATACAGGTACTGGGAGCTTATGCATATATGCCTTAGTCCCTCCTAGTGGTTGCCAACTCAATAAGCCATCCTAGTAACTGGTCTCCCTTCTTCCCTATTTAACACCCTCTATTCCTTACTTCTTCACATGACATAAAATTCTCAATTAAACTACTCACAAATAAGACTTTTTCTCAGTCTCCACTTTTTGGGTAACCTAGGCTATGACAGAAAGTAAGATCTGTTAATCAACAGAGCCCAAAATTGTGGGAGTAGGGAGCAAAAGTTCTGTGGGTATGTTAGTTGGTCTATTAATGAGGAAGTCAGCTCTGCTACCACTCCTTGATTTCCAGACTCGTGAATCATGGCTATGGGAGAAACATGATGATACACGGGCTCCTGGTTCAAAGCACACCAACCTTTCTGGTACCCCTAATTTTTGTTACTTTGTGAACTGCTTTGTCTCTAGCATTTGCAACAATGCCTGGCACAAAGCAGATTTTCATTAACTATTTGAAGTAATTAAATGAACCGCACAGACTAGCAGTTCCAGAACAATGCTTAATAACAGTAATGACAGTGGGCACACTTGACTTTTTCCTGATAGTGCAAATACCTCTAGTATTTCCCCCTTAAGCCCAATGCTGGCTTTTGAGCTAACTCAGATGTATTATTATCCCATATTAAATAAGCATCATCTATTCCTGTCATAGTGATCATTTTTATCTAGGATGGTTGTGGAATTTTAGCAAATATATCATTTTAATAAAAACATTAAAATTATACTTCAAAAACTCTTTCCACATTTAAAAGAATTCAAATACTTTAATTCAACATGTGAAATACAAGAAAATAGTAGCTATAAAACTATGGAGATAGTAAATTAAGCAATAACAGAAAACTGCTATAATTTATGCTATTTAAACTTCCTTTTATCACTACTTAAGTTTCATTCATCACATTAATATAATACTGCATCTCAACATCTGCAATTTTGACAAATGCCTGGAAAGTTTTTTGTTCAGAAACAGACGCCGGTCTGACAGAAACACATTTGAAAATGTTCTTTTTCTGGTCATAGTTGCCAACACATCTATGAACTCGGCCTCTAATCAGTCTCGGAAGTTCACGATCCTGTTTTTCAAAAAATAAATATCAAAAAAATAGTTATTACTTCATCTGAATTTCAATTTTTTTAATATTTATGTGATCAGCTAAACATGTGTCACCTCAAAATGCTATAATTCCTTCACGTGACTCAGGGCCCCACTGCTAACAAGACAATGATAGTTATTCACATATTGGTGCCCTATAACAGAGGAAAGACCCTCACTTGGTAGGGCTTTTACAAGCTAGCAAGTTGTTGCTTCTTCAAAGACTGAATAATTCCCAGTGTAATGACACATGAAATTACCCACTCTTTTATCAGATTCCCAGAGTTCCACTTTCAGTAGGCAGCAGACTGGGTGATTCAAAACAGCTCATCAGATGACAATTAGGATAGCTGGATGAAATGTTTTCTTAAAAATCTCCTCGTAAGCATCAGAGAGATATTAAGACAGTGAGGAATTACAGAGACCCCCCCACCCCCCGTCTAGGATAGTATGGGAGTCTCGGATGAAACCTGATTTGGGGGGTGCTTTCTCCCTGAGATGTCTGCAAATTACAGAAAGGCATCTGAGAGTCTAAGAAACTGAGCAGAGATTTCATAGACTTGTATAGGTGGGAAACAAAAAAATGGAATCTTAGGTGTCCAAGGAAAAGAGATTCTAGTAACCACCCCCACTCAGACCTGAAGCTTAAGGTTGGGACCCAAAAGTGTGATGCCTTTAGAGACAAGTAAATCAGAAAAAGATTAGCAATCTCCAAATCCTCTCAATTATGAATAAAATTAAAGCATTCTGAAATTGCTTTCGTTAAATAGTCACAAAAAGCACTAATTATAAGGGGAAAGACTAATGATTGATAAAAGGATTATATGAAAATGAAAAACTTCTGTTTATCAAAAGCCATCATTAAGTGGGAAAAAGCAAACCATGGATATGAGAAAATATTTGCAATGCACGTAATGGACAGAAAACTGATTCCCAGAATAGTTTTTTTTTTAAATTCCTAGAATCAGTAAGAAAAAGACAAATAAGAGAAGAAAACAGCAAGATGCCTGAACAGACTTTACAAAAAAGATATCCAAATAGCATATGAAAAGGTACTCAACCTAATTACTTACCAGGGAATTGTAAAGAAATGAGATAACACTAAATTTACTCACCAGAATGGTTATAATAAAAAAGACTGACAATACTAAGTGTTGGTAAGAATGCAGAGCAACCACAACTCTCCTACATTGCCTGTGAGTACTTAAATTGACACGATCCTTTGAAAAATTCTTTGGCAATAACTACTGTATTTGAATATACACGTGCTCTATGACCCAGCAATTTTACTTCTGAGTATATATCAAACAGAAATACATGCAAATGTGTAAGAGACATAGATAAGAATGTTCATAAAACATTACGCATAACAGCAAAAAATCCAGAAACCCAAATGCCCATCAACAGTGAAATAGAAAACTGTAGCACATTCATGCAACACAATATTATACACAGCAATATAAATGAGTGAGCTACAGCTACACATAACAACATAGATGAATCTTACAAACATTTTGTCAAATAAAGTAAATCACATATTTAAAATGACATAATGTATGATACTATTTTTATAAAATTCAAAAACAGGCAGAATTAATTGATGACATTAAAAGTCAGGCTAGTGGTTACCTGTAAGTAGAAGACAAGAGGTAGTGAATGGGAAGAAGCACAAAGGGCTTTGGGGGGTGATGGCAATGTTCTATTTCTTAACCTGGATGGCATTCACTTTGTGATACTTCATAGAACTGTACAATTATGATTTTTACACTTTTCTGTACATGTTATACTTCAATAACAAAGTTTTTTTAAAAAACTTCAGACTAGATAAAAATAATACACATTCAAGATATTACAGGAATTGACAATTATTTATTGATCACCTACTAGGTGTCATGCACTGTATATTCATGTTTCATCATTTAATCCCCTTAACAACCTTTCAAAGTAGGAATTTGTCTCCCCATTTTATAGATTTTTAAAAAAATCTGAAGTTCAAGTAATTTAAGCAGTGTTCTTAAGTCATAAAACTAGAAAATGTTGGAGTAAATGCTGGAATCCAAGTCTGATTTCAGAATTGAGACCAATGTCAGAATTAAGGTCAAACTTTTACAAAGTTTATGTAGCTCTTACACAGCCTCAATGTGTGTAGGTCTATAGCCTCCTCTGCAATCTCCAGACTTCTTTGTCACCAAGCCTCTTCCTTATATCCCAGCCCACTATGCTTTCCCCCAATTTCAGAACCACTACCCTTACCCCTATCAGTTCCTAACTCTTCACTTTGGTAATTTTAACTACTTTCAGTTCCCTGAACAAGTGAAGCTCTCTCTTAGCTTCAAGTCTTTGCATATGCTGCTCCCTCACCTTAGACTATATCCTCCCCAACACATTTTGGCTTAGTTGATTCTTATTAGTCCTTAAAGATCTAGGATAAGTTACTACCTTCTTTGAAAATCTTTCCCTGATCTGCCCCTTCCTTCTTACTTACTTCTCTAGCACACTGCACATACCTAGCTCCACCATGCCATTCACCATACCACAGTGTAACATTTCTGTACCATTCTGCCTGGGATTACAAACTCTTTGAGAGAAAGAGCCATTTGCCATTTATATTCCACTTTATATCCCTCACACCCAGCACAGTACCTGGCACATAGTAGGCTCCCTATATTATACAAATAAACAACTTTCATATCAGAACTAAAACCAAACAACGTGTTAAAAGTACTAAATTGTTAACAGAATTTATATTTCAACTGGAATTATAGCCTGCATGTTTATACTATGTTGACATAGGCTTTGCGAAGAATACTTTAAAAATACTCACGATTTCATAAAAGACACAAGGCAGAGTATTTTTCCCATCCCTCATAAGAAAACTCTTCGAATAATATGGGCCAGGTGTAACAGCTGAATCAAGAACAGCTAAGCAATATTGAAATGGGGGAAAAATAAATGTTGGTAAACTGCAAATAAAATTTAACAAAGAGAAGCTGATGTTTAAATAACTATCCATATCAACCTCCCATAGTTCTATTTATACAGTAATAAAGAAGACATTTTAAGAGAAGATATTTATCAGGCAGTTTCATAGGTAGGAAAACAAAACTTCTGACTCTCTCCAACTTAGGAACAGATTATATGCCAAGCTCATATAATTGACAATAAATGGCCATCTGAAACTTTTTCCTTAGAATGTGTAGTACAGAGTGGTTAAATCCCCAGAACAGTCTACAACATTATAACAATAAAATGCACATGTGTAACAAAGAAGCATCATAATTTAATGAAAAAAGAAACATTGAGTTAGAATCAGGAGTCATGCATTCAAGTCCCAGGTACTTCAACTTACTAATATTTTGTGACTTTGAGCAAACTGCGTTTTAAATTTATTTTTATTATATACATTTAAGGTATACAACATATTTTCATATATATACAACATATTTTCATATACATATATATAGTGAAATCATTTCTACAGTGAGCAAGTTAACATACCCATCACCTTCCATAGTTATTCCTTTTTGTGTGTGGTAAGAGCACCTACAATCTACTCTTACCAAAATTTTAATATACAATACAATAATATTAACTATAGACCTCCTCTGTGCATTAAGTCTCTAGACTTATTCATCCAACATAATTGCAAGTTTGTACCCTTTGACCTACATCTCCCTATTCCCTCCTCCTTGAGTAAATTGTTTAACCACTTTCAAATCTGTTTCTTCACCTATAAAATGCAAATTGTAATTCATGTTTATCTCAGAAACTATTATGAAGTGACAGCATTATTCATTTATTTAATAACCATCTACTCGGTACTGGTAGTGGGCATTTGTTATTTTGAGGCTGGCCGCCATTTCTGCTAAAAAGACCCAGATTATCCTTCAGGAAAATTCCATTTTTAGCCATATTATTTGGATAGGATTTGTCCCCACCCCCAGATCCAGGAGTGAACTGTGACTGACTTAATCCAATCAGCATATTTTATTACGCAACTACGTAGTTCAGAGTTTCTGCAATGGGCATGTTACCAAGTCAGAAATGGTTTTTTGCAAAGACTCATTGGTTAGTTTCTAGGAAAAAGCAATCAGAAGAAAAATCTAAGAATATGACGGTATGGTATAAGAATGTATAGTCTACAGAAATTTAATAATCAACTTGCTACCATAAGGGGAGAGTCAGAAGCTTCTGGAGAGACTATAGTGTGCAGCCTTAAGATGAAGCCAACATTATGACTGGCCAGAAGGATGAAGAGAAATCACTGTGCCATCTCTTGAGCAGCTAGATCAAGCTTTGCCTGAAGTCAGAAACCTAGCCACTTTTCAGTGCGTGAATAATTCTCTATGCAACACAATATTATACATAGGAATATAAATGAGTATTTAAAATCCACTAAAGTTGTTTTTTTTTGGGGGGTGGTGCTTGCAACTGAAAGGTACTTCCAATATGCTGTGCAGTGTGCTAGACACTAAAGTGTAGTAAAATGAAGTATCTACCTTTGATAAGTTTAGAGTCTAGCCTAGGAACTCAGGATTATAATAGCACTATGAAAGCTAACCATCACATATAAAAGCACGGACCCCCTTCATTTCTTGATAAGAATGTCTATTGGTGTTTATAATGAGTATTGTGATATTCTTAAAAGGATTATTCTGGAATGAACCTGAACAATTCACCAAAGAGAACCTGGGGAAATGAATGGAATTAGCATGTCCTTTTAATAGGCTCAGGTTATTTTTAATATTTATATTCTGTAAATGAGGTGAGAGCCAAAGGCATCCTTCACACAGGAAAAAGCAACTTAGTGGAAGTCCAACAGGGGCTAAGATCTTTGAAATAAGATGCTCTACCTCTGACAGTATTCTAGCTCTGACAGGAAACTGACATGAAATAGAATACCATCTGCTATTGCAGTTACGTGGCTACTGGTAAGAACTGAACAATGTAAGAGCTAAGTCAAGCTTCAACAGAGTAGTAACAGCCATGCCAACGAGCTAAGAGATATGCTTCAAGCAACATGAGTAGGACTTGATAAAGAATCCCTGAAGTATATGGGAGTTCCAGAGGCCAGAGGCATGGAAACCTCCAAAAAGCCAAAAATGAAAACTGAACAAAATCAGCCCAGCCAACACCTTGATTTTAGCACTGTGATACCCTGAGTATAGAACGCAGTCAAGCCCACATGGACTTCTGATCTACAAAACTTGAGTTAAGAAGTGGGTGTGGTTTTTAGCTGCTAAGTTTCCATTACCTTGTTACGTAGCAATTGAAAATGAATACAGTGTGCTTTACTCAAAGTCTGAGTCTCTATTGAATCCAATGTCACTTTATATAATAAAGCTTTTTCCTTAATGGTAACAAGAGAGAAACTGGAATCATTTTTAGGTGAAAGTTAAACATATGAAATGAGTGCACTGATAGAAATCTACATCTATATATACACACATTTATATTTACATTTATATATATATATATAACAGGACAAAAGGAAAAGGAGGTGGTTCTATCAGTCTCCTATTGCTGCTTACAAATTACCACAAACTTAGTGGTTGGCTTAAAACAACACAAAAGCATTATCTTAATAGTTACGGAGGTCAGAAGTCTTATAACGAGTCATCAAAGCTGTGTTCCTTTTGGAGGCTCTAGAGTAGAATCTATTTCCTTAATTTTTCCAATTTCTCAAAGATGCCTGCATTCTTTGGCTCATGGCCCCTTCCTCCATCTTCAAAGCCAGCAAGGTAGCATCTTTCAATGCTTTCCTTGTATAAGGGACCCTTGTGATTACATTGAACCCACCCGAATAATACAAGATAATCTTCCCATTTCAAGATCCCTAACTTAATTACATCTGCAAAGTCTCTTTTGCCATATAAGGTAGCATTCACAGGTTTTGGTAATTAGAATGTAGACATTTTTAGGGAGCATTATTCTATCCACCACAGGGACTATTATTAAAACTTCAGTTCTTTGAATATACTTTAGGGAGTAGCAAAAATCAGACTGTTTTATTTGGAAGAAAAAGGACTAATCAGACATTAAATCCTGTTCTCCAAAGAGTATTACTGAAGTATTTTTGAAGTATTTTACCTACCTAATACTTCAAAAAGAAGTACAGTTTTCTGTGCATGTTCACGCCAATACTTCATGCTTTCAATAACTGCAGAAATAATTCTTAAAGAACTAGCTTTTTCCTTAAACTGTAACTGAAATAATGAGGTTTCCTTTTGAAAAAATAAGAAACATAGTATTAGAAAAATATTTTTTTTCATCATACTCGCTTACCTTCTATGTAAAAATTCTAAGTCCTTACAATGGACAAGTGTGTAAAAAGAACTACTGAAAATTTTAGTATAGTTACTTCCCTAAAATAAGACCATCAATACTGTATTACAGATGGAGAAACCAGGGTGTGCTTAGAGACAATTAATCAAGAGGAGAATTATTTATATAGGTATTCACTCACTCATTCATTCATTGAATATTTTAAAGCATCATATGCCAGATCCTGTGACAAATACAGGTAAGGCCATTCCTTTCCCTAGTGCACTCACACTCTAGGGGACTCTGGGGAAGGAGCCAGACACATTCATTCATTCATTCGTTTCAAAAGTGTTTACTGGGCACCTACTACATGCCAAACATAGCTATTAAGGAAACATTCATGGACAAAACAGTCAAGATATCTGTTCTCGAAGATTTTATAGTCTAGTGGAGGATTTATAAAATAAATAAACATATAACAGAATGTCAGGAAATGTACTTTTTTTTAGGAAAAAACACACAAGGTAAATGGAAAGAGAGAGAGATGGGGGTTATTATTTTAAGTGGGTTGTTGAATGAGGACAGTGGGAACAGCAAGTATAAAAGCTCTGAGATGGAAACGTTCTTAGCATTTTTGAAGATTAACTAAGAATACAGTGTGTTAAGATACTAATTTTCAAAGGCAGGGGGACACTTTCCTTTGTGAGGGTGAGGGTTGTGAAGAACATATGATGGGACTTTTTTTCAAAATACAGGTAGTTTCTTCCCTCTTCCCCCTCTTAATCGATTCTAATATGCCTCCTCTTGATGATTACGGCCACAGTAAACCGCTGTTACTAAGGTGATTATGTCATATAATTCTTGAGTACAAGGAAACATAAGATTGAGAACCACTGTGAAACATGCTTTATTAATCTTATTTACAACAAAAAACAAAACATGCAAAAACAAATTTTACCCCAATGGCTTTTGGAAAAGATTGCTTTTTCAGACATATGGGCAGAACAAAAACTAACAACTGTAAGAAGTTGTTACCATTCCTAGGCTGAAAGGGCAAGAGGAGAAAATGAAAGTATCAAGCCCAGGAAAGCTATACTCGTGAAGGGGCTACGTCATGCAGTGACACAGCTACTGCTGGTGATTTAACATTTAAGACAGGAGAAAGTGAGAAAACCCAACGTTTCCTCCCACCCTGTGATGTCGTACCAGTGACTCCTACTGGCTGACCTCTAGCAAAAGCCAGCAAGCAAACAATCTCAGGATGATGCACTACGCAGGATAGTTCAGCCTTCCTCTAGCAAAAGCCAGCAAGCAAACAATCTCAGGATGATGCACTACGCAGGACAGTTCAGCCTTCCTCTAGCAAAAGCCAGCAAGCAAACAATCTCAGGATGATGCACTACGCAGGACAGTTCAGCCTTCCTCTAGCAAAAGCCAGCAAGCAAACAATCTCAGGATGATGCACTACGCAGGACAGTTCAGCCTTCCAGAACACAGAGAAGGGCAGGTGAAGAATCAAGCGGGCCAAGGGGCCAGGGAGCAGAAATGAGGAATAACCAGCACACATAACATATAAATAACATTTACAAAGAACAATTAGAGCACTGAGCGTAGAGAGGAAGTACAGGTGAGATACAGTTATAGGGAAGAATATAAACCAAAGCACACAGTGTATGCTATGTTTAGAGAATTGTGACGAGTCTGAAGTGGCTAGAGCATTAGACAATTAGTAGACTATGAAATATGAGGCTACAAAGGTAGACTAGGACAAGATCATAAAGCAAAGGTCATAATAAGTTGATCATAAAGAAAACTATGGCCTGCAGTGCAAATCTAACCTGCTATCTGTTTGTGTAAAGATTTGTTGGAGGAGAGCCGTGCCCATTCATTTATGTATTGCTTATGGCTGCTTCCAAGCTACAGTGGCAGAGTTGAGTAGTATTGTTGAGTAGCTGCAACAGAGACAGTATGGCCCATAAAGCCAAAAATACTGTCTGGCCCTTTAAGGAAAATGTTTGCTGACCTCTGTTGAAAAATACTTAGAATGACATATGAAGAGCCTGGATAAATTCATCAACAATGGATAAACTGTCATTATCTTTAAAATGAGTGTAAAGTGAAAGTCAGAATCCAGTAGAAAACTCTAAAGTTTGAAAGGAAAAGGAGCAGCCATTCATACCCTCTAAGAAAATATTTTGGAAACTAACATTCATCCACTTCAATAGAACTGAATATTTATGCTAATCAAGTAATGTATGTCATGGAATTTATTTCAGGTGCTCTTATCTCTGTAGTTTTCTAAATATTTACCTCACATTTTTAAAAATGTAAATAAGTCATTAATTTGTATTTAAATATTTACCTTCAGAGTGTTGTCTTCTGGAATATCATCCAACATTTGTTTCTTATATTGATTTTGTTGAAAATTGGGCTTAAGTGTCTGTAGTGCACTGTTTTTGTCTAGCCCTCTCATTGTGGAGCCAGATATTTTTGATGAATGTGTTTGTCTGAGTAGCTCAGTTTCTTTGTTGTGAGATAAGTTAGAAGGTTCAGGTATTCTTAATTGTTTTTGTTGTTGAGCTCCCGAACTCATTGGACAAGAATTTTTTCCATCATTTGCCACGAAGTTTGTTCGTTTACATTGAGGCTTAAAATCATTTTTATTCCAAGTTTTCAAGCTGGTATTTTTGTTACCATCTCTGTAGCTGTAATAGTGCAAAAAAAAAAAAGCATTTGTTTCTATATGGTTTCTTAATTACAAAAAAAATTAATAATGAAAAATTCATTTATATGGCAATTTATGATTTAGAAAGCACTTTATAACTAACTACTGAGAAATTCCAAATACATCACAACAACCCTACAATGTTGTATTACCTCTCTTTCCAGATGAGAAGACTGATCCTTAATGAGGAATTAACTTGTCCAAAGTCATACAGGAAATTACTCACAAGTCTAGAACCCAGGAAATACAAGATCTCCCAACTCAGAGTCTAGTACTACAAAGTATATTTTTAAATGATAGCATTCTTCATATGATAGTAGTTGTATCCAAGTGGTAAGACTTTGAGGGCATTTGCATGCTTCTTTATATATTCAATTTTAAAATTTTCTACAAAGTAAAATTTTAAGAAGTTAAACTGTGGCTTAGCAATGATTTTAAATCACAAGGAGAATACATATAAGCAGGATAGATAGCTATCAATATTTGATTAGAAATTTTGTGGTTTTACTGCATAGCTTAAAAGCCCTATAATGTATTTGGTACAGCATTTGTCAGCAACATTAAGTGTGTTATATCAGCTGACCAGAACATTATACTAGATGCTAATGAGGCCAAAATCAAAGGCATAATTTCTGAGCAACCTAGTTAAGAGTTCCACAGGAAACAAAACTAGTCCAAGTCACAAATTATTTATTTATTTTTCTCGGAGACAGGGTCTCGCTCTGTCACCCAGGCTGGAATGTAATGGCAAGAACACAGCTCACTCTAGCATCAATCTCCCAGGCTCAAGCGATCCTCCCACCTCAGCCTCCTGAGTAGCTGTAACTACAGGTGAGTGCCACTATGCCCAGCTAATTTTTGTTATTTTTTGTAGGGACAGGGTTTCACCATGTTGCCCAAGCTGGCCACAAACTCCTGGGCTCAAGTGATCCACCTCCTTGGCCTCCCAAAGTGTTGGGACTAGAGGCATAAGCCACCATTCCCAGCCCACAAATTCTTAATTCTCAGTAATTTTACTGGAAATACCACAAGTATCACAAGAGGGCAACCAATACAACTCATCCCTTACTTAGGTAAATAATCCAAAAAGAGGTCTAGGTACACTACTGACCAGGAACAAATCCAAGTTTTATGAGGCCTGAAGCTTGTATAATTTGGGGAACACCGTTAATTGGGTACAAAGTTAGTATAAAATAATGAGAAAAGAAAGCACAATTACAACAATTTAAGTTATAAACACCACAAACATCACGATACCCAGAAAACAAATATTAGAATTATTATAAATTAACTGCCTGATACTCCTTTATAGAAATTTTTTCCTACACTGATCACTTCTTCATACGACAATAATTTTGTAATTTTTTTGGACTCAGGCCAGTCTCAAACCCATGGGCACAAGTGATTCTCCCGCCTCAATCTCCAGAGTAGCTGGCACTACAGGTATGTACCATCACATGCAACAATTTTGTAACTTTATTTTCAATAAAGAGAACAGAAACACAATTTTGTCTTTCCTCTCTCTCATGGTTATAGAAATTACTTTTATTATTCATAGTCTAGAAAAATTTATTTCAGCTTTACAACTCTCTATTGGTAACAGCACATTTGTAGTAATGCCAAAGATCACTGATCACAGAACATCATTAACAGATATAATAATAATGAAAAAGTTTGAAATATTGCAAGAAGTACCAAAATGTGACATAGAAACATGCAGTGAGCACATGCTGTCAGAAAAATGGCACCAATCGACTTGCTCAGTGCAGGGTTACCACGAACCTTCGACTTGTAAAGAATGCAGTATCTGTGAAGTGCAATAAAGCAAAGTGCAACATAATAAGGTATGCCTATATGAGGAGTGGCTGAGTGGATTAAAGATCCAACTGTATGCTGTCTACAATGAACTCAGTTTGGATTCAAAGACACATAAAAGCTGAGAATAAAGGGATGAAAAAAGATATTCCATGCAAACGGCAACCAAAAGAAAACAGGGGTGGCTAAGTTTATGTCAGACAAAATAGACTTTAAGTTAAAAGTTGTCTCTAAAGACAAAGAAGGTCATTATATAATGATAAATGGGTAAATTCAATAGGAAGATATAAAAATTGTGAATATATATACATCCAATATCAGAGCACGTAAATATATAAAGCAAATATTGACAAATCTAAAAGGAAAAATTGACAGCAACGTAATAAAAAAAAGAAAGCTCGATACTCCACTTTTAATAATAGATAAATCATCCAGACAGAAAAATCAATAAACAGTGAACTTGAACACCACTATGGATCAAATGGACCCAAAAGACATATATAGAATTTGCCAACCAACAGAAGACTACACATTCTTCTCAAGCACAGATGGAACTTTCTCAAGGATAACTCACATGTTGGGTCACAAAATCAGACTTAACAAATTTAAGAAGATCAAAATCATACCAAGTATCTTTTCTGACCATAATGGTATAAAACTAGAAATCAATAACAGCTAGAAAATGGAAAAATTCGCCAGGCATGGGGGCTTATGTCTGTAATCCCAGTACTTTGGGAGGCCGAGGCGGGCGGATCACAAGGCCAAGAGATCGAGACTGTCCTGGCTAACATGGTGAAACCCCGTCTCTACTAAAAATACAAAAATTAGCTGGGTGTGGTGGCATGCACCTGTAGTCCCAGCTACTTGGGAGGCTGAGGCAGAAGAATCACTTGAACCTGGGAGGCGGAGGTTGCAGTGAGCCGAGGTTGCACCACTGCACTCCAGCCTGGGCGACAGAGACTCCGTCGCAATTAAAAAAAAAAAAATGAAAATGAAAAAATTCACAAATACAACAACACACTCTTGAACAATTATTGATCAAAGAGGGAATTAAAAAAGAAAATCTTAAAATTATCTTGAGACAGAAACAAAACATAACATACCAAAACTTATGAGAAAGCAAAAGCAGTACTAAGGGGAGTTTATAGCAATGAATGCCTAAGTGGAAATAAAAAGATCTCAAATAAGCATCCTAACTTCACACTTACAGGAATTAGAAAAAGAATAACAAACTAAGCCCAAAATAAGCATATAAAGGCAATAATAGGACTAGAGTAGAAATAAATAAAATAGAGAATAAAAAAAAAAAAAAAAAAGCAAAACTGGGACCAGGCAAGGTGGCTCACACCTGTAATCCCAGCACTTTGGGAGGCCGAGGCAGGCGGATCACAAGGCCAAGAGATCGAGACCATCCTGGCCAACATGGTGAAACCCCGTCTCTACTAAAAATATAAAAATTAGCTGGGCATGGTGGGGCAGGCCTGTAGTCCCAGCTACTCGGGAGGCTGAGACAGGAGAATTGCTTGAACCCGAGAGCAGAGGTTGCAGTGAGCCGAGATCGTGCCACTGCACTCCAGCCTGGCAACAGAGTGAGACTCTGTCTCAAAAAGAAAAAAAAAGAAAAACTAAGAGCTTATTTTTTTGAAAAGATAAAGTCGACAGCCCCTTACATAGACTAAAAAAAGAAAAAAGAAGATTTAAATAAATGAAAGAGGAGACATACAATGGATTTCTCAGAAATAAAAAAGATCATAAGGGACTATTATGAACATTATATGACAACAAATTGGATAACACAGAAGAAATGGATAAATACCTAGAAACAAGCAACTTACCAAGATTGAATCAAGAAGAGGTACAAAGCCTAAACAGACCAATAATAAGGAGATTAAAGAAGTAATCAAAAACCTCTCAACAAAGAAAAGCCCAGGACCAGATGACTTCACAGTGAATTCTATCAAACATTCAAAGACAAATTAATACCAATCTTTCTTAAATTCTTTCATAAAACAAGAGGGAATTCCACTTCCAAATTCATTTTATGAGACTAGCATCACTCTGATATCAAAATCAAACAAAGACACTGCTAGAAAACTACAGGCCAATATCACTAAAGAACATAGATGCAAAAATCCTCAATAAATACTAGCAAGGCAAATTCAACAGCACATCAAAAAAATTACCTGTCGAGTACTCTGCTCACTTCATGGGTGAGGTGACAGGATCCATACTTCAAACCTTAGCATCACACAATATTCCCATGTAAACAAATCTGCACATGTACCCCCTATATTTAAAGTGAAAGTTGAAATATTTTTTAAAAAAATTATACACCATGATTAACTGGGATTTATTTCTGGGATGCAAGGTTGGCTTAACATACGCAAATCAATCAATGTTATACACCACAGTAGCAGAATTAAAGATAAAAATAGATGCAGAAAAAGCATCTGACAAAGTTCAACATCCATTCAGTTTACTCTAAAAAAAATAAGTATAGAAGGAACATACTCCAACACAATAAAGGTCATTTGCAAAATTCCCACAGCTAACATCACAATGGGGGAAAACTGAAAGTTTTTTTCAAAGATCCAGTACGACACAAGGATGCCCACTCTTACCACTTCTATTCAAACATAGTTACAGGCTGGGCATTCTAAATCTGAAAATCCAAAACTCGAAATGCTCCAATATTTGAAACTTTTTGAGCAACAACATGATGCTCAACGGAAATGCTCACTGAAGCATTTCAGATTTTGAATTTTCAAATTTAGGATACTCAACTGGCAGGTATTCTGCAAATATTCCAAACTCCAAAAAAATCTGAAACATTTCTGATCCCAAATATTTCAGATAAGGAATACTCAACTAGTCTTGGAAGTCCTAGCCAATCAATTAGCCAAGAAAAGGAAATAAAAGGAACGCAAATTGGAAAGGATGAAGTAAATGTCTCTGTTTGCAGATGACATGATCTTGTATGTAGAAAACCCTAAAAACTCCATTGAGAAACTGTTAGAACTAAAAAATGAATTCAATAAAGTTGCAGGATACAAAATCAACATACAAAAATCAGGAGCATTTCTTTACATCAACAACAGACATCTCAAAAGGAAACCACAAGAATGATCCCATTTACAATAACACCAAAAAGAATAAAATACTTAGGAATAAATGACCAAGATGGAGAAAGGTCTATACACTAAAAAGTATAAAACACTGATTAAAAAAAAACACTGAAGACAAAATAAATGAAAAATCCTGTGTCATGGATTTGAAGAATTTATACTGTTAAATGTCCAAACTACCCAAAGTGATCTACAGACTCAATGCAATCCCTATCAAAATTTCAATGATATTTTTCACAGAAATAGAAAAAACAATCCTAAATTCATATGGAACCACAAAAGACTCTGAATAGCCAAAACAATCTTGAGAAAGAACAAAGCTGCAGCCATCACACTTCCTGATTTCAAGTTATACCTAAAAGCTACAGTAATCAAAACAGTATGGTACTGGTATTAAAACAGGCACATAGATCAACAGAACAGAGTAGAGAGCCCAGAAATAAATCCATACATTTACATTTACATTTAATTGATTTTCAACAAAAGTGAGAAGAACACACAATGGGAAAAAAGTCTCTGCCATAAATAGCGTTGGAAAAATTGGATATCCAGGTGCAGAATAATGGAATTGGACCCTTACCTTACACCATATACAAAAATCAACTCAACATGGATTAAAGACTTAAATGTAAGAACTGAAACCATGAAACTCTTAGGAAAAAACGTAGAGAACAAGCTCCTTGACACTGGTCTTGCAAATGACTTTTTTCAATATGACACCAAAAGCACAGTCAACAAAAGCAAAAGTAAATATTGGAGAACTACATCAAACTAAAAAGCTTCTGCACAGTAAAGGAAATAATCAACAGAGTGAAAAGGCAATCTATAGCATGGGAGAAAATTTTGACAAACTATATAACTGATAAGTAGTTAATATCCAAAATATTTAAGGAATTCACAGAACTCAGTAACAAAAAACAACACAATTTAAAGATGAGCAAAGAACCTAAATAGACATTTTCCTAAAGAAGACACACAGATGGCCAATAGGTATATAAAAAGGTGCTCAACATCACTAATCATCAGGAAAATGCAAATCAAAACTACAATGATATATTATCAATTCACACTTGTTAGGATAGCTGTCATCAAAAATTCCAAAGATAACAAGTGTTGGCGGGGGTGCAGAAAAAAGGCAATCCTTGTACACTCTTGGTGGAAATGTAACTTGGTACAACCATTATGAAAAACAGTATGGAAGTTCCTCAAAAAATTAAAAACAGAACTACTATATAATCTAACAATTCCACTTCTGGATATATATCCAAAGGAAATGAAATTAGTATCTCAAAGACATATCTGCATTTCCAGATTCATTGCAGTATTACTCACAATAGCCAAGAGGGCCAGGCACGGTGGCTCACACCTGTAATCCCAGCACTTTGGGAGGCTGAGGCAGGCGGATCACATGAGGTCAGGAGTTCAAGACCAGCCTGGCCAACATGGTGAAACCCCATCTCTACTAAAATATGAAATTAGCCAGGCATAGTGGTGCATGCCTATAATCCCAGCTACTCAAGAGGCTGAGGCAGGAGAATCACTTGATCCCAGGAGGCGGAGGTTGCAGTGAGCCAAGACCACACCATTGCACTCACATTGTCTTGTCGCCATTGCCTGGGCAACAAGAGCGAAACTTCGCCAAAAAAAAAAAAAAAATCCAAGATACGTAAACAACGTAAGTGACAGATAAATGGACTAACAAATGCATCATAAAGAGATAATGGAATACTATTCAGACATTAAAAACAAGTAAATCCTGCCATTTTTGACAACATGGATGAACCTAGAGGATGTTATGCTAAGTGAAATAAGTCAGACACAGAAAGAAAAATACTATATGTGCTTACTTATATGTGGGATCTTTACAAATCAAACTCATAGAAGCAGAGAGTAGAATAGTAGTTACCAGGGGTGAAGAGGTGGGAGAAATAAGGTGATGTCAGTCAAAGGGTACAAACTTTTAGTTACACAGAATGAGTAAATTCCAGAGATCTAATGTAGAGCATGAGGACTATAGTTAATAATACTGTGTTATACAGATGAAAATCACTTAGAAGGTAGATCTTAAGTGTTCTCACCACAAGAAAAAATGGTAATTATGTGAAGAGATGGATATGTTAATTAGCTTGACTGAAATCAGGTCACTATGTATATGCATATTAAAATATCAGGTTGTACACCTTAAATATATATAATTTTTTTTAAAAAAATACTTTTTTTGAAACAGGATCTCACTTTGTCACCCAGGCTAGAGTGCAGTGGCAGGATCTCAGCTCACTGCAACCTCCACCTCCCAGGTTCCAGTGATTCTCCTGCCTCAGCCTCCCAAGTAGCTGGGATTACAGGCATGCGCCACCACGCCTGGCTAATTTTTGTATTTTTTTGGTAGAGACAGGGTTTCCCCATGTTGGCCAGGCTGGTCTCAAACTCCTGACCTCAAGTGATCCGCCTGCCTCCGCCTCCCAAAGTGCCGGGATTACAGGTGTGAGCCACTGCATCTGGCCCTAATTAAATTTTTTTTAAGATAACAATAGAAATACAATATTCAACCGCAGTCAGAACCGTTAACAAGGATGAGATTGTCAAGAGAGTGTTCCAGAGGCAAATAGAGTCCAAAAGGAAATATTCCTCATATCTTTGGCCATCCTGAGCAAATTGAAGGAGATCTAAAAGTTTAAAAATTTAGTTATATGGATATTGGGGGCTTGCCACCTCCTTTTATGAATTACTGACTTAAGCTATATACTATTTTATATTATTAAACTTTTATAATAGATCTGTGTAACAAGAATGGTTGAAAGACACGATGTGTAATAAGAAAATTCTGGGTGAATCAGAGCAATAGGCATTCTAAGTATTCCACATACAAGCACGTTAGATAAATTCATGTATTTGTAAAATCCTTAATCAAGTGTTTTCTTGGTAGTGATAGACAAGACAGCACAAAGTTATATAAATACATCAGAACTGTATGTTTTATCCACAATATATATTGAGTACTGAAGGAACCTTAGATATCATCTAGTTCGATTTTTTTCCCATGGATAAAGACATAAGACTCAAAAAAGGTGAAATGGCTTTTTTCTGTTCAAAAATAAATTAATGATTAACTCTGGATCAGTGCAACTATGAATAATTTTCTTTTTACCTTTTTTCTAGAATTATTCTATTATTTTCATAATGAGAATAGTAAGTTATTTTAGAAAAAAATAATATCCTTATCTTCCCTTAAAATTTATGCATTTATCTGAACCCGTTTGCCAGGCTGTGTTCAGTTCTCAGCTTCTAAAGCCTTCATCTCACCGAGCACAATAGTGTATGCCTGTAATCCCAGCACTTTGGGAGGCTGAGGTGAGGGAATCACTTGAGCCCAGGAGTTCAAGACCAGCCTGGGCAACATAGCAAGGCCTCATCTCTACTAAAAATGTAAAAATTAGCCAGGCATGGTGGTACAAACCTATAGTCAGTCCCACCTACTCAGGTGGCTGAGGTAGGAGGATTGTTTAAGCCCAGGAGTTCAAGGTTGCAATGAGCTATGATCATGCCACTGCACTCCAGCCTGGGCAACACGGCAAGATCCAGTCTCAAAAAAAAAAAGATTAAAAATGTTAAAAGTCCTCATCACCTCAACTCCTCAACTGAGATGTCTTAACTACTAAGTAAGTACAAGCTCAATGTCTCCTCAGAGTCTAAAGCCAATTGTAGGAGCTTTGGCAAACAAGCTCATCCTTACTAATCTTACTAATTGTACATATCCTAATTCTGGTGAATGAAATCTATATTGATAACGTGTCTAATAACACAGTATCTATAAGAATAGGAGTGTACTTTGCTCTTGGAAACTCCATGTCCCAAGAAAGTATAGACTAGGCTGCCAGAAACAATACAGGATGGCCAGTTAAATTTGCATTTCAAATAAGTAACAAATTTTTGGTATGTCCCAAATATTGGCTGTGACACATACTAAAAAATTCCTGATTACCTGAAATTCAAATTTAACTGGGCATCCTTCATTTTTATTTGCTAAATCTGGCAACTGTAGCCTGGACTCCAAACCTGAAGATTAGTCCTTTAATTGGTTCAAAAGATCTTCAGCAGATTACCAACTGCCTGCATGGATTTTTAAATGTTCTCTACTCCTGGATTTCCTGTTGTATTCCAACAGTCTGACAGATCATGTATTAATTCAAATTGTAATATCCAGTACTGGCTGCCTGTCCAGATTACAATCTGTTTACCTAATTATCTGTTTAATGCTTGCCAGAATGGATTTTCTTCTAGCACCTGCAGTTGGAACAATGTCTCTAAGAGCCATGCCAAACCACTGAACAGGCCTAGTTTTAAGGCCTTGTTATGAAGAAACTAATGGACTGGTCCTGGGGAAACTAGCATGAATAATAAAATCAAAACTAATTTTTAAATAAAGATATTATTTCAATGTATTTATTAACAACTATATAAAAAGTTCCCCCGTTTAAAAAAATACAATATCTTTATATAATAAAAATGAGAATAGTATTAACTTCATATGGTTGTTGTAAGGATTATTGAAATAACATATCAAAGCACTTAACAGTGACTGATTTGGTGTTATTTTCCCAGCGCTTTGTTTCTAAAATTATTTCCTTCAATATTGCCATTTATCCAAGTCTACTAAAATCCAACCAAGAAAAATCCATGTTCTTTTTCTATCAATTTTTTCATACTATTTAAACATTAAACTTTGGTCCTTATGGCAAGAACCCTCACCATCTTTTTTACCATCTTCTTCATTTCTTGAGCCCCTACTATTGCAGATGCATATGCATCTCAGCCTCCATTTTTCTTTCTTCTTCCATTCTGTTTACCTTGAAGCTGACTGTCTTGCAGGATAAGACTGAGTACTCTAATTGGTTCTCAATTCCTAAATACAATCAATACTAACATATGATTCCTGTCTATTGTCAATTAAATCATTAATAACCCATAAGCAAAATCATAAAATTCATAGCAATGAATATTGGCAGAAATTTCATTGTCACATTAAGAATCTTTTGAAGCATAATCACTGTGAAATTTACATATTTTTTAAGTTTTTTACATGCATGTTCTCTTAAGTTCTTTCACAAAACATAATTAATACTGCCATAGTTGTTATTTATAGAAATTTCCTAAATGTAATTCTGTCTGAGAAACAAAGAAGTGAAGGAGGAGGGAAGAATGAAGAGGAAGACAGGAAAATGAGAAGGAATAGAAGAAGAAAGAAATTTTAAGTAGACTCACCTCCAACCACCCTGGCTTCTTCCAGTATTTGATTGAATAGAGTTAAAGATAGAATCTTGACTTCTCAGAGGACGAGAAACTGAATGTGGTATTTGCCTTTCAAGGGAATATGTCTTGTTAAATATTAATAGTTTGCTCTCAAATTGAGAAATTAAGATATACATAGAAGAACAAAATCAGTCAGTGACAGACACACATCCAATGGTTTATATTTCTCCACATACCGGGTGTCCACTGTTTTCATTACAGGAGCCAACTCTGGATTCACAGCTTCCCAGGCCCAATCTCAAAAGATATAAGTAACATAGATAAAAGAAAGATAGGTAGTATTTTTCAAAATGATAACTTCATACTTATTTAATTTGGGGGGTTTAAAAGCTTGAAGAAGAAAAAACTTGAATATATGGATTTCTTCAACAGTACTTTGTTGGAAAACCTGTCACAGCCTGCTTTATTAATTTTTATAGATGTCTTTCTTATCCATTGTATTTTAAGCAAAGATAATTTAATCTGTATCTTTTCTACAATCAGTTCTAGTATAGTATCTTTAACTTTGTAACATGAATTTCATCTAACCCAATGTTTATTGAACTTTTAAAATCTCGCCCACAGAAAGAAATACATCATAACTCAGAACATATATATGCATGATATATGTGAGACAGAGAGATAGAGAAAGGAGAAAAAAGAATATAAAACTTCACCATCAAATCTTATCCTTAATATGTGTGATACACTCTGAAAATCTTATCCTTAATACGTGTGATACACTCTGACACAGTCATGTGTCACTTAATGACAGGGACACATTCTAAGAAATGCATTGTTAGGTGAGTTTGTTGTGCAAACAACATAGAGTGTACTTACACAAAGCTGGAGAGTACAGCTTGTACACACCTAGGCTATATGTTACAACCTATTGTTCCTAGGCTACAAACTTGTGCAACATGTTACTGTACTCAATACCATAGGCAATTGTAACATAATAGTATTTGTGTATCTAAACATATCTAAACATAGAAAAGGTACAGTAAAAATATAATATAAAAGATAAAAACCAATACACCTTAAGAGGGCACTTACCATAAATGGAGCTTGCAGGACTGAAAGTTGCTCTAGGTGAGTTAATGATTAAGTGGTGAGTGAATATGAAGGCCTAGGACATTACTGTATACACTACTGTACACTAAACACACCATACATTTAGGCTACATTTATAAAAAAATAATAAACTGTGCTATGACATTATGACAGCTACTATGCTATGTCACTAGGAGATAGAAATGTTTCAGCTCCATTATATTTGTAATGGCACCACCATCACACAGGTGGTGTGATTGACCAAAACATGGTTATGCAGTGCATGGCTGTATTTTCTCTTCTACTCTATTCTCTTCTATTTGTTTTTTCAAAGATCGATTATACCTCAGACTGATTAATGGATCAAGACAAACATTTTTAAAAAACACTGATGTAGTCCTCTCTCTTACCCAACACAGGAAAACTACTATTTCTGACAAATAGTAATCCTGATCCGAGCTTGAAGTACTTCAGGAGGACACACATTTCCTTATGGAGTATCTCAATTTTTCAAGGTTAACATTCATGCTACTTATAAAAATATTTTAAATGACGGAATGTTTTCTAAATGGTGGAGTATGACCAGATAAATGCCCAGTTGTGCATAACCATGTGAATTTATGATTTTTATACACAAAAATTGGAAACATATGAACTTCATACTTAAAATTCTTCAAATATATCTTTTATATATTTTGTTTTCTTTAAACAAAATACAGATTTAGAAGTATGTTAAAGTCTATGGGAGCACACGGGATGAAATTAACATACAAGTATTGCTGTATCAGAGATATTTTTAAATTCTAGCTATATAAGATCCTATTAATGGTTTTTAAAATGTGCCCCCAAAATGTAAATGTATATAACCAGCATGTATCACGTATATTTCAGAATGTCTGCCTGCCCATTCTTCCAGAGGAAAGTAAAAAGTCAACAACAACGATTAAGACCTCCCAGCATCCACCAAACCTCAGCTAACTGGTTCAGAAGTAAGAGGCCTAACCTAAACCTAAGCCAGGATTTCAGTGGCCTTACTTAAAAGATGAGCTGAATCACAAGCTGTCTCTAGGATTTGAATTAAGAGATACAGAGGGCAGTCTACCAGTGACCTCTGAGAACTACAACTAAAAGGTTATGCAAACTCACAGGAAGAGCAACTTAGTTCATGTGCCAGTTGAAGCTATAAAGAAGCCAACTGGATGAAGGTGTGTCTTAGTCCGTTTGGACTACTATAACAAAATACTTTAGAATGGGTTATTTATAAATATGATAAATATATTTCTCAGTTTTGGAGGCTGGGAAATCAAGGCTTCTTACTGTGTCCTCACATGACAGAAGGATGGAAAAGCTCCCTCATACCTTTTATAAAGTCACTAATCTCATTCATGAGGGCTCTGCCCTCATTACTTAATTACCTCCTGAAGGCCCTACATCTTAATACTATCACACCAGCAATTAAGTTTCAACATATAAATTTGGGGGGGATCACATTTGGACCATAAACAGCTAACAAATGAATGAAGGCAAAAATGCCATAAAAAGAGAAAAAGACTACGGCCAGGCACCAGATATTTCCAGGCATCTGCACTTCATAAAATCTATCTTTTTTTCCCATTTTTCCTGTGTTCCCTTGCACACTTATCCCCACTCCTGAGGCAATTCATGTGTTTCCATTCTTTACCACCAAATGTACAGGCTATAATACAATATCCACATGTATTTTGAGAAAGAAAAAATATTTTCTACAGTATATGTTACTACTTTATTAGAACAAAGACTCCAAATCTAAGATACTCCATTTAAATGCTAAGCCACCCTTGTAGATAAGGAAACTTAAACACCTGACCTGGAATGTTCAGAAAGTGCTATGTCATTTCTATATGTGGATAATGGAAAGAAGAAAAAATAAACTTTCTATTTTCATTATAATATAAATTACAATTGTCTATAATCCTAGTTTGTATTTCCTGAAAATTTTTACCTTATTAATTTTCTTACCTGTAGGTAGAGGAGGAAAATCATAATTGTCAGAAGGGGTACTGATACCTGGATCATCTTTAAGTGGATTAGAAGTTAATGGCTGTCTGTTCCTCTTTTTCTGATTGAACAACGGAACAGGCAAACAGCCTAAATTGAATGTACCAATAAATTAGTACATACTAGACAAATAAGCAGATCTAGTTGTAAAATAATTACTGTATATAATAATACACACTTTAAATTTATCTACTTCTATATGCTAATATACTTATAGATTTCTATAACCTTAGATTGATTTTTACATTCTTTTTAAGATCCTGAATAGCCTAATTTGTTTCTTCAAAAACCTTTTCTTATTCTACCCTAACAGTTTTAATTCCTCTCATATGGAAGTAATTCCCATCTCCCCCCTCATTCCCCTTTCCAAATCCACTTTTTGTTTTCCTTATCCCCCTCCTGTGCTTGCCTGTTACCATATCAACTGCAGGGGACCTCTGAAGTTCAACAGAGGTGAGGAAGAACCAAACTCTGAACCATGCTTTGGACAATAGTGGCACACCCTTTTGGGCCTTGGTTCTCAAAGTTTCATTGGACTAAGATTTATCTGGAATTCTAATTAATGTGCAGGTTCCTAGACTCCACTCTCATAGATTTTATTTCAATAGATTTAGCCTGGAACTCAAAACTGCAATTTTAACAAGCACCTCAGGTATCTGTAATTATATATTTTGTGGATCATTTTGAGAATGCCTTAGAGAGTAATAATATCCAGTCCAAATGAGAATAAATACTACTACCAATTCCTCCAGATGGCAGATCTAGGATCTCAATTCAGGCCAAAAGTCACAAAATATAAACTTTAAAACTTAAGGAACTCGAAGGGAAAAGAAGTTCAAAAAGCTTGTCCATTGCTATAGAGCAAGTCAGTGGAAGAATCTAGATAGGACGCAAGATTCCTAAATATCAGTTCAGATCTCTTGCCACTGTACCGTTCTCTAACTGGTCATCATCAATTGTTCTACAGGCAAATACAGACTCTGTGAACAGTCTCTGATGAAAGCCTGGGAGAATTATGTGGGCTCTGGAATCAGACCGCCTAGGTCTTGAATTATGACTTCAAAGTAGGTTTGAATTATAACTTCAGAGTATGATCTTGGGCAATTTCCCTAAACTCTTTGTGCCAATATGACATATACTGATAGCATAATGATTAAGAGCATGGACTAACAGCCAGATTCCTAGGTTCAAATTCTGATTCTGCTACTTCATGGATTACTTATTTAACCTCTTTTAGCCTTGGTTTTCTCATCTGAAGAACAGAAATGATTATAATAACCTATCTTGGAGTATTGGTGTAAAGATTAAATAAATTAATATATATAATGTCTTGAATACAGTTAATCCACCATAAATAATAGTTACTATTATCTTCATTATGCATCATCATTCCCCTGGTTCTCAACATCCTTGCCCTGTCTTTATAGTAATAAATTGGGAAAGCAAAAATGATAGGAGAAGCTATTAGAAAGACAGAAGTGCTTCTGGAAATATTTTTAACAAGTAAGTCACAAATACAAACAAAAATAGATCTATTTCTTTGTTTTCAGTTTTAAAGCATAGAATAACCCAAGCACATCGAATTTGTAGAAAGAATATCAAAATAAATCTAAGAAACTTTGATCTTACTCCCACCTCTACCACTAAATGTTTTGTCTTGAGTTAAGTTATTTTACTTCCTTGGACCTAAAAAGTAAAGAGGCTAGATTAACTGTTCAATCTATTTTAAATTTATTTCCAATGTTATATCTATAAACTATACAAGCTTTATATGCTATATAGAAAATTTTTTTAAAAAGTTGTTCAATACCTGCTGTACTTCGAGCTGAATTTTCATTTAGGCTTCGCTTCATTTCCTTCAATATCAAAATCTATAATTTTCTCTTCAGCATTCCAAATTTACAATATGACACTGTCCCACTAGACCTGCAAAGAAAGAAACTTATAACTCATATTGTCTCAACTACAAAACCCAATCCTCAGCCCAGTGATTACTGAAATTATGGTTTTAAACTACTTTCAAACCTGATCATGGAAACACTTTAGGGAGTCCTTTGCTTTCTAAGAGTTTACACCATAATCCACTTTTCCAACCCTGTTCAAATTAAGTCATGACTAGGGCAACTGTAACCTTGCTTCATAAACATATGTGCATTTTTTCACACAGTATATGTAATTTATTTCAGAATCCAGCATCCACAAAGAGAATTCTGAACCACATCTACAAAGAGGAAAATGGACCACAGCGTTGGCAAACATACACGCTTCCAAGGCCAAGGAGGAAACACAGTATTTAGCCACCGGGAACTTCCTCCATGCCTCACTTCTAGGCATTGTGCAGGTCATCTGCCTTTGCATCAGTTTGAAATGCCTGGATTATATAATATCAAAGACTAAGTCTTCCTGAGGTCAGGAGTTCAAGACCAGCCTGGCCAACATGGCAAAAGCCCAA